>NC_138747.1:24703855-25233855 GCF_965113295.1 Leuciscus leuciscus | reverse complement strand
AAGTGCGACTGGCACAGACAGACGTGCTGGCTGTCTCGATAAGTGAACCAAAGACAACCCTAACTTCCCATACCGGGAGTCGAACCCGGGCCGCCTGGGTGAAAACCAGGAATCCTGACCGCTAGACCATATGGGATCTTCCTCCCACCTGGAGCAGGCCCTTTGGCTTTTAGTGTGTGACCGCCCCCTTTAAGAACATGGGAATGATCCGAAGGGATTGTTTACTGAACTCAATTTCATCAGGCTCACCGGAGGGAGCTCTCCTTTGCCTCGCCCAGGGGGTTCAGTTTCCTCCCATTCCTGCGATGGCACAACAGACACTATAAACTGGTCGTAAAGCAAGGTCCTTGTGACAGTACTCATGCAATGCATTTGAAAAGACGCATGGTATTGTATGGTAACCGTTATCCCACTGACAAAGCAGCCTATTGTTGGACTGTCAATTTTTTAGATTAATCAACCAATCCAATAATAATAATAATAACAAAAACTATGGGCTAATTAAACGAAATAATAAAAACGTCTATGGGCTGACAGCTGTAAGGCCCGCTATATTGGCCCAATCTGCCGGTTCGCCAATACACGGGGAAGGTTGTCACGTGTTCTGTCCTCACTCATGCAAAGTATTTTTTGGTTAAATTTGCAATACATTAATCATGTACTCACTCGTTAATTCATCTGACTCCATAAATGAAAGGTTTTAATAATCTGCCTCACTAAAAGTGAACGAATGTTTGACTATTCCTTTAACCATTAAATGAACAATGTCAAAATCAGTTATAATAATCACATGTAACAATTTAATATTTCAGATATCAGAGATCAATTCCACAATCAATTCAAATATCTAGAACATGGTTATACATTGGTTACACCAAAGAATCTTACCCAGCTTGTACCTGAGATAGAGAGAGAGAAAGGGAAAGAGAGAGAGAGAGAGAGAGAGAGAGAGAGAGAGAGAGAGCGAAACCATCTATCCAATTCCACGTCCAGCCAAGAAGAAGAGACAGAGAGAGCCAGAACACCTTCCTTTATCCTCTGACCAGGTGAGAAGGGGGATGGGGTGAGACCACCCTCAAATGGCTTCTATCCCACAGAAGGGGGGTTGCCTTATCTGGCATTATCTCTAAACCAGTTTCCTATGAACTTCTATAAACCTTATTTCCTTTTATTTTATCTATCTGGATATGAGATATCTGTACCACTCACTTTGAGACATTTCAAATGACACCAAAAGCATAACAGTCAATGATAAACATTCACATTAAACCATGCTCTTGTGTGGGTTCTTTGTTGTTAGTTCGTGCTTCTGTGAGTTCAAATGTTAATTAGCCAGCCGGGCCCTTTTGTCCCATAAATCAGGCCTCAACCAGTATTTTCAGTCTTACAGTTTCCCTCCTTGATCCCGTGGGTCACATTCCGATGAACACTTACGGGGTCACAGTAAGACGTTTGTTATAATCCTTGAAGATGTATAGCACAAAAATTGTCTTTGCAATGTTGGCATCTGTAGAAGCTCAGTGGGCGGTGTTCACCTGCAGAACACCTGTTCTCACCAGGTGTATAGCTTGAGTCCAGCGGGTGGATGAATGCATTCAGGTTCTCTTCCTGTAATCCTGTGACGTGAGCAAAGTTCATAGAGTCAATCTGGACCTTTTGTGACTTGTTCAGTTGACGTGTCATTCCTTCATGGAGAAACTTCCGCTTCCCTGGCACCTTCTCCACGATGATGATCTGACCCTTCTTGACCAACCCTGTCACCTCCAGCGGTACGGTTGTCTGGGCAGACCTCAGTGGATGAAGGGCTTCTCCTTTGGTCCACACGGCTTTGTGTGAGACACCTGAAAAGCATCTTAAATGTCCGCTTCACGATTGAGCACATATGAACTTACAGTCGTAAGGAAATGCATAGGAACGCATAATGCAATAAGGAAAAATCATGTCATGTTCAATGTAAAATACCATGTTCATGTCAGCAATTGTGAGTGGTACGTTTGGTCTCATTAATTACCTGATTTTTAATTACCACGTCAATAGTACTCCTATAGAGGGTCAAGGAAGGACAAAGGAAGATCTTACAAGCTCTTACCCTGTTTCTAGAAACATTTAAATAAATGGCATTCTAACAAAACAACCAGTGCTATTTTGGTGTAACCAAACATAGAGATTCAATTGAATTAATGTCCAAATACATTGTTGCAAGTAAAATGGACAATATACAAATATGCAGATAAGTTTCAGAAATGTTTTTCTGAATTACTCAAAGGAAATCAAAATAAGTTTCAGAAATTAAAATCAAAATAAGTTTCAGAAATGTTTTTCTGAATTACTCAAAGGAAATCAAAATAAGTTTCAGAAATTAAAATCAAAATAAGTTTCAGAAATGTTTTTCTGAATTACTCAAAGGAAATCAAAATAAGTTTCAGAAATTAAAATCAAAATAAGTTTCAGAAATGTTTTTCTGAATTACTCAAAGGAAAAAATGCAGAAATCAAAATAATTTTCAGAAGTGCAGCAAGAGGTCGGTGTGTGTGTGTGTGTGAGAGAGTGTGTTTGAGAGTGTGTGTATTGATCTGGCTAAGTCACAGTCGATGACAGAGTTGAATTGTACATTTTTGTACTTGATTGAATTGGTCTCACTTCAGATTTATCCATTTTAATTATGTTTCTGTTATTAGTGGTAAGTTGAGAAATCAGGGGCCCTCTGATCTTCCAACTCCCACCAACAATCATATAGTTTGAAATGTAATGGCAGGTCTGCCTTAGAATTTGTCTTGATTTGTGACTGTAGCCATTCAGTTGTTCATGTGTGTTACATAAGTTAGCAGTTTGTTGTGAATAGCGTATGCTATTCTCTGTGTCTCTGTTAGACCATGATCATGAGATCAGCTCCACCCTGTGTGTGTGAAGCTATCTGGATCTGTTAGTGTGAAGATGACACATCTTCGTCTGATGTGCAGTGTTCAGCCTGGATAGACCATCTACCCCAGGTGAAGTTGCTGTGAGGGTATAGTGATGGAGGGGTGTGTTCAGTGTTCATGTCTAGGAGATGGGTGGAATCTAATCTATAACAATTGTGTTGCAAATTTCGATCCAGTTCTAAACTGGGAGGCCATATTTATGCAGTAATGTGATAGTGTGACGTGTGAAAAGGCCTTTTATAATGTCTTTTCACCCATCTCCCGAGTCTCAGGTTATGTTCGAACAATTCCGCTGTCCTGGATTTGCTCCAGGTGGGCTCCACCATTTTGCAGAAGTAGCCTAAGCCTGAGACAGAAAACAGAGGAGAGCGAACCACAGATAATTCCAATATTTCAAAAGCATTAAATTCAGACGCGTAGAATTCTTTTACTTGTTAGCAATTTTAATTCCAGATGTCACATGAAACCGAGTTTCATTGACCACGTCTGGATTGTTGCTGTTGTCTCAGTGTGTTGTGACACCTGAAGCTGCTTTTTCAGTTCAGCCTTCAGTCTGCTGCATGTGCAATGCATTCACATTTTTTAATTTGTGCAGATATTTTTTGACCTGCAAAAAACTGTGGTGCTTCTGTCTGCTGTTTAGCATTTCACACCCTCCTCGTAAATTTACTTATCTTATCAGATTCAATTCAGTTGGTGCACCCCAGTCAAGGATTATTTAGCGTGCTATTACCTGTGCCACACTCCTAGCCGTGTTTTCTAACGGTGAAAAATAAAGGCATACTCCGCCCCTTTTTGGCACTGGGTAGCACACAAATGAAATTCTGTTTCAGAAATTCAATTTTAATGACGAAAGTCGCACTTCTCCAATTATTGTCCTGCTCGGCGAGTGTAATATAATGTTTATTATAATTCAAGTTATAATATAATTATATTCTTTAACAATACAAGTCAAATTATATTGTTTTCGGTCTCTGGAACAACTTAACACATGGTCAAATCTCTACTTGTTCTCATGTCAATACATTTGAATATTAAAAGGCCTTTTGGCTCAGGGCTGATAAGATGTACATTCGCTGTTTTTCTTTTTCCCTTTGCTAGGTTTCAAGTACCTTTTCTTCTCATTTAGTCTTTTTAAATGGCCATTATAACATTTGATTCTTCTATTTACTCTTACTTTATATTTTTCCATTTATAGATAAGGAAAACTATATCGCTTTGCAGTCCTTCCCAAGGATGCACGACACAAGTGGTCAGCCCCGAAGATCAGAAGCTGAGGCAGTTGGCTAAATATCTAGGGATTTTGCCGTACACGCGCAACAACCAAAGATATATACAATAGCCCCCCTTGGATGCCCTTCAGGAACTTAATTCAACCATTTTCCAAAACTATTAAATTAGAACAGAAGTAATCGGAAGCGTCCAAGCTAGGTTAATCAACCAGCGTAAAGCTGATCCTAGTCGGACTAACCCATCCTCTCATCCAAGTCGCCCGCACACTTCCTGATATCAGTTATTAGCCGTGGCTAATCTCTGACCCAATCTTGTGGAAATATACGAATCCGTTAATCTATTTTGGAAACAACAAATCTCAGAGTAATTCAGAATACATTCAAACATAAAAATATTTAGTTCTCTGAAGCCTTAAATATGAGATGTGTTCGCTGTTTCTGATTTTCAAATTCCTTGTGAATCACATTATAGCCATCAAATTTAGCACAGACACACGCGTTTACTTCAGTTTACACAGGACCCATGGCCTAGAATACAACATCTACAACCCTTTTACCTAAGTGTTCCAAATACACCCACAGCAAAACAATAGAATACAACATCTATATCACCTTTGCCTAAGTGTTTCAACTACACTTACAGTAAAGCAATCCTGTGTTTAAACAATAAACTTTAAATTAGCCTATGTGCATGTTGTAGCACAAACAACCAAATTGTGTTCTATGTGCACGATGTGTAGGGCACGATGTGTTAAGCACAATTTCAAATTTGAAAATGCAGACAGGTTCAATGAATTTCGATGTTAAACATTTAAGCTATTTGCTATTGGGCTGCTACCCGACTAGCAAATGACGCTAATAGCTGAAGGCCTTGAGCGTCCAAAGTTGTTAGGTCAGTAAGAGTTTTAGATGCATTTGAGCTTTGGTTACTTGCAGAGTGCTGGTTTTTGTCATTAGATTGTGATTGTCTGCGTTTTATGAAATAGGGTGGAGGTCTGCCTCTGCCCAGTGACCAACACTTTTCCTCTGTATGGCCTGTTTTGTGACAGGAATTACAGAATCTGTTCAGTTTGCCACAGTGTGGCTTTCTGAATTCTCCTGCAGATGGAGGATCTTCATGACATTCTAACACAGCTACCTCACCATGCATTTGTTTTCGTGACTCAATTCTTGTTGCCCAACTAACAATACCTTCGAATGTGTTTTGTGCTGGAGAAGCACCACACATGAGTGATTGCTGTACACGCGGCCCTGCATTTGTAAGCAGGAATTCAAGGACAATTACATTGTTGTGGTTAACACCCTCAATTCCAGAATACTCCTCAAAAAGTTCAAACATATTTTCTGCATATGTCTCAAACGATTCTTCAGTACTCTGTTTCCGATTGAAAATCAATTCCCATCCAACAGGACTACAACCACGCAGCTCGCGAAGGCATTGTTTTAGTCTATTCAAGATTTCGCTCTCAGGCTCATTTTGATGCATTGACTGCACAATGGTGCCTGTCATCAAAACCTGTGGTATCTTATAGTTCAGAACATCTGGAATTGAGCTGATAACAATTTGCCAAATATCTTTTGGTTCGAGCTGAAATGCATGTTTTAGACTAACAATGTGTCTCCACCATGGTTCGAATGGCCCTTTTAAAGGGAATGGTCCAATATCTGCTTTAAACAAGCTACATTCAGTTACTGTTAAAGGACGCCGAATGGTTGACTCTGGGCCGTTTGGGTGCCGTATCACCTTAAGGGCAGAAACAGGCACTCTTTTCATAACTTTATCACATGCTTCATCTGTCTGAAAAGATACAAGATTATTAGAGCAGGCTGCCTCATCTAAGAAGTGTACATTTTTTGCCCAATCGCTGTTAAGCTTGTTGGGAGACTTGCTTTTAGCATTTAGCTTAGCCTTAAGATCTGCAATGGTGTCTTTGTGATTTTTACACTTTTTAGTCAGGGCTAACAGCTCAGCTAGTAATTTATCTAGCTGTGTTTGAAGATCTTGAATCTTTTCCTCAGACTTTTGTGCCTCTGCATTTTTAGAATGCACTTCTTCACATTTAGCATCCATAAGCGAAGATAGAAATTTTGTTAACTCATTTAGCCGTTTATAACTTATGAAGTTTAAAGCCTCAATTATTTCACCATGTTTTGATTTCTTCTGTTTACTACCCACTGTTTTCCACCAAGTGAAAATTTCATTGTCAATGGCATCCACGTTAAGACCTTTTCTACTGAGTTTGTACAGTGTAGGCTGAACCTTTTCGGCCCATAATGTAAACAGGACATGATCAGTACACATGCTTTCACAATAATGGGCTTACAGTTAATTTTCCCAGATTTTTGACTAGATAGTCTTCTTTCTAAAAAAGATCTATCTCCATCCCAGCATATCAAATACTTTAGGGGTTTACTTCTCAGAGGAACTTAAATAAGCCAAATTAAATTGAATTACTTAATTTAATTCCATCTGTGTCAAAGTTTAAGATTTTAATGGAATATAGAGTTTGTCATGATTAGTTTAGGTTTAGTATAGGATATTAATGTTTTCAATGTGGCTTTTTGGGCCTACCAGTCAGCCAGTGAGACAAAACATGGTTTAAGCGTTTGGACGCAGCATGGCTTTAGCCTTTAGCATTAGCCTTGGGCACAGCATGGCTTAGCATTGACAATAGCACTTAGCATTAGCCTTGGGCGCAGCATGGCTTAGCATTGACAATAGCATTAGCATTAGCAATGCAAACATTTCTTCAACACTTCTAAAAATGCAAAGAAAATTGACTTACCACAACCACAGAAGAAAGAGAAGATGTTCAAACCTCTTGTTGATTTTAAAATCCCAATACTTGCTGGAGAGGACGTTTCTCGTGAAACTGTTTTGATCTGTTTTGAGATCACGTCTCGAGGTCACCATTTTGTAAGGCCCGCTATATTGGCCCAATCTGCCGGTTCGCCAATACACGGGGAAGGTTGTCACGTGTTCTGTCCTCACTCATGCAAAGTATTTGTTGGTTAAATTTGCAATACATTAATCATGTACTCACTCGTTAATTCATCTGACTCCATAAATGAAAGGTTTTAATAATCTGCCTCACTAAAAGTGAACGAATGTTTGACTATTCCTTTAACCATTAAATGAACAATGTCAAAATCAGTTATAATAATCACATGTAACAATTTAATATTTCAGATATCAGAGATCAATTCCACAATCAATTCAAATATCTAGAACATGGTTATACATTGGTTACACCAAAGAATCTTACCCAGCTTGTACCTGAGATAGAGAGAGAGAAAGGGAGAGAGAGAGAGAGAGAGAGAGAGAGAGAGAGAGAGAGAGAGAGAGAGAGAGAGAGAGAGCGAAACCACCTATCCAATTCCACGTCCAGCCAAGAAGAAGAGACAGAGAGAGCCAGAACACCTTACTTTATCCTCTGACCAGGTGAGAAGGGGGATGGGGTGAGACCACCCTCAAATGGCTTCTATCCCACAGAAGGGGGGTTGCCTTATCTGGCATTATCTCTAAACCAGTTTCCTATGAACTTCTATAAACCTTATTTCCTTTTATTTTATCTATCTGGATATGAGATATCTGTACCACTCACTTTGAGACATTTCAAATGACACCAAAAGCATAACAGTCAATGATAAACATTCACATTAAACCATGCTCTTGTGTGGGTTCTTTGTTGTTAGTTCGTGCTTCTGTGAGTTCAAATGTTAATTAGCCAGCCGGGCCCTTTTGTCCCATAAATCAGGCCTCAACCAGTATTTTCAGTCTTACACAGCGAAGCAAAAGAGGCGGAGCGAGCCAGCCAGGAGTCAAACCTAGAATCTTCTGATCCGTAGTCAGACGCGTTATCCATTGCGCCACTGGCCCACCGATCAGGTGCCCTTGAGCTTACACGGGACCTGTTGGTGTTCGACTGGGCAGAGGCCTGTCATGACATCTACTTTTTCTCATGCCATTAAAAGGCCTGGAGCCAACGTCAGGAAGGGGTCCGATGAGGGGCCTGCTGTAAAAACCTTGGAGATGGAGGCCTCACACGTTGGGGATCTCGGCTGCTTTGTTTTCATGGCAAGTTGTGGTGTTGTTAGGATATTCCTACAGAGCCTGTGACAGTTTCTCAGCGCAAGAACTGGGATCCAGGGTCAGAGACGTCTCCTCTCCTGGAGGAAAATACAAGCCTTAGTGGTCTTGCTGGAAAATCTGGTAGAGGCCCAGAGCCGGGCTTGAGGGGAAGGCGTCAACAGACCTTCCCTGGTGGTCTAGTGGTTAGGATTCGGCGCTCTCACCGCCGCGGCCCGGGTTCGATTCCCGGTCAGGGAATGAGCTTTTGCCCTCCAGCGGCGGTCGTGATTGCAAAATGCCGCACTACAAACTCAAGCGCCGACGGCCTCGTCGAGAAGCACGGCCAAGGAAATGTTTGCGTGTGAAAAAGACCTCCTTCGAGCCGGAGTCGAACCAGCGACCTAAGGATTGCCAACTTGCCACCTACAGTCCTCCGCTCTACCAGCTGAGCTATCGAAGGCACACCGGTCGGGGACAGAACCTCAACCCACCAGGCCGCTGGCTAAAAGTGCGACTGGCACAGACAGACGTGCTGGCTGTCTCGATAAGTGAACCAAAGACAACCCTAACTTCCCATACCGGGAGTCGAACCCGGGCCACCTGGGTGAAAACCAGGAATCCTGACCGCTAGACCATATGGGATCTTCCTCCCACCTGGAGCAGGCCCTTTGGCTTTTAGTGTATGACCGCCCCCTTTAAGAACATGGGAATGATCCGAAGGGATTGTTTACTGAACTCAATTTCATCAGGCTCACTGGAGGGAGCTCTCCTTTGCCTCGCCCAGGGGGTTCAGTTTCCTCCCATTCCTGCGATGGCACAACAGACACTATAAACTGGTCGTAAAGCAAGGTCCTTGTGACAGTACTCATGCAATGCATTTGAAAAGACGCATGGTATTGTATGGTAACCGTTATCCCACTGACAAAGCAGCCTATTGTTGGACTGTCGATTTTTTTGATTAATCAACCAATCCAATAATAATAATAATAACAAAAACTATGGGCTAATTAAACGAAATAATAAAAACGGCTATGGGCTGACAGCGAAGCAAAAGAGGCGGAGCGAGCCAGCCAGGAGTCGAACCTAGAATCTTCTGATCCGTAGTCAGACACGTTATCCATTGCGCCACTGGCCCACCGATCAGGTGCCCTTGAGCTTACACGGGACCTGTTGGTGTTCGACTGGGCAGAGGCCTGTCATGACATCTACTTTTTCTCATGCCATTAAAAGGCCTGGAGCCAACGTCAGGAAGGGGTCCGATGAGGGGCCTGCTGTAAAAACCTTGGAGATGGAGGCCTCACACGTTGGGGATCTCGGCTGCTTTGTTTTCATGGCAAGTTGTGGTGTTGTTAGGATATTCCTACAGAGCCTGTGACAGTTTCTCAGCGGAAGAACTGGGATCCAGGGTAAGAGACGTCTCCTCTCCTGGAGGAAAATACAAGCCTTAGTGGTCTTGCTGGAAAATCTGGTAGAGGCCCACAGCCGGGCTCTAGGGGAAGCTGTCAACAGACCTTCCCTGGTGGTCTAGTGGTTAGGATTCGGCGCTCTCACCGCCGCGGCCCGGGTTCGATTCCCGGTCAGGGAATGTGCTTTTGCCCTCCAGCGGCGGTCGTGATTGCAAAATGCTGCACTACAAACTCAAGCGCCGACGGCCTCGTCGAGAAGCACGGCCAAGGAAATGTTTGCGTGTGAAAAAGACCTCCTTCGAGCCGGAGTCGAACCAGCGACCTAAGGATTGCCAACTTGCCACCTACAGTCCTCCGCTCTACCAGCTGAGCTATCGAAGGCACACCGGTTGGGGACAGAACCTCAACCCACCAGGTCGCTGAAGCTCCGCCGCTGGCTAAAAGTGCGACTGGCACAGAGAGACGTGCTGGCTGTCTCGATAAGTGAACCAAAGACAACCCTAACTTCCCATACCGGGAGTCGAACCCGGGCCGCCTGGGTGAAAACCAGGAATCCTGACCGCTAGACCATATGGGATCTTCCTCCCGCCTGGAGCAGGCCCTTTGGCTTTTAGTGTGTGACCGCCCCCTTTAAGAACATGGGAATGATCCGAAGGGATTGTTTACTGAACTCAATTTCATCAGGCTCACCGGAGGGAGCTCTCCTTTGCCTCGCCCAGGGGGTTCAGTCTCCTCCCATTCCTGCGATGGCACAACAGACACTATAAACTGGTCGTAAAGCAAGGTCCTTGTGACAGTACTCATGCAATGCATTTGAAAAGACGCATGGTATTGTATGGTAACCGTTATCCCACTGACAAAGCAGCCTATTGTTGGACTGTCAATTTTTTAGATTAATCAACCAATCCAATAATAATAATAATAACAAAAACTATGGGCTAATTAAACGAAATAATAAAAACGGCTATGGGCTGACAGCGAAGCAAAAGAGGCGGAGCGAGCCAGCCAGGAGTCGAACCTAGAATCTTCTGATCCGTAGTCAGACGCGTTATCCATTGCGCCACTGGCCCACCGATCAGGTGCCCTTGAGCTTACACGGGACCTGTTGGTGTTCGACTGGGCAGAGGCCTGTCATGACATCTACTTTTTCTCATGCCATTAAAAGGCCTGGAGCCAACGTCAGGAAGGGGTCCGATGAGGGGCCTGCTGTAAAAACCTTGGAGATGGAGGCCTCACACGTTGGGGATCTCGGCTGCTTTGTTTTCATGGCAAGTTGTGGTGTTGTTAGGATATTCCTACAGAGCCTGTGACAGTTTCTCAGCGGAAGAACTGGGATCCAAGGTCAGAGACGTCTCCTCTCCTGGAGGAAAATACAAGCCTTAGTGGTCTTGCTGGAAAATCTGGTAGAGGCCCAACTTTTATTAATCAACTTTTTTTTTAAACTATCTCGCCTTTTTGTTTCGTAAACTATAAGTTAGATAAAAAGGGGAATTCACTTTTGCCAATAGTTGTGTTCAAAATAAGTAAGAGTCTCAATAAGGGAGTGAAAACAAATAGTATATATTGAAACTGATTGATACCTATAACAATAAACATACTGATGAAACCCAAGACAACATTTCAAATAACCAAGCTCAATACTGGAAACAAACAAATAAACACATCAAACCCAAAACACAAATAAACAAAAACAGGCTAAATGTAGGGATGGCTGACGCGAAACAGTCGTTCCGAAGCTTTGCGAGATCCCGAAGCGCAGATGTTTCGAAACACTGATCCGAAGCGTGATTCAAAACACCCATGTCACGTGACTATGGCCAAACGAAGCCTCGAAGTGTTTAGGCTTGTTCGACTTCATACAGCTCTGCGCAGACCGATCGGCGGCTGACTTGAAGCAGTGCATGCCGGTTAGAAATTTTGTCCGACTTGATACAGCGCCGACGCCACGTGACTGTCACATATGCCATCAAAGTACCGCGAGAGCATTTCAAGAGTAGCCGGAGAACTCAGCCAGCGCAGCTTCTCAAGAGCGGCTGCACTGGGCTGCAGGAGGGCTGATGACGACACAGCTGTCCCACGATTGGCCGGATTCACCGCATGACAACGATCACGTGTGTTTCGTGTTTATTCGAACACCTTTAGTTACTCTAAAGCTCACAAATCAGTTTTTTATAACAGTAAACACTCTTTTCATGTCGTATGTTATATTGTGTCATGTTTATCAAATTAAAACTGATTAAAAAACGTATAGACTCCACTTCATTAATAGTAGCAATTATGTTGAACTTTATTCTTGTTCAAACAGACGCTGTATGAAGCAGTACATAAAGTAGGCCTATTGAATGAAAATGTCTCTGAAACATCTGTGTATTATTTGGCCAATATTAAATTTATTTCACTTCAGCTGTGGTAAAGTACGCGAACACCACGTGAGCGGTCAATACGGGAACCAGAAAGTGTCCGACTTCACGTCTCCGTTTGCAGCTCCTCCCCGCCTGCACGCGGCTACTCTCGCCGATCGGTTACATCCAGCTGCAGCCGATGTCGAACACACCTTTTCACTAAGTGTTTCATCAGGTGTGGTCCGCCGAATCAGCGTTTGATTGACACGGTCGGGAACAGACCACACAATCGCACATCTGTATAAGTGAAATCAACGCATATTGACCTCGTAGGTTTTTGTGAGAGGAGTTTGATTTTGAGATAGCGGATTTTTGGTGATATAGTGACATAGTGCGATTTGATTAGTTATAGGCTATTTAGGCTTACATTTAAATTTACACAACACATTGACTGATAGGCTAGAGACAGACAGAGTATACATAGTGACACATTAATAGATACAAAGATATAAATATATATAGACAGCTAGATTAATAGATAGATACATATAGATAGATTATAGATACATATACAGTATAAATACATAGATAGATTATATCTAGATACATATCTAGGTACATATCTAGATATATTATCTAGATACATAGATTATAGATACATATCTAAATACATAGATAGATTCATATAGATAGGTACATAGATAGATAGATTTGGATAGATAGATAAAATGGAGGCTCCCCAGAAGAGATGCCGTACATCTGGTGTGGGAGCATTTCCGTTTAGAAACCCCACATAAAGTGAGATGTGTGTATTGTGATCGGCAGCTAGCCTACTGCAACAATACATCATCCATGATGCGCCATTTGAGGAGAATTTGAAATTTGCGTATTTGCCCAGAACTCATGATCCACTAACTTACTGGAAAGAGAGAGCAGTAATCTTTCCTCATTTGTATGTCCTAGCTAAAAAATATCTTTGCATGCCAGCAACAAGTGTCCCTTGTGAGAGGATTTTTTCAAAGGCTGGAGAAATTATCTGTAAAAAAAGTAGGCTAAGTCCTTCCACAGCAGAGAAATTAATATTTTTTAATAAAAATCTCAAAAAAAGTGAGACATTGTGGCTTGATTTCTTTTGCAGGACCAAAATAACATTATGCACAGTGAGGAGCCTACAGGTTACAAGCTTCACATATTAGAAAAATACAATAATAAAAATAAAAAAAACATTTTTTTTATGGCTTGTCAAGGTTGTTTCAGATCAACACCTGCAAGTGACCACCAGGTGTCACCGTTGAGACGGGTGTCGGATTGATTCGAAGCCTCGAAACAGTATGGCCCATTTGGTTCAACTGTTTCATTGCTTCACGAAGCCTCGATCTGCCCACCACTAGCTAAATGAGGTATGGAAAGTGTAACTGCAGTATGAGAAACGAAATACAATCTGTAATGCAAATCTTCTTATCTGAATGTTGTAGAAAGTCACAGTCTTTGCAATGTCCCCAGCAGGCAGTGAAGATATGCAATAACTTCAAATAATTCCTCTGGCGTATTCCAACACAGGTAGCGTAATCCAACATAGTTAAGAAGTAGATATCATTACAACTCTCATTTCTTCTCTAAAGCCCCATTACAGAGTCTTCTGTGAGCTTCTCTGCAAACATCCTTAAACACAACGTGATTCCAGCCTTTTTTCACCCTCATTCAACCCAAACCATCACCATGCTTCCATCTCTCTACCTCTATGCTACCTGCAACCTTAAAACCATATCCTCTCTTCGTTGCCCTCTTGAGGCCAGGATGAACACTTTCATCCCTGTAACAGGGTAACTCTAACATACCCTCACTGGAAGAGTTTACCATACCATAAAAAGGTTTTAAATTTTGTACATGAATTTGTCAAGAACCAGAGGGGCATCCAGAAATGAAATTGAATAATTTACAGGACCCAACCGTATACAAACTTTGGCTGGACCCTTCCATCTTGCTGCCAGTTTTGCCATGTGACCTTCCTCTGCCCTGGACAAAGGGTGAGCTCTAACCCAGACCAGATCTCCATCTTTAAAATCTTCCACCTTCCTTCTTCGGTTGTAGTTCCGCTTCTGTTTATGCTGAGCTCTTTCAACAGTCTCTTTCACGGTTTCCCCAAGCTTCCGTTGTTTCTCCAATAGCTCATAGGTAGGGCTGTCAGGTTGAGGTGGCGTTGGTATAGCTCTTTCAAGAGGACCCTTGAGAGGATGCCCAATAGCAATCTCTGCTGGAGTTTATGGCAAATCTGAATTCTGGCAACCACCAGTGTCGATGGTGATCTTTCACATAAGATGCCTTCATCGTTTACAAAGTACAGTTGATCCGCACGGTCAGATTGGTCTGTGGGTGGTATGCGGTGGTCAGCTTTTGAACTACTCCCCATTGTTGACAGACTAAGGTGAGGAGACGAGATGTAAATTGAGCCCCTCGATCGGACACAAGGTAGGCAGGGGTACCCCAGCGAGTAAAGATCTCCTCAACCTGCTCAAGATTCTTGCCATTTGTGGTGCTTTAGCTTTCCGCATTGGGAACATTTCCACCCATTTGGAGCAGTAGTCCACCACCACAAGGAGGTATTCATGTTGTTTAGTACTTCTGGGAAATGGTCCCATAAAATCTACACCCAGCATATGCCCAGGCTCCACCACTGGGGTTGACTGTAACTGTCCAGACAATTTAGTGATTGAGGGTTTGTATTGTTGGCATACTTGGCAGTCTCTACAATATTTCCAGACATCTTTCCGTATACTTGGCCAGTACACCACTTCCAGCAGCCGTAGGAGAGTTTTCAACCTTCCAAGATGTCCACTCAAAGGACTATCATGAGCAAACTTCAAAATTTCCTCCCGGAAACATGTCGGAATGACTAACTGAAACTTATGTCCCTGCTGCTGGCTTGGCACACTATGGAATAAATATCCATTTTCAATGGTGTAATGTATTTTTGAAAGGTCACAGTCAGTTTGAGGTGTAACTTTGGCCATAATTTCTTTGACTTCATGGTCTTTCTGTTGCACTTCAGCTAACCCATGCCAGTCGATCTGAAGGCTTGCATAATTATCCAACACTTTCGGGGCTCTGCATACAATAAGCATATCAACAAGGTATCAGGTATGATATTACATTTCCCTTTCCAATACTTTACCTCAAAGTCAAAACTCTGGAGCCGAATGGTCCATCGTGTTAGTCTGGAGGAAGGTTTTGGATGGTTGAAGACCCAAGATAAAGCTGCATGGTCAGTGATAACCTCAAAGCATTGTCCTTCAAGGTAAGGTCGCCACTTTTCCACAGCCCAGATTACGGCGAGACACTCCTTTTCAGAGACTGTGCTCTATCAGCACCATGTAGTAATCTGGACGCATATGCTACAACATGTTCCTCGCCTTCATACTCCTGAGTCAACACGGCTCCGAGACCCACTTGGCTAGCATCGGTCTGAACTCTGAATGGTCTGTAGAATTCTGGAGGACTCAACACTGGAGCTATGGTAAGTGATTGCTTTATGTCCTCAAAAGATTTCTGACACTCTTCAGACCAGATCCACATGGCACCTTTTCGTTTCAAGGCATGCAAAGGTGCGGCTCTCTCAGCGAAACCAGGGATGAATCGCTGATACCATCCAGCTAGGCCAAGAAATCTCTGTACATCTTTGAGTGACTGAGGGGTTGGGAACTCCCTTACAGATCTCACATTTTCTGGATCTGTCTTCATACCTTCAGCTGACACCACATGCCCCAAAAATAGAAGATCAACATTGTAAGATGCCTACAGAGTGACATGCTATTGCATTTGTATTACGTACTGTATTGCTTATGAAAAGACGGATGCGACAGCTTGAGCAGACTCACAAATGTGCTGTACTACAACAACTCTTCCTCTTCTCTACATGGACTGCATGTTCCCGGGGGCGTGGTTAATGTAAATTTTAGGGTTAGTGATGTCACTAACCTGGGAGGAATCTCGTGTAGTCCCGACCAGCCTTTGTTGTAGTCCTTAAAAAACGATTTCTTTAAAAGCAAATATCTTCCTTTGCTTTGAACTTTGAGCGTTGTAACTTTGCAGATGTTGTTTATGCTCAAACAGCAACATTACACACTAACTAGAGTTAGAAAAGTGAAATCATAATAAAAAAATTAAAAATAATACAAAAACTTTATTTCAGACCCAGGGGGATCCATAACACAATAAAACACACAGAGTAAAACATAAAAATACAAAAAATACAAAACCTTCCACAATGTTCAGTGTCTAACATACAGACATGTTTGCCAATGGTTCCGCAGTCTGGAAGAAAATCTGACAGAACTTCGTACAGGGTTAGCCAAAACAGTGATTAAGTCATTTTCTGACTCAGATACCCTACACATAAATCTATTTAACAGGTTACGTAAAACTGCAGAGCAGGTAGGTACCCCGACACTGACAAACATATGGCTTGCACTGGAGCTTCTTGGAGCTCTCAGCAGCAGCCTCATACTGTCATTATAAGCCACTATGAGTTTTCTAATGCTGCCTTGCTTATAACACCACAGGTAGGCAGTATACAACACGCTCTAAAGAGTGAGATCTTCACAGGTACAGAGCACATGCTAAACTTATGAGACAGCATATTCGCTTGAGCAAACAGCTTCCGACGCTGCCTATAGATATCCTTATCATCAGACAGGTCATTTACAATAATATGGCCCAAATATGTAATCTCTCTGCACACCCCAAGTGCAGTGCCAGACAGATAGAAGTCAGGGAAGTTTGACTTCTGAAGTTTGAAGTTTGTCTATCTTCTCTACTTCTGATAATCATGATCTTACTCTTTTTTGCATCGTATTTTATATCAAAATCAGCACCATATTGTGTGCATATTCTCAGAAGCTGTTGTAGACCAGCACTATATGGGCTAAAAATGACCATATCATCAGCGTACATAGGTTATTAATTAGTGAGTCACCAACCCTACAACCTGTACCACATGCATTTAAAATCACAGACAAATCATTCATATACATATTAAAAAGAAAAGGAGACAGAATTCCGCCCTGGCGAACACCATTGGTCACTTGGAAGGGAGCAGATGTTACATTCCCCCATCTCACTCTCATTGTCTGATGCGAGTACCAATTAACCAAGATTCTAATAAAAAAAAAAATAGAGATCCCAATTTTAGACAATTTAAAAAAATAATTTCTCATGATTAACACGATCGAATGCTTTAGAAGCATCAATAAAGCTCAAGAACATTGTGGAATTTTGCCTATTATATTTATCTAAAATTTCCTTTAGTGCAAAAATACATAAATCAGTGCCATGCTTTCGTTTAAAACCAAATTGGTTATCAGTAGACAGGATGTACCTCTCAAGTCTACACAATGGAACTGTCTCCAGCACTTTGGACATAACACTGGCCAGAGATATTGGCCTGTAATTATCTGAACTGTTCAGCTTCCCCACTTTATCTTTAATAACTGGTACTAGCTAACTGGTAATAACTGTCAAGTGTTCTAAGCTGCACGGGTCCCACACATGAAAGGGGTTCCTTACTTCTGAATTGAACACTGGGTTCCACTCACAAGAATGAGACTTAAGTTGCCTTTTCTCAACTTATTGTAGAGTTTCAGTAGGTGAAAAACCTTTAAAACCACACACAACAAAACAGTGTAATATATTTACAGCAATGCACATGAATTAAACCACCACAATCTCACATTGTACATCATTTATACGGGTTTAATTTGGTAAACATTAGCACAATACAATTTTTTTACTAACACTATTTTACACCAAAGCAAATAAGTTTTAAAAGAATTAGCTTTTATCACCAGATTTATATTTTCATTAGAAGGGATTTTAACTATGTTTACCATAATAAATATTCTAACAAATTAATTGATTACACATTTTTAAGACAGTGAACTGTAGACAGAACATTAATTTGAGCAAATTGAATATATTAATTATTTCCCAATAATATACTTTTTTTTAAATGACTGTTAAAGCTAGGTTTATACTCGACGCATCCACATGAGCGCGAAGGTGCGCGCGTGTGGGCGGTCGTACGCCTTGGGTGTGCAAGACCCCATTTCGCTTGGCGGTGTGCGTGGCTTTTTTTGTAACAGCGCGTGCGGCTCCGCATCCAAAGATGAACGACTTCGAACCGAATCTGGCCGAGCTCGAACTTCTCACCACACCGGCACCCAGTTTGCACGTCTAAATTAGTTGCTTACATTAAAAAAATTAGCATACAATAGCATACAAATATTTTTAATGAACCGTATTTTCGGTCCATGTTTAATAAAAATGTTCACGAAACTTAATTAAATGTTTTGTGAAATTAGAAAATATTTAAGAGATCGTTAATTTAGTTGTATAGCCTACATACATGTTTTTATGTCCACATATTTTGTTCTAATGTCACAAGTAATAATCTCAGGGTTTACTGGATTTTACGATTCTTTTTAGTGTGGTATTGGTGGTGATGTACTAAATAAACATACAAATATTGTCATGTGTGGACCTTTCTTCTTGTCACCAATGATTCCTGATGGTTAAGAGGACAATTACTTGAGTCGCCCCGTGTCGTTTCACAGAATAGTACAACGACGAGCGCGTCGAGTATAAACGCCTCGTCCGTTTGGGGAGGTGCGCGCGCAGTCTGTGGAGACTCGCACTGCGGTGCCAGGCGAAAGTATAAACAAGGCTTAACCCCGGATTTCCACCAACTGAGTCGGCTCCGCTGCGTGTCGGCTCCGTGCACCGTCGTCCTTCAATACCCACCAGGTCCGGATTTGTTGCGGAACGGCTGCCATGACTGACAACTGAAGTCACAAGGATTCCACGACATCTCGCGAATTCACGTATGATCGCGCAGTATAAGTGCTGAATTGCTGCGGAGCTCTCCGGCATCCGGCAAAAATAGAATATCTGTGCATCTGCTCCGGAGGGATGCGGATCGCCGGAGTCGGAACGCAGTCGTTCCGCAGTCAGTGAAAATACACACATTGACTTTAATGGAAACCTATTGACTCTGCCGCCGTTCCGTAGTGGATCCGCAGCCGTTCCGCAGTTGGTGGAAATAAGGGGTAACACTACTACATGTTTAGGCTCAGCAATTTATACACTAACAATCACAGATACCAAAGTAACAATAACAATTATAAATACCCAAGTCCATAACATGCACATTTACATGAAGCCACCAAACACAGTTGTTAGTGCTTAGATAGCGCAACACACATTTCCTCTTACCGGCAGTCTCTTCAAAATCAAAACGATCCTGTGCAGTTTAAATCAAAGTCTTTGACCCAACGTTTCCACTGCCCCACGCTGCTCACAGTACACAATGAAATGAGCAGTGCCAGCACTATCTCAAACCCAAGGTGCGCGCCACGCTGATTGAAACCAGCTTCACCTGGCGTTCATTCCCATGTAACGAGAGGCGTGACAGCGGGCGGTTTGCCGCAACAAGCACAAATAGAGAGCATAGAATCAGGTAACTCTCCATGAAACAAAAAAACCTGTGTAGCACCCCAGATAGCAATTACATTTGGGCCACATGTGGGTATTATCTGGCACATGTGGCCTAGATGTGGCGTGGCTGAACAGATATGGGCCAAATTGTAGCCATATTTGTTTTGCCATAACTTTCAAATCTGCGGGAAAGGCTCTCTTGGTTCACAACTGATTTTGAGGTATATGGCCCAGATAACAACGGACACATGAGAACCATATGTGGTTGAGCTATGGCACACAGTGAGAAACACCGACTTGTGGTAAACATTTGGCTTATACGTGGAAAAACAAACCCAGGAATCCTGAAATCAAGTGCGGCAAACATCCGCCGTTCCACACCTCAGGTTGCTATGCATCTTCCCTCCTATTGGTGGAGAGACTACGGCGCAAATTTGACTGCGACGCTGGCCAGCTGACGCCAATTAACGTTACTCTGCTTTCCTCACGACTGTGTACATTCAGGTAAGTGATGTTTTGGCATGTTAAAGTCATATAATTGAAATATGCAGCATTATGTGTCAATATTGCATGTTATTATACGTTTAGTTATTCGTTTCATCGAGGAAGGGGTTGAACTAGTTAATATTTTCCTCAGTTTACTGCTATAACTTACAATAAAGTTTAATGTAGGCTATCTATAGCCTAGCAGTTCGCTGGTTTGCCGTTTTAAATTAAGATGTTTTTGTTTATAAATCAACAGCACACTGTCGTACACATATAAAATAGTATAGTTTGTCATGTGTAGTAGCCTATTTGTGAATTAAAGGGGTGGTAAAACGCCTTTTTTCGAAGGCTTGATTGTGTTTGTGGGGTGCACTGTAACATGTGTTCATGCTTCGTTTTTAAAAATTTGCATTATTTTTCACATATTTAACCATTATTCTACACTGCTCTGTCCCTCCTTGTAAAAACGGTCGGATGATTTCCGCCCCCCCCCCCTTCATCGGAGGAGGGGTTTATGTAAATATTGGGCTTAGTGATGTCAGCAAGCCCGCAGGAATGTCGTGTAGTCCCTACTGGCCGTTTTTTGTAGTTCTTAGAAATTGATTCCTTTAAAAGCAAATATCTCCCTTTGCTTTAAACTTTGAAAGTTGTAACTTTGCAGATGTTGTTTATGATCAAACAGCAACATTACACACTAACTACAGTTAGAAAAGTGAAATCGTGTTTTACCACCCCTTTAAGGCGACGCGGTCCAATGTCGGTGTTACTGTTTGTCAAAAAACCTAAATCCTAATTTGTGTTCACAAACATTCAACTAATCATAATAATATAAAACACATTGATACGTGTGCATTATTGTATGTATCTTTTTATTTAACTCTGAAATGATATTCAACCAAGACTTTTTCTCATGACTTTTCCCTCTTTAAAATTAAAGTTGTAACATTATGCTATTAGTGTCAAGTCACAATACCAAAATTATGACTTTCGATACAATACCTGATTAAAATACCTTGTTAACATGAACTAATAATGAACTGCACTTCTACAGCATATATTAATATGTGTTAATGTTAATTTCAACATTTACTAACACATTCAAATAAAAAATTGTACTTGTTAACTTTAGTATGCGTGCACTGTGAACTAACATGAACAAACAATGAATTGCTGTATTTCTGTTAACTATCAATTAATTGAACGGCCATTCACTGCGATTATAAAGCTTGAAAGAGGCAGGACATTTTTATAATTACTCTGATATTCTAACGATAGAGATTATATACCATGTTATGGTAGACTGTCATACCGCCCAGCCCTAATGCGCGGGGTATGGGTGGGGCAATGACAATAATTTCCATATTAAAAACCTAGAAAATATGGTTTCAGATGGAGTAAGTAATAGTTTATAGTTATTTTTTGAAAATAAAAGCACTTTCATTTTAGGGTGACCAGTCTATTTAAATGCATATTTCAACCACTTACACAATGTTGTTTTTTCCCCTATCAGATTACCTATCTGGATCTGGTTGGTGGCTTTGACCTGGATAACACCGTGTGGAGAGTGCTGAAAGACACTTTTACAACTGCTGTGGCACGTTATGAATTGGAGAGAAGTCAATGGGAAGATTGGTGTCCAACGCCTGGTCGTAAAGGAAGTTGTCATTGGTGAGACCTTTTTTAGAAGTCACTTTATTTGTATAGCACTTTGCACAATGCACAACTTATCAAAACCGCTTTACAGAACATTGTATTTTTATTTCTGTTATCTCAGTAATAGTAATAGTCACAAATTCATGGTTCAGAGCTTAAAGGGATGGTTCGGAGTAAAATCAACCTATAGGGTCATTTGCACCATGAGATCGAGCCAAACAATATTAAAAGTTAGAGCTTATTTAGAGATATCAGCCGGATGGCTTAGTGCAGGCGCTAACGGCTCCAGGTTTATCTCGTAAATTACCCCACTAATAATGCCCAGAATGGTACCAAACTTCTACAGTAGTACAAATAGGTTCTGTACTCATAAAACGAGGCATGGGAAAGTTTGTAAGTACATCAGGCGTTTATTTAAATAACACTTGCCTGACGGCTAATGCTATTGCTAACACGGATGTTGACGTGATTTGGGAAAAGCATGTAAAAGTCCTCACAGAAAGTGATGCGTAAGGATGAGGTGTATTATTGTTTATCAGAAGCAATCGAAATATTATTGTAATGTTGTTATTATGAATGCATTATAAATAAATAAAAATTATTTACAGTACAATAATTACAGTATATAATTGCAAAGGTAAGATACATCTTTATTAATTTAATTAAAATATTAATAATAATTACAGGGGATGGGGTTAGCTATTTTGGTTTTCCCTCTTTTTTTGTCATTACCTGATCACATCCGTGGCTCACTTAAAGCCCATGTTGCAGGTTTTTTTTATTTATTTTTATTAATATAACCTTGTATGAAAATACCATATGAAAAGTAAATGCAGGATTAAAAATTGTTTTGCAAGACATAAGGGCACAAATTTAATAGAAAACGTGACCGTTTCCTTGACCGTGTTGAAAAAACGCTTTTTTTCACCATCGCGTCATATGACTCCACATGAGGTAGTCGTTCGCTCAGTGCGGAGTAGGTTGGTATTCAGTTGGAGCGGTCATGATTCAGTGTGTTTTCGGTGCTTATTGTATTTCAATTAATCATCGTCGTGGTAAATGATTGTGAATTATGGCCTGTCAGGACATCGAGTCCACAGGTTTCCGAATAAGAAAAAGGACGGTGCGATCTTCCGTGCCTGTGTGCGTTTTGTGCAGGGTAAGAGACGGGACTTCACTTCTGCTTCTGCTTTGAATAACGGGGTAGTGTGTAGCGTTCACTATAGACCGGATGATTATAATCCCGGCGATATGTGGACACTGTCCCGGCTCCTTCATCGGGTTGCCCGGTCCGCCGTCAGCATGTGGTTCGGCCGCCGGTGGGAAACATGACGCTCACGGATCCGTCAGAGATCACATATTGTACATCTGTTTTACAAAATGTGCCTGTCTTAATTTAATTCATTAACATATCCTACATAAACTTGTAATGTACTGCATTTATGTGTTTGTTATTAGTCTGCAGAAGACACTATTATTATTATTATTATAAATATAATATATTATGTTCTATAATTCATTTTCAATCTGTACAAACCGACTTTAATGTTTGTGTTGGCTGTTTCTACATATAAAGTTTTTATACAGTAAGACAGTTGTGATTGTGATCATTTTTTTTATTCATCGTCACCAAATGGGTCAATTCAAAGCCTTTATAAAGTCCCCCTTCCTCTGGAAACTGTCTCCTAATGGCTGACACACACAACACATGCAGGTAAGGGTCTAAATACTAGCTTTGATACATGATGATAATAATCTGTACAGTACTGTGATCTGAGCATAGTGTTGTACATATCGTCAGGCTACACTGTTCTCTTGCCCTGTTCTCCTCACACCACAACTCACCGTTGTTCTGTCTAACCCTGGCCTGTCCTTCTCACTTGGCTTCACATCAGGCTCATAATTATATGATATCATCATATATATCAATTATATATGAATTATATATACGTTTTATATATATATATATATCATACGACATACGAGTAAACATTTAGGCTACAATTCCCCCAGCTTTCCGAGCTGTCATTGCGATCCATTGCTTTCCTATTGTTTACTTTGACCGCTCTCCCTCATGTTACGTCACTTCCGGTTCGGCGGTTTTCAAATGCTGAAGTAAAAATTTCTCACAAAAACGACTCCAGAAGCCTAAATAGCGTTTTATAAGTATATGTTTATATTTAAATATAGTTCCTACATTATTTTTCTATACATTGGCTTACTGGGTACTCTAACCTGCAACATGGGCTTTAAGTGACTGCATTTTTTTATTTCTAAGTTTTATGTTTTGTTTTTAAAGAAAGTTATTTTTTATATATTGCGAATCATATCGTTTCAATCATTCATTTTAAAGCTGTAATCACTAGGGGTGTCAAAATTAATCGTTTCTACGATGCATCGCGATGCAGACGAGGACGATTCGGTATCGGTTCAGTAATAGACCATAACAGATTATAATGTACTGACGCTTTTCTTACGTCATTTGTCGCGTACGTGCTTTGTTGCGGTAGCATACAATGGCAGAGGGAGGTGAGACGCGAGTGAGAGAAAATAAAAAATGCTCCAACTACTTTAAAAGCCAACATCTGGGCACATTTCGGCTTTTATGAACAACGTGGTAAGCACGACCTGCAGAAGACACGCGCTGTGTACGCTCATGTCACGCACAAATAGAATATGCAGGAGGTAATACCACTAACTTGATAAACCATGTTAGCCGTTTTCACCGCGAGCTGTTATCGCCCGGCAGAGTCTGACTGCTTTAGAGTAAGTGGATGAGCTCCGTAAACCGAATCCACAGCCAAAAACAAATCACCCACCCGCCCCAATAACTTTCTCTGATTTAAGTATCCGCACCCGATGGTCAAATTACAATTATTCTGTGTTGTTACGCGTGATTATAAATGGATGATCATCACTTTCAACAGCGGACTCGGCGACGGTTGATGCGC
Organism: Leuciscus leuciscus; assembly: GCF_965113295.1. Classification (NCBI taxonomy): domain Eukaryota; kingdom Metazoa; phylum Chordata; class Actinopteri; order Cypriniformes; family Leuciscidae; genus Leuciscus; species Leuciscus leuciscus. The sequence continues at coordinate 25,209,304 of NC_138747.1, read as the reverse complement.
GCATCTTTAATGGTAACATTATACACTGATTAATGAGCGCTGCCTTTAAATGAAAAATTTTTTTTTAAACAAAATTTATTTGACAGATTTTCCTTTTCTTAGTGTCATAAACAAGCTTTAATCCCATGAAACTTAAACTGGAATGTCACTGTTTCTGTCACTGCAACTTCCCGAACAGGCGAGCACATGCGCGCACACATCACTTTTGAAGTAAAATTTAAAATTGAGGATGCTGTGCATCGTGATATCGAATTGAACCGGATCGATGACATAATAATCATAATCGAACCGAACCGTGAGACCAGTGTCGGTTCACACCCCTAGTAATCACAATATAAGATTATCATTCTGTCAAAGTCTCATACCAGCACATGCCTACAACTATCTGTATTTAGTTCATTATCACTGTGTATTTAAAGGGTTAGTTCACCCAAAAATGAAAATTCTGTCAGTAATTACTCACCCTCATGTTGTTCAAACCCCGTAAGACTTCTGTTCATCTTCGGAACACAAATTAAGATATTTATTCTTAGATAAATATTTATGAGAGCTGGATCACTGCTCCCTAGGCTTCTCTGTTATTGAAACTTGCCAGCCCAGAAAGTTAGTAAAGACATTGTTAAAATAGTCCAAGAATACAGTGGCTCAACCTTAAGTTTATCAAGTGTCGAGAATACTTTTTGTGCGCAAAAATAACGACTTTATTCAACTCTTCATTTTCCTCTAAGTGAGTTCACGTAGTGTTACAGCGCAGCGCTTCTGTGTTGTACATCAGAATGTAGGCTCATGATTGGCCAGCATCCCACACATGACCAGCGTCGGCCAATAGTGAGTCTACGCTCTGACGTACAACCCAGAAGTTGGAAAAACTTGAGGGTAATTACAGACAGAATTTTCATTTTTGGGCAAACTAACCCTTTATGTTCCTCCTTGCATTCAGTACTTGGCCCATTATTGTTTGTGTGTTTCTGCTTCCAAATTGTCTCGCATCATTGCGGATTATCTTGAGTTTATTTTGTGTTAGTAAAAACACTTCTTTTTGTAGACTCTGTCTTTGGACTAAAACATGACATTAATGCTATCTGTGTTGGTGTGTTTTTACATTAGAGTGTGCTTGTCTTTAAAAAAAGAAGCAGAATACATGCAGTGCTGTAAATTGTAACCGGTTGGTGCAAAAGTATTCTAAAAATCGAAATAATTTGTCATAAGGAATTATGGTATAATTCTGGCCCACATATTGAAAAATACAATTTGCAATTCCTTTTGAAAAATTACTGGAAAAAAACTTTCATACAGTGGTAATTCAGAGGTGTTTAATTTGTTAATAATTGCAATTAAAATATTAAAGGAAATTTACATTAATTATTTTTTTTCCCAATTTTTTTTTTCATTATCCTTTAGCTCTAGCTTCCAGGTTGTATTGCTGCTAACATTATTTAAATTCTTCTTTATTGCAGGTGCAGGCAGGCAGAATCCCCTTGCTGGAAAAGGTCAACACATTGCCGACCCTCATTGGAGACTTCTCTGCACATCAACACACTTCTCAACTCTTTACCTTTCAAGTTTACTTTAACTTTCTCAATTTCTCTTTAAAGTTCTCTTTACCAAGTTACTGTGATTTATTTGTATTACTCTCATTAGACTAATTGAACATAACATTAATACATGCTTTGATCGAGTGTTTTGAACTTTGGTGTAAAAAATTAACTTTGAATGCTATTTATATTATTAATTTGTATTCTTAAATGTTTTCAACTGAATTCTACTTAAAATAAGTACAACTGAGTAGCTGTAATTCTATGTATTCTTAAATGTTTTCAACTGAATACTACTGTAATTATTAAATTCAACTCTGTTGCTGTAATATTTATTTTTATGAAATGTTTTCAACTGAATACTACTGTAATTAAGTACAACACTTTAGCTGTAATTATTTAAATGCTTGTCAAAATAAATAGTTTTGAGTACATATGTTGTTGAGTGTTTAATTTACCTGTGAGTTAATAAGACTTTAAATACTGTCAGCTGCATGTGGGCCACATAAGGGCCGTTAGATTTTAACAGAACTCAACCATACTAAAGTTGCATACCAGGCTCACATATGGGCCACATGAAATTGTAGTATTTGGCTCATGCTTGGTGGAGTTATGGCAGTCCTTTGGTTCAGTTCTGGCAAAGGAGATGTGGCCCATATCTGGGCCGGCAAACACAAACTAATCTGGGCCACAGCTCAGCTGTTTATCTGGCCCACATCTTTGCCAAAGGAAATTTGCTGACTGGGACATAGCCACCAGAGGACACAGTTTCTTACTGGCAAGTTTAAGATATTCAGCAGTAATATTATCCAGGCCACAGGCCTTATTATCTCTTAACTTCAATTTATATTGCTTCATGGACTTCAGCAGAAGCGATACAACATCATCATTATACTCTACATTATCCACTACAAACAGATTACTTTTTACACAGTTTAACAGTTCATAATAATTTTCCACCATAACTGTGAGATTTCATCAGGACCACTCACACCATCTATATTAGATGGAAGAGATGTTTTGCAATTATTAATAGTTATCTCTTTCCAGAAGTCATTACCATTATTTTTTTGCAGCTTCCATGCCAGTGAATCTTTCCTCACAGTGTTTCATTTCTTTTAATATAGCGAAGTGCATTTTTAAATCTAGTTATTTCTTATTTTCAAACAAGAGGCCATGCCTGCTTTTGCCTGACTCAGCCCATTTTTTAAAAGCATTTCGGGCCTCTGCATGGAGCTCTTCTACATGATCCTTCCAACCTGGCTTAGCATTGCACACTTCTGTCCTAGGTTTATATAGAGGCCAACTCGAAATACAGAGAGACTCCACAATAGCTTCACACAGGGAACATAAATCCTTACAGTGATGAACATTCTTACAGTTCATATCCCGACACAATAAGACATCTTTTGGGACCTTAATATTACCCAGCAAAGTATCAGAATGATAGACATATTTATTAAGATCTTTCTTAGAAAATGTTGACCTATTTATTTTCCCTACATCAATGCCATTATCCAAAGGCAACAACAAAGGTAAATTGCCTGTGTTCAACACCATGAGAAAGGGTATATGGTCCGTAGTAGCCAGATCATAATCAATCTACATCATATCGATGGAGTCATGGGCATCCACTGTACAGAGCAGTGGTCTAGCCAGGAAGTAGAATGCCAGGCCTCGCTGATATAAGTATAACTATCATTTGGCAATAGTACCTTACTAGATAAAATCAATCCACTGTCTGTACAAAACTGCATTAAATGATTACCGAATAAAGAGTTGGCATCAGTTACATCAGCATTCATGTCACCTAAGACATAGATGCAGGTAGAAGAATTGTCCTGAATAAAATGCCAATCTACTGAGGTACTCATCCTCATTTTTTATGCACTCATCATATGGCGTATAGACATTCAAAAGTATTATCTTCTTATCATTACAACACAGCTCAATCCCAATAGCCCAGTCATCTCCCAATATTTTAACATTAACCAACTGGTCATATTTTTTATTCCACATCGTGGCTACCTCCCCCAGGAATTCTCCCCCGGACTACTCTTAGGTCAGTTGTTGATTCACCTGCCCCATGAAAGTCCCTATGCATAGAATAGTCCTTCCAGGTCTTGTTTAGCCAGGAACGTCTCCTCGACACACAAAATGTCACATCTCTCCATCAATTTGTCCACAACAACACAACATAATTTATCAGTTTCACTGTGGCCAACACGCAGTCCACGCGCATTATAAGACACGACACAGATGTTCATATAGATTAATTCATTACATAGCAGCTACTATGCAGACTGGCTCCCGTGTGGAGCTGCAGGTGTACCATGGCAATCCAGTTCACCCCCCCGCTCATTACCAAAGACCTTGGGGCCACGGGCCTCATAATCATCCACCCCTTTAATTCATCGCAGTCTCACAAAGTTCTGCTAATCGGTACAATGAATATCTTATTTAGCCTACATTAAGTCCACACTTTTTTCTTACAAGTTCAATTATAATGAGAGGATTTGAGTGTGCAGATCTCAGCACTGGACAAAAACTCTGGCGTTTTGAGTGGTGAGGGGATTCTAACTTAAATACGTCTGCGACTGCGTTCAAGAAATCATCAGAAATATTTGTGATTGTGCAAAGTGCTGGATGGATCACCGCTTGATTATTACCAAGCTCCACATCAAAGTGCGCCCCCCACAGCGTCTCAGGAAATCCACCAAAAAGCAACTGAATTGTGCTATGCTAAAGTTGGCTTCACCAAGGGATATGTTCCGCCATTCTGTAGGAATGAGGTCATTAGAGTGCGAGGCCATTCTGCGTTCTGATTACACCATATATCCGAAATGGGCATCCATAGCCTCAATGCTACATGAAACTGCAGTTGATTCCATAGGCAATAAAACCAGAAAACATCAGGACTGGTTTTTATGAGTGTGAGAGAGAGTGTGAGTGTGTGTGTGTGTGTGTGTGTGTGTGTGTGTGTGTGTGTGTGTGTGTGTGTGTGTGTGTGTGTGTGTGTGTGTGTGTGTGTGTGTGTGTGTGTGTGTGTGACTTATCACAGGGTGATGTGATGCAGACTAGTGCAGCAGTTTCGAGAGTAGCTGTACGCAAATCTTTTTTTGCTGTTTGCTGACCGCTTGCTTTCAGCCTGCTGCCGCTGGCTAGCCTTTATGGTGAACAGGGAAGCAGCCTATAAGTCTCCCCTGCCAATATATAGCCTCTCCATTGCCAAGAAACACACCAGGCCTCCTCGTGGCCACACACGGAAGCCGGGTGCTTTGCGGCTCCAGATTAACTTTGGTGGGGGATCTCAGAGTTGCAGTGATCCCCAGAGGTCGTTTATGGCCAGCCACTGCCCTGCTGCCTTGCTGGTTAGTCTGTTGAGATCAAGGCTACGGGAGCACACCCTGAGAGAAACAGAGGCACACATTAGGTGGTCTTCTGACAGTCTGAGGTTCCAGCAGCCTCCTGCAACTATATTGTGGAACTGGTCGCCTTGGCCTTGCCACCGGGATATCCCACACTATGGTGAAGATAGTGTTACTTGGGGCCTGCGCACCCCCTATGGCACTTTAAAAACGTTACTTTTGCGCAGGTCTCCACCTCTGACCATGGTGTGCAATACTCTGATCTCATATTCGGTTGAAGTCTGGTGACGATGGGGTATCTGCTAACGGAAGCGGGGAAGAATGGCCAGGAAGCTTCTAGCTAGAACCCTGCACGGCAGTAGCACGGGGTATATGGTCGCTAGCAGCTTGGATTGAGTGGATACTGCTTTCGGATTATTTTGCATAGATGTTACATTTCAATCAAACACCAATGCAATCTTTTTGTGTCCAGAGGCAAATGAGCAACATATTAGCATTAAAGATTGGTTACAGCAACTTGTTTCTTTCTCGAATTAATCAATGTTTTTGGCACTAATCAGTTCAATTAAAGTTCATTTGTTCACTCATAAAGACAGTCACTTGTCGCCACCTACTGGCTTAATGATGCAAGTTGCGCAAACACAGACAAGCGGAGTGATTCAAATGGTGAAAAGGCTGATACTTGTGAAATATTCTAACACATTCGAGGACCATACAATATATATATATATATATATATATATATATATATATATATATATATCGTCGCTGTCGGGCGGAATCCTCACATCTCCAAAACCATTATTTTTCAGGAAATTAAAAAAACTGCATATTTTTGAGTTATTAAACATTGTATCGTTAAAGTTGGTATTGTACCTTATATTGCTATCATATACTGTTGTGTACCAACATTAACACAACATTTCCCCAAAATCATGTTTAATTGGAGATACGAGATTTATGACTTGGGAGCAGGGAGATACGAGATTACGCTGTAATTGATTCGAATGGTACGGTCAAAGATGCCAGCAGTGTTCATCAAAGTCTGCAATCGCGTTGAGCCTTTTGACAAGAGACAAGGCTTTAAGAGCTAATCAAAGCTAATGATTGTGGCAACATACATCTTCCTAAACTCTATTTTAAACATTTAAGAGCTATGAATGATGCAATACCAAAATAAAACGATAAACTGACTAGGCTGTCTAATATGCAGAAATTAATCTGCACGCAAACAAAGTCAGCGGTCGCGTTGAGCCTTTTGACAAGAGAAAAGGCTTCAATAGTTAACCAAAGCTAACGGTTACATACATCTTCCTAAACTCCATTTTAAAGGTTTAAGAGCTATAAGTGATGCAAAACAAAAAACGATGAGCTGACTAGGCTGTCTAGTAGGCGGAAATTAGCCTAATCTGCATGCAAACTTACCTTCCTGGCTCACGGGCTTCCTTCTGCACCGAAGCATTAACAGCTACCCTTCAGAACACCAACTACAGGCGCTCTATCCCAGCTGCAGAGCGCCTGTCCATCTGTCATCGGTTAGAAAATGTATATGAAATTTTAAATACAGCATATTAAATATTGAAAAACTATCAATGTTTTTCAAACTGTGGTACGGATGCCACTGTTGGTGCTCTTTCTAGTGATACTCACTAGTATATACTCACTTTCTAGTGATACTCAGTTAACTGCTATATTGAATATTATATTCTGCTATTCACCTTTTTCACGGAACGCTAAAATACCCATTATGCTTTGCGCGTGCGCGTAGGCAGGATGCTCGGAACTTCCGGTTCGCGGCTTGACGCGTTTAAGTAGCCGTTATTGGATGGATTTCAAACGAAAGTTGTGATCAGTTTTACATCATTTTAATGTTCATAATGGCAACAAGCAATGTCAACATTAGTTTGCGGTGGCAGCACGGGCTAGACTACTTAACGAAGACCATAAACAACGAAACTTTGTCTGTCCCTCATCCTAAGAAGCTGACAAGCGCCACCTCCTGGATTGATGATATGAAACAATGGCCAGCAGTCACATATGTTGACATATTCAATTATCTTGTTTTGTCTGAGGGTGTCGACGGCGAGGAGCTTAGAAATGATAAAAGCACGGAAGCATACAACTATTTACACAGTAACAAAATTGGTCGAATTCTTTGCCATACTCATCAGCAGTTCACATTCTTAAAAGCGGAGGTAGAGCCGAGTCAGACCATAAATAAATCCAATCACATTGCGTGGGTTATGATACAAAATAACGGAGTAGTGGAAACAGCTGGATGCTCTTGCGTAGCTGGCCCTGGTAACGTTAGGTCTTGTAGCCATGCTGCTGCTGTGTTGTGGAAGATGGGTATTTATAAATATAGTATATATCTATTTGTAAAATGTTGTTTATAGTAATAGCGTCTGTATATTATGTTCATTGTACATATATGAATATATATATTCAGTACATATCTATGTCTTGCACTTATGCAACCTTTTGCACTTGCTGCTATTGCACTTCTGGTTGGATCCTAACTGCATTTCGTTGCCTTGTACCTGTACTTGTGTAATGACAATAAAGTTGAATCAAATCAAATCAAATAAATAGAGCAACATTGCTAGTACAGTAAATATATTAAATAGTCTGTATGTGCAGCGTGATTCAACGTGAAGAATTTATTTTTACACAGCAATATTTAGCTAATACATTTAGCAAATACAATTATTTAGCTTTTAGTGCTAATGTGATAGTACTGTGCAATAAGTGAAAAAGTTAATATTTTGTGATTTTTGAAAGGTGCAGAATGCAGTGGTCAGTGGTATGACAGGGATATCTTGCACTGATGAGAAGCGTAAATGGAATGCAGGGACCAGAAGAAATCATGAACAGAAACGAATCAGCCAGATAACATTTAACCCTTTCGCACGTAAGTTTAAAATATTCTGCCTGACCCCCCAGCGTGAGTTCTCTTACGAGAGGTCTCTCGTACTGCGTAAGATATCTTACGCTAGGGGAAAATCCTTTTTCCGCAAGATATTGAAGCCAAAAATTATCCTTAATTTTGTAATAATGCAAAACGCGTTGCGGCAGCATGCAGACATAGGCGAGACAGCTCGCGCGCCTATTGGCTGCTCTGCGGCAACTGCAGCAGCCTATCGAGCGAGGCCTGGCGTGACGCCAGACCCAATCAGGGCACTTCGCGCCCGCTGCGTCACGTCCCGCCGAAATGGGCGTGGTCTAGGCCTATAAATACCGCTCGCAGGCAGCTATTATCTGATTTTTCATCCTTCAAGCGAAGCACACGCATCGCTGGAGCCGGAGAAGAAGCCGCGCCGTCTGAGAGAGAGCACCTTCAGCGGGACGAGTCACTGAAGTCGCTGGCCGCGCCGCCTTCCTGCCTTCCTGCTGCGCTTTCCGGCGCTTATATCCTTCCCTTTATTACACTGTACTTTTGTGTGTGTGTGTCGCCGCTGCGACACACATTCTAAAAGAGCTAGCGTCTTTTTAAAGATGCCTTCCTGCGGCTCGTGCAGAGCCACACTCAGCGACGGGGACCGCCACGTGGTTTGCGTTTCCTGCCTGGGTGAGGAACATGCAGTTCTCGCGCTCGCTGACGGTGGCTGCCCTCACTGCGAGCTGATGGCAATGGCGACTCTGAGGACTCGCCTAGCCTTCTTCACCGAGACTGCTCCCCCGCCCGCCGCGGCGTCGCGCCGTAAAAAGCGCCGTGCCCAGCGGGCCCCGGAACCCTCCCTCAGCCGCCAAAGCTCGCCGGTTCGCCCGCTTGCTTCCCCGGCTTCGTCAGCCTCGCTTCCTGACGGACAGCGGCCGCCGTCTGCCGCCGCTTCCGTTGACATCGTGGATGAGGAAGCCCTGCTGGGAGAGGATGATTCCTGCTCTATCCTGGCGTCAGGCAGTGAGGATTGGGCGGGCTCTGAGGACCCCGCGCCCCCTGCCCGCACGTCGTCAGGCAAGAGAGCGTCCATCGAGACGGAGCTCATGCGAGTACTCGCACAGGCCGCAGCGAGCCTCGGCCTCGAGTGGTCTTCGCCTGAGCAGCCCACTCACAACCGGCTGGATGGATTTTTCCTGCCTGGGGAGCGCGCTTCGCCTGCGTCCAGACCGGCGCCTTTTCTTCCTGAGTTACACGAAGAAGTCGCCAAGTCCTGGAACGCCCCCTATTCGGCTAGAGTGCGTCCTGCTGTTTCTTTGGCATTCTCCGCTGTTGACGATGCCAAGAACAAAGGATACCTTTCGCTGCCGCCGGTCGAAGAGGCGATAGCGGCCCACTTATGCCCGCCCTCTGCTGGACGGCGTGCTAAGTCGGCCCTACCCTCTAAAGCTTGCCGCACGACGTCAAGCCTGCTCCGCCGCGTTTTCTCCGCCGCCGGGCAAGCTGCGTCAGTGCTGCACACCATGGCAACGCTTCAGATCTTCCAGGCCGATCTCCTCCGTAAGCTGGATGAGGAAGGACCTGACGCGATCTGCGTGCCGGACTTAAGGAGTGCCACGGACCTCGCTCTCCGTGCTACTAAGTCTGCAGCGCAAGCCATTGGACGGAATATGGCCTCTCTCACCGTGACTGAGAGACATCTTTGGCTGACGCTCTCGGAAATGGCCGAGTCTGAGCGCACCGCGTTCCTCGACGCCCCGCTTTCCGCTACAGGCCTCTTTGGATCCTTCGTCAAGGATTTCGCGGAGAGATTCGCAGAGGTACAGAAAGCGTCACAGGCTATGAAGCACTTCCTCCCGAAGCGCTCCAGCTCTGCAGCAGGCCGTGCGAAACCGTCTGCTCAGAGCTCACAGCCACAGCCACCGTCCACTGCCTCCACTTCACAGCGCCGCCAGGCCTGAAGCGCGAGACCGCGCTCCCGCTCATCCGGTCGCCGCCCCGCTGTACGTGGCTCGCGGCCTAGGATTACGGTGAAGCCCGAGGCCCCGAAGTCGTCCTAGCACAGCTAGGAAAACGACGTGTTTAAGTCCCGCTGCGGCCAGACTCACACCAAAGCTATTCGCTCGTCCAGTTCCAGCAAATGTGACTGTTCCAGTGTTTTCTGCAGCCAACAAGTCGGTTCTGTCACCCGCTTGCCTGCACACAAATGCCGTTTTCACGGCTACCCAGATAAATCCCCAAAAGAGTGTATTTTCTGGTGTCCCGGCCACGGCCGATGGTGTTTCATGTGTAGTAAGAATGCCCACTGCCCAGTGCCCATCCCTACACACAAGCACAGCCTGTCACACAGGGCTCGCGCACATAAAACCGACTCAGATCGGTTGCGCTTCAAACATGGTGAATGTGCCCACTACCCAGTGCCCACTAACACCGCGTTATGCATGTCTCGCGGTTTCTGTAAAAACGAAACCAACGTGCACTCGCTTCACGCAAGCAAACGATGCTTTCGATGTGATAAATGTGCCCGCTGTCCCGCGCCCACATCCACACATAGACATGACAGTTCCCCCGGGAACCGCCCAGCCCTCCCCCTCGCGGCTGACCACCGCAGAGGAGTCGAGCGCGGGCAATCTGCCCGCTGTTATCAGCGCGCCCCATGCCTCAAATGTCACGAGCGCGATGCTTGTGTTACAGCACGCCGAAGCTTCTCCATCGCTGAGCGAGCGGAGCGCGCTTCGTATTCAACCCCTAGCTATCCATGCAGACGCATGGGCAAAGCTGCCCGGGGTTTCGAAGTGGGTGCTGAACATTATAAAAAGAGGCTATTCGCTGCAGTTTCGCCGACGCCCTCGCCGCTATGTGGCGCGCGTCGAGACCACGGTAAAAACAGAAGTAGCACATTTACTTCGAGCCGAAGTGGCGAAACTATTGAGCAAAGGGGCCATAGAGCCTCTCTCTCAAGTTCAGAGCGAAGGGGGGCTATACAGCAGATACTTCCTGGTACCGAAAAAAGACGGGGGTCTCAGACCCATACTAGATCTAAGGCAACTGAACAAAGTGCTTGTGAAGCGACAGTTCAGGATGCTCACGACCAGACAAATCCTTGTGCAGATTCGCCAAGGAGATTGGTTTGTGTCAATAGATCTGAAAGACGCGTATTTTCAAATACAGATAGCGTCACGTCACAGGCGATATTTGAGATTCGCCTTCGAGGGCCAGGCATATCAGTACACAGTCCTGCCATTCGGTTTGTCCCTGGCACCCCGTACATTTACGAAGTGCATGGACGCGGCGCTCGCACCCCTCAGAATGAGAGGCATACGAGTGCTGAACTATTTGGACGATTGGCTGATTCTAGCGCAATCTCGCGCAGTGCTCATAGAACACACGACCATTTTACTCGATCACCTCGAGGATTTGGGTCTCAGTGTCAATTGGGCAAAGAGCTCTCTGTTACCCAGTCAGAAGATATCTTTCCTGGGCACAGAATTGGACTCGCTGTCCATGATAGCGCGACTATCACCACAGCGCGCGGTAGACATTCAACGCACAGCGAACACGTTTCGCTGCGGCGCGTCTGTCCCGCTCAAGAAATTTCAGAAGATGCTAGGTCTCATGGCCTCAGCATCGTCAGTGCTCCAGCTGGGCCTGCTCCGCATGCGCCCGCTGCAGTTTTGGCTGAAAGCGCGAGTCCCACGCAGAGCGTGGGCATCCGGTTCGCTTCGCCTCAGGGTCAATCAGAAGTGCGTCACAGCCCTGAAACCTTGGAGAGCGAACGACTGGTACCAATTAGGTGTAAGCCTGGGGACTTCCTCGAGGGTGAAAGTGGTGTCCACGGACGCGTCCACCTCGGGATGGGGAGCGCTGCTCGAGGGCAGACCGTTCTTCGGCCAGTGGTCGGAACGGGAGAAGCTCCTGCACATAAACTGCCTCGAAATGCTGGCAGTAGACAACGCGCTGACGCGTTTTTGTCCCCAGATAAAAGGACGCCACGTCTTGGTCCGTTCGGACAACATGTCTGTGGTGTCCTACATAAATCGCCAGGGCGGCCTCAGGTCCAAGAACCTGTACAGGCTGGCAGAACGCCTCCTGGTATGGGCTCAGTGCAACCTGCGCTCGCTCAGAGCAGCGCACGTGCCAGGGCTCCTGAACATAGGGCCGGACAGACTGTCCAGGAACAATGTTCCGGCAGGCGAGTGGTCTCTACACCCACAGACAGTCCAACTGCTGTGGAAGAAATTCGGCAGAGCGGAAGTAGACCTGTTTGCGTCTCAAGAAAACGCTCACTGTCAGGAATTTTTCTCAAAGAGCAGGAGCGCGCTGGCCCATGTGTGGCCCCGCCGCCCGCTCTATGCTTTTCCCCCCGTCTCTCTCCTGCCTCAGGTGATAGAACGGATCAGGGAAGAAGGATGCTCAGTACTGCTGGTGGCACCGTTCTGGAAAAACCAACCTTGGTTCCCAGTCGTGATGCAGTTAGCGAGTACTGCCCCGTGGCCAGTACCAGTGAGGAGAGACCTCCTCTCACAGGCCCACGGTTCGATCTGGCATCCTCACCCGGAACTGTGGTCCCTTCATGTCTGGGCCATCAACGGGTACATGTTGGACTCCCTGAAGGAGTATTAAACAAGATCACGCAGGCTAGAGCTCCGTCTACGAGACGACTCTATTCCTCGAAATGGTCAGTGTTTTCGGGCTGGTGCACAGCCCGTGGTGTGTCACCCACAGACTGTGGTGTGGCGGAGGTGCTTTCCTTCCTACAAGAGCTGTTGGATGGGGGCAGGGCCCCCTCCACGCTCAAAGTTTATGTGGCGGCTATAGCAGCGTTCTCAGAAACAACGCTTGGTCAGTCAATAGGAAGGAACGATTTAGTCATCCGCTTCCTTAGAGGGGCTAAGAGACTGAATCCTCCCAGACCTCCCTCAGTCCCCGTATGGGACCTTTCTACGGTTCTGGAAGCCATGAAAGGTGCGCCATTTGAGCCTTTACAGTCAATCGATTTGAAACACCTGTCTTTCAAGACGGTGTTTTTGCTGGCTCTCGCTTCGGTGAAGCGCATAGGGGATCTGCACGCGCTCTCTGTGAGCGCGGCGTGCATGGAGTTTGGGCCTAATGACTCAAAAGTTATACTCAAACCTAAGCACGGTTATGTTCCGAAATCCCTCAACACACCGTTTAGGGCGCAGGTTATCTCCCTGTCAGCCCTACCGGTCCCTGATGAGGAAAGAGACGCGAGCCTCCTCTGCCCAGTCAGGGCATTACGAGCTTATGTGTCTCGCTCGTCTGGTTTCAGACAGACGGAGCAGCTCTTTGTTTCGTTTAGCGGACGTTCTAAGGGACTAGCCGCGTCGAAACAGAGCCTATCCAGATGGATAGTTGATGCTATAGCGCTGGCATACGCCTCCAAGGGCATGCAGTGCCCGTTGGGTGTCAGAGCGCACTCCACGAGAGGCATGGCCTCTTCGTGGGCCTGGTCAAGTGGGATTGCCTTGCAAGATATTTGTATGGCGGCAGGCTGGGCCTCCCCGTCTACATTTATAAGGTTTTATAACCTAGAGGTTCCCGCCCTGCAGGCCAGGCTGCTGTCGGTCTAAGTTTACCAGTATTGTCTGACCTGATGCTATCAGCTCAGAATGCTGCGTCTACTGAGCACAGCTCAATGTTCGACAGTAAAAAAGTAGCAGCACGAGATGTGCCCGGGCAAACTGTGTAAGACCCACATTCCCCCATCAGTTCAGGCCGTACCCCGCCCTGTCTGTATGATGAAATTCGCGTCTCAGCGACGCTACCATATGTGGAAGAGTGCGGCTTCGCCCCTCCCTCTTCCTGGACTCCCTGTGAGTTCCCTGAGTGATTGTGCACTATATGTACCCCGGGCTTTCGCCCTTGGGTCTTTGGTGTCAGATCTCAGCATGCACGGCGTTTTGCATTGGGTCCCCTAGCGTAAGATATCTTACGCAGTACGAGAGACCTCTCGTAAGAGAACGTACTCGGTTACTAACGTAACCTCGGTTCTCTCTAGAAGAGGGAACGAGTACTGCGTATCTTGCCGTGCATGCACACGCTCTGGTTGCTTCGATGATGAAAAAACAGATAATAGCTGCCTGCGAGCGGTATTTATAGGCCTAGACCACGCCCATTTCGGCGGGACGTGACGCAGCGGGCGCGAAGTGCCCTGATTGGGTCTGGCGTCACGCCAGGCCTCGCTCGATAGGCTGCTGCAGTTGCCGCAGAGCAGCCAATAGGCGCGCGAGCTGTCTCGCCTATGTCTGCATGCTGCCGCAACGCGTTTTGCATTATTACAAAATTAAGGATAATTTTTGGCTTCAATATCTCGCGGAAAAAGGATTTTCCCCTAGCGTAAGATATCTTACGCAGTACTCGTTCCCTCTTCTAGAGAGAACCGAGGTTACGTTAGTAACCGAGTACGTTTTTCAAGGCGACCGTTATTTGGAATGCGTCACTTAACTTTATGGTTTCCATGGTGACGCGTCATTGCTTGTCACGTGACACACCGCAGCAACAACAGAGCTGAATGAATGATGATCTGCTTTTATGTCATTTTTCCTTTTTTATTCAAAATATTCACAGATTTGTTTGATATGGCATGAAATATCTGATATTCCGATTGTCAAATATATGCAAGTGGAAGTGTTTTGTTGTTTAAACACCTTTATAACGATCACGTTAGTAGACAGGGTCAATTTTCACTAAATCAGAACCCCGAAGGCATTTTGTGATTATTTATATTGTACAACATTTCTAGGGGTATTAAGGTGTGCTGAATCCAAAAAAAATTGTTGTTTTTAATAGTTCATAGTTAAAAACAACTATTTTTGCAATATCTAAGCAGTTTCTTCACATTACATCTCAAATCTGAATATGGCATTGAATTGCCCATGTAGGAAAACTTACAAAAGCACATTTATTTCATGTTTGAACCTTGTTTAGTCAAAAAGATATACTGAAAAATAGATTTAAGCCTGGTGGTGGCGGCCATTTTGAATTTCTCAATTTTGAGGCATTTTGGGACATTTTTGAGCTTCATATACAGCAGATTTGGATTTAGCACCCCTTAATACCCCTAGAAATGTTGTACAATATAAATAATCACAAAATGCCTCCAGCACTTTAAATAAGCACATTTTCAGAAATTCTGCCTAGTCTATGAACTGTATGCGCGCCGCCATCTTAGTTTGTGCTGCAGACGCAGTTCAGAGAATCGGATCTGTTGGATTTACAACACGTGAATTCATCCACTTCTCCCGAAATACATAAAAGTAAGTGGCAGGTGAACTGGGAGAAGAATAGAGTAAACTTTAAAGTTACTTACACAATGTGTATCTGATATGAATAAAACTAATTTTAATGGAAAGGATTATTATTGCCTCTTCCTTTGACATCAGTGTGTATTTTACAAACTCTAAATGTATTGTTTTTTAAGTACTTATATGTCTGAAACCTAAAATAAACATGATGTGGTTGAAAACACTGAAAAGTTGTGATATATGACAGCTCTGAGCGTGCCTGTCTCTGGCTCAGCGCCAGCCAACGCGCGAAAGCACATTTGAATTTAGCAGTTGATCACGTGATGCACTGACCGTTCTAATCACACCGGTCCCCACACGTACGCTCCAGAGACCAGCCTAGACTGATCACACCGGTGTGATCGTACGTGCGAAAGTTAAACATCACAGAGCTAAGGAAGTATATGGTGCGTCATATCAGCAAGGGAGGGAGAAAGGCTAGCATCTACACCATGCTATGACACACATCATGACTTCAGAGATAGAGTCAGTTCTTCAGATACAAAAGCTCTGTTTGAACTAAAAAATAGTCTTTTAGAAAAGTGCTACAATGCAAATGTACCAGAGCAAGCAGATGACATTGATAGCGTAGAACTACACCAGCCACATGGGGAGACTTTGACTTGCAGTAAATGTAAAGCATTTTACAGCAACTACATAGAGATGAACAGCGACCAGGCAGCTGTATTGGAGATTCAAACACAAAATCAGAGCTTGTCAAAGGTTTGGCATAGTGCAAGACAGATAAGGATCACTGCTAGTTCAGCTAAAGGTGTACCAGTACGAGCAACAACAAATCCTGATAAATTCATGAGAGAGCATATCTTCCCTACCTTTCGGGGTAATGCAGCTACAAAGTATGGGAGTGAGAAAGAGGTAATAGCTCGAAACCTTCTTGTCGAACAAGCCCTGATGGCATAATAAATGGTGTGGAACTTCTGGAAATAAAGTGCCCTATCCTTAAGAACACCACCACCTCTCTAGCTGACCATTTTACTATGAATTATAGTGACATCAAAGTAGTTGATGGGAAGCCTGAATTACAGAGAAACGGAGTCAGGGGCTACTACAAACAGATACAATTAGGCATGTTTTGTACTGGGCTGAGAATGGCAAAACTACTTGTCTGGTCATCAAAGGAACACATTCTGATAAATGTACCATATGATGCAGAGTATTTAGCAGAGCAGGTTACTCAGAGGCTTCTACTTCTCTGTGATGCTTCCTAGAGTAGTGGATGAATTCAATGCCGGACGACTCAAACTGAATGGCAAATACCTTCAAAATGTCAGAAAATGATAAACTAGGCCTACGGGTAAAAAGACTAACAAACAGTAAAACAAAAAGTGTATAGATCCTGACATGTAGGAGGAAAAAAATTCTGACAATGAGTCAAGGCAAGTTTTCAAAACCATTCTGAATTTATTTGAAATTAGTTCCTTGTTTACTGGTTTTACCATTGTTAAGTTTCGTATGGTAATTAAAACAAATAATTAACAAGTATATATGTATATATATATATATATATATATATATATATATGTACATTGTAAACAAAAATGGAAAACATTGAGATTAGATGTTTAGATTAAAAATCTGAAGTATTGTGATTAAATACATGTACAAATTTGACTACATGCAGTGTGAGCATTCATTTTCTGCTTCACGGATCAGGTCACCATGCAAATTCACTAAAGCTGCACATATACGCAGAATTTTATCAATCTTTGGCATAAGGGTGATAGGCAAGGTTTGTGACAAAACCTTGTATACTTTAAGTCTCCTAATTGCACGCTCAACGTGTATCCTTACATTTGCAATCCTGCGACTGCACGTGACTTTTTCTTCGTCCGGACAAGTTCGTTGTCTTCTCTTCTTCCTTAATGGACGATCATATCCAAGCCACAGTTCAGGATATGGATTTTCCGTTGTTGGTTGTCTGTCCACAAAGTGGAATGAGCATACATGGATGTTACGGGGCGGAAATGTCAAATTAAGTGCTGCGAGCCATTTTCTTTTGCCCTCGTCGTCAGATGGCATCCAGTGGAATTTAAACGGTTTTGGACATGTACATTCCACTCTTGTTGCTGGCTTGTGGTCGTAACACTCATTATCCAGAAGCTTTTTTAGCTTTCTGTAGCTGTTGTGACAGCCTTTAACGGAACAAATTCTCCCAGAGCCTCCACTATTTGCCATCACGAGTAACGTCGTCTAGCTGATGACAATTACTAAACGGAAGTTGAGAGCATCTTACCGGAAGCCACTCACCGCTATGGCGCCCCCCACGGAGAAGTGAGGAAAAAGGTGAATAGGCTATTAGTCAGCTGCAAATATGGCTTGACCCCAAAAAAATTCTAACAAAAGGTTTCTCAGTGGTGTACAGTAGTATCAGATGTACTTAAAAACATACTAAAAGTTTACCAAAGTTTGACTCCAAGAAAGGCCCCATTTTCAAAATAATTTGTTCATTGTGTTCACATATTAGATGGGAAAAAAATTACGGTGTATGTGATGACAGGGTGTAGGGTGCTCCAGCAATCGCGGAGCAGCGGGATGATTTAGAACGGCAACTTTTGTTGAATTTATGAGAAATCTACACGCAAACAGACAAAGTGTAGTAAAATAAAGACCTAAATGTGTATTTGAGACTCTTTTTCGCCACAAGTCTGAAAGAAGATATTGTTATTGAAGACAAATATCCCAAAATCTCAAAATTGACCAGTGAAAAAAAAAACATGCTTTTGCCTGCCGTGTCTCGCCTTAAGTAATTGCATATTTCTCCTTTCTCATATCGTTTTGCCTAGTGTTGGTGGTTTCTGTGGTTCATAACTATTCTTTTGATTCCAATAAAGAATAAATTCATTAGAACTGTGTGGTACTGTCAAATTAGTCAAAACAGGGCTGCCACGTGAAGGCATGTGCTGATTGTCTGAACCCGTATAGAATCACACCAATTCATTGGCTGATGGCGCGGGTGCCTCCTCAGTGGCGCAACTTGAGAGCGGAATGACGTGGACAAAACTTTGGTGACATAACCAGGTCTAGGCCATAGAAACACCTTCACAAGACCTGGGGCAAACTCCATACAAGGCTCACTCACAGAAAGAGGCTGCAGATCCCCCACGCGCTTGAGAGAGGCCAACGCTAACAAAAGTGCCACCTTGAGAGTAAGAATCCGATCAGGAGCTGACTCCAAGGGTTCAAAGGAAGGCTCTAATAGCCCCTCCAGAACACCTGATAAATCCCAGGTGGGGACACTAATAGGACGTGCAGGCCTCAAGGGTCTAACTCCACGCTTAAACGAGGAGACCAGACAGTGTTTACCTAAGGGGACCTCGTCTGACTCCCGATAGGCAGCGATAGCTGACATAAACTCTCAAGGTAGTTGCAGCCACTCCAGCCACAAATTTATCGTGCAGGAATTCCAGCACTGAACCGACTGGGCAGCTGACAGGGTCCACTGCATGAGCCGAACACCAAGACTCAAAAACCTTGCACTTAGAGAAATACAGCAGTCTAGTAGAAGGCGCACGAGCGTTATCAATGGTCTCCCAAACATCAGCGGGAAGACCAGACGCCACTGTCGCTAGCGATTGCCTCTTATCGCCCACAGCCTCCATATCTCTGGTCAAGGATGCCAATTCCTGGAGCTGAGACAGCAGATCTCTCCTTATAGGAATCTGCCAAGGGGACTCCTCCACCAGAGAGCTCAGTTCCGAGAACCACGTCTGGGATGGCCAGAATGGGGCTACCAGAAGGACTGCAGGGATTTGCTTGACCGGAGGGAATACATACAGTCTCAACTCCAGCCAGGGATGAGCGAGGGGCATCTATCCACAGAGGTGTCGGATGAGCTGAGACAGGAAAAACATAGGGGGCGCTGTGTCGAGCTCTGCGACGCAAAGAGGTCTGCCTCGCCAAACATGCTCCAAATTAGAGCCACTGTTTAGCAGTGCAACATCCATTCCCCCGACTTGAGCTTCTGTCTCGACAGAAAGTCCGCTGCGATGTTCAGGTCCCCTGGAACGTGAACTGCTCTCAGCGAAAGAAACCTGTCTTGAGCCCAAAGGAGGAGGCGGTGCGCATGCCTGTCGAGGGTGCGCGACCACGAGCCCCCCTGGCGATTTATATGGGACACCACTGCCATGTTGTCCGTCCTGACAATGACATGAGTCCATCGTGGCCGGGAGAAAATGATCCAGGGCCAGAGAGACAGCTTGCAACTTGAGGCAATTTATGTGCCACGAGAGAAGCTCGCCCGTCCAAACATCGTACGCTGGTCTGCCCTCGAAGACCGCTCCCCAACAAGTCAAAGAGGCGTCCGTCATGATAACCTGCCAACGGCAAACTACACCCATCTTGACCCCCTGAAGTAAAAAGGGGGAGTCTTTCCACCTCCAAAGAGCGTGAAGGCAACTGCACGACACTCTCAGCAGGCAGACCAAGAAGGGCGGATGCCCCTGAGTTTCATCCAGCACAGGAATGGTTTCATAGGAGGGAGACCCAAGGGCAGCACAGGAGAGGCTGCTGCCATGAGCCCCAGAAGCCTGCGACATATGCCCACTGCTACATGATGGCCGAGCCTGAAACGGGCCAAGCACGCACGGAGACTGGAAACTGGAGCAGGGTCCAGACGGGCCTGCATCGAGAGAGAATCGAGTTGGACACCCATGAAAGTGGTCTGCTGAGAAGGAGTTAAGACATTCTTCTGAGCATTCAACCTGAGACCAAGGGTGGTGGAGAATGAGGTGGTGGAGAATGACGTCCCTGTGACGAAACACCAACTCTGTGGAATGAGCCAGAATGAGCTAGTCGTCTAGATAATTTAGTACAAGGATGCCCTGGAGCCTCAAGGGGGCCAGAGCTGCATCCATGCACTTGGAGAATGTCCGCGGAGCCAAAGCTGGACCAAATGGAAGGACCCGATACTGATACGCCTTTCCCCCAAAGGCGTATCTAACCTGAGGTTTAGTATAATGCCACCTTTATACTCAAAAACATCTATAGAGGATGTATTACATATGTATTACCTTATTCAAATTGAAATGAGTGACCATTTTAGAGGGTTCACACAGAGGCCTCTGTTCGGGCTAATTCAGAGTTGTTTATGATCAAAGTTATACAACTCCAATTTAAGTTACTTTTGGGTGCAATAATTTTTACATTGAATGTCAAGTCTGTGCTTTAGCAAAAAAAAGGGTATGTGTCCAAAAACACGTATTGAGTAGGAGTTACATGACATAGGCTAAATCGTTTACATCTCTGGTTAACCCCAAACAAAGATAAAACCTTACAGTTATCTCACAAAATCATGTATTCCATAAGTATGTAATCATGTCAGTGCAATTTAGACAAGTCCAATGGATTCATAGACCCAGAAAACATGGGGTTAGACACCAAGATTACTTGGCTAGGTCAAATAACGAAGGAGTTAGGATATTTTAAGGGCTTCCTGCCCATCTTGGACGCCATCTTGAAAATTACACCTTTCTAGTGGTCAAACTTTGGTAAACGTTTAGTATGTTATTAAGGACACCTAATACTACAAAAAACAGCTGTGAAACCTTTTGTTAGAATTTTTTTAGGGTTAGGTGGTTTTTTTTCCCATATGCAGCCGCCTATATTGCTATACTCTATAGAAATGTGTCCTAGTGCGGTCCGACTTGCTCTGATGTCATGCTGACGTATGTCAAAAAAACTCTCGCGATCGCGAGGCGGATGTGTCGGATTCTGCAGGCGAGCGCAGTTGCTCTCCACCGACTGCGCTGATCAAAAGCATGATGGGAAACGACTTGCTGATGACACAGCTTAATGCTCATTGGTTTAAACAACCGTGATGTATTGTTCTCTTTTAAAATGTTTTAATTTAAAACTCTGATATCGTGTTTTTATGTGGATAAATTATGTGTGAGTATTCCCAAACTCTCTGACAGTGTGATCTCTATATGGGTTATTTGATTGTTGTCATATTTATAATATATATATATATATATATATATATATATATATATATATATATATATATATATATATATATAACATGTCTGTAATTAAAGTAAAAATGATTGATAAACACGTCTTTGGTATGTGATTAAATAATAAGTAGCCTACTTTGGTGTCTTGTTCATTATATTTATTTTCATATAAAAGCAACAGAACTTAAATTACATCCAGTTCAACGAGCACGAGCGTGAATGTCGTGAATCCCGCGATATCCGCCTTTGATCTCACAGGCAAGGCAAGGCAAGTTTATTTATATAGCACATTTCATACACAATGGCAATTCAAAGTGCTTTACATAGAAGAAATTAAAATAATAAAAAGAAATAAGAATAATTAAAACAGTTTAGAAAAATAAAATAAAATACAGTGCAGTACAAACAGTCGGACGAACAGCGGCCCAGTGCTCATTCAGTAAATGCACAGCTAAACAGAAGTGTTTTGAGTCTGGATTTGAATGTGACTACTGTAGGAGCACATCTGATCTCTTCTGGAAGCTGGTTCCAGCTGCGGCTGGCATAATAGCTGCAGCGTTTATACGCCCACGTATAAATCTAATTAATTATTATTCATAACGGATTATGATCAATAATTAATATTTTAATTATTTTTAATTATTTTCAGAATTTACTGTAGCAGAATCAATAGTATGATCATTTTATCAGTTCATCCAATGAACAGAAAGCATAAACAAGTATTAACTCTAGGAAATATAATATCTTCCTGGCCAAGAAAGAATTAATCCCCAGCTAACAATAAATTAAGAAATAATCACGGGTAAAAGCATAGGTAACTTAAATCGAAGTTCAAGACAATAAAATGTATAAGCAGATTAACACAAGTAATCTCTTTGTTAAAATACAAACAATACTTTATTGATTATATACTAACACATAAAAACTAATATCTAACACAAACACACACACACATCCATACGAGTTGCAGAAGGAAAAAGAGTAAGGAAAGATTAAGTTTTAAGAGTGAGTTTAAGAGTGAGATGATGAAATCTCAAGTTTATGCACTTATAAGACATGACCTGGAACGAACCCTCAATCATTAATTTAACCCTTCTATCGTTTCTTAGACAGGTTATTCAATTTATATCCATACACCAGTTCAGCTCTTAGTCTGGAGATACTTGCTTGTCTTTGCTTTTGGGGATTCCCTTTTGTTGTGAAAGGGGTTTTCCCGGTCCGTTGCTGGTGTCCTTGTGCCTGGGTCTGGGGCGGACAGTCACGTGGTGTGCTGGCGGAATGAAAGTCTTTGTTTGAAGCTGGCTTTGCAGAAGAAACGTGGCTCGAAATCTTGTCGCAAAACTTAACTTAGAACCGAGACTCACAACGGAAAATAAAGGAAAACTTAGAAAAGAAAAGACAACTTAGACGAGAGTAGTAAGATGGCTTGAATAAAGCTGTTGAACCCGTTCTTCTGATCTTAATTTGGGTTCTTTGTCTCTGCGTTTACATGGTTGCTTGTCTGATTGAGATCTTCATCCTTTTTCTGCCCATCTCTCTTGAGAGTGGTAGCAGAGCGTTTCTTGGGGGTGAACCCAGAGATAGAGAGCAGAGTGCAGAGTTAGAGAGCAGAGAGAGCAGAGCTCTTCTCTATCAGAACATTTTGAACGAGCAGAGTTAGAGAGCAGAGCGAAGAGAGAGCTTTGTTTTTTGGGTCTAAGATTTTAAACTCAAAGTTGTCCAACCTCCAGGATGAGTTCTGGCCAATTAGACACTGGCTAAATTTAGGAGGTGGCCTTCTTCTCAGTTCTGATCGTAAATTATCTTATCTGGGGGGTTTCCTTACTAACAGAGAGAACAGATGCCACAGTTTAGACATGATCAGTATTATAAGAATATGAAACATTTTACACAGATTTCAATCAAGCCATCTTTTGAATCAAGAGCATACGATCATACTGATATGAAACACAACACACTTTCATTCAAACATCTAACAGTTATAACATTACATGAGTTATATGGTATCTAAGCATATTAAACACACATATAAGTTGCAGACACAAAATAGAGTTATGTAGTTGCATGATGTTTGATTGTAAGTCCATTGAAAATTGTTCTTGAATGAGTTTTATGTATACTGTAGGAAAAATCTCAGTTTTCTGGTTTAGAGAGAAACGGACTCTGTTTGTTCGTTCAGAGGTCCCAACGGGGAAGGGGTCAGGAATGTTGTGGGGGAAAACAACATCTGCTGGTATCGATCCGTCTTGCAAACTATCGAAGTTGACCAATAAAAGTTGTTGGTCCGCAGACTTTCTGGAGACTGTGAATGATTCATGGCTTTCGGTTTTTTAAGTTGAATCTGGAATGTGAGGACTCTTGTGTCAGACCTTGGTCTCTGTCTTTCTCTTAACCAATCAGTAATTTGGCAACAAAGCTAGCATTTGACCAGTTATGTGTTAGTGCTGGGGGCTCTTTTAAATAGCCAGACCGGTCGGCGCCTGGATCCTGTGACAAGATGGATGAGGATACGAAGTCCTGACCAAATCTTCCTCTTGGTTCATCGAGAAGCAGAGAGTTTGAATTAATATTCTGGACGAAGATTAGTCTGTGTTTGGTTCATACTCATTGTCGCTACATAGCTCAAAGCGGACTCGCCATGTTTAGAGTGAACCCTTGGTATTTCTAGCTGATATGATCCTAATGATCTGAGTGATCTGTTGGGTTTATATTCAGTGAGCATATCTGCAATGTATTGAGGTCCTAGGCCATTGAATGATTTATATACCAGTAATAATACTTTCAAATCAATCCTAAATCTAACTGGGAGCCAGTGTAAAGACCTGAGGACTGGTGTGATATGTTCATATTTTCTGCTCAGAATCCTGGCGGCAGCGTTCTGTATGAGCTGCAACTGTCTTATGGTCTTTTTTGGGAAGGCCAGTGAGGAGTCCATTACAATAATACACCCTGCTGGTGATGAAAGCATGCACAAGTTTCTCTAAGTCTTGTCTGGAAACAAAGCATCTAATTCTTGCAATATTTTTCAGATGATAGTATGCTGATTTAGTTATTGCTTTGACATGACTACTGAAACTAAGGTCTGACTCTAGTGTCACACCAAGATTCCTGACTTGATTTTTAGTTGTTTGACCCCTAGAGTGAAGGTATGTGTTCACCTTGAGAACTTCATCTTTGTTTCCAAACGCAATGACTTCAGTTTTGTCTTTGTATAATTGAAGAAAGTTTTGACACATCCAACTGTTGACTTCGTCAATGCATTGGCACAGGGAGTCAATGGGGCTGTAATCGTTAGGCGAAAGGGCTAAGTAGATCTGTGTGTCGTCTGCATAGCTGTGGTGAGCAATTTGGTTCTTTCTCATTATTTGGCTCATTGGGAGCATATACAGGTTGAACAGGAGTGGCGCAAGAATTGAGCCTTGAGGGACTCCGCATGTCATGGATGTCCACTCAGACTTATGGTCTCCTATACTCACATAATAACAATACATTACATTTGTTCAAAGAAAGAATATATTGTTTTTATATTGATGACATGTGCAATTAACCCATTAACAAATGAAGTAATGACATTCTCTTTTCCTTAAACAAAATCTCTTCTGATAATAATACACACTCCACACATTTTCCTTCATACCTCATTCCGCTCTCCAAGGGCGCTAATCAA
Source organism: Leuciscus leuciscus (assembly GCF_965113295.1). Taxonomy (NCBI): domain Eukaryota; kingdom Metazoa; phylum Chordata; class Actinopteri; order Cypriniformes; family Leuciscidae; genus Leuciscus; species Leuciscus leuciscus. Next base: position 25,184,577 of record NC_138747.1, on the reverse strand, counting down.
AGAATTTCCGCCATCAGCACGCTCTCTAGCTCGACACACCCTCACAGTTCGGAGCTCATTTTGTCACGGTTGAGTTATGCAGTGTTTCCTCTGTGTCGCGTGTCACTGTTTGTTTTCATGTCTGTGAGTGTGCGCGAGTGGGCGTTGTCCCGCTCGCGTGGTTGTTCAGTGCTCCAGCTGATATTAATCACACTCACTCCCCGCTCCAGCTGCTATCAATCCCCGCTCTCCATAAATACTCACTCATCTCTCCATTCCAGTGTCCATCCGTTGTTTGCAGTCCTGTTGAGTGTGTCGTGCCGTGTCTACCGGATCCTGTCTTGTCTGTGGATTTGTCTTCTCTGGTTCACTGGATCGAGCACCGCGCACGGGATATCACCACCGATTCACCTCGTCTGAGCACCACTTCACCTGACCATCGAAGTCCCTGCGAGAGAGCCTGATTGCTGCTTCCCCTCTGAGAGATTCAACTTCATTGACTCTTTTGACATATTACCTTTGAGTGTGCTGTTCAAATAAACACTGTTTTCACCCGCAATTGCTTCCAGTAATCTATCATGACAGAACGGATGGACCAATCCAAGGAAGCAGCGGGTGGTTCTTCGGCCTCGTTAGAGGATTTTATTCAAGTGTGCATCAGCCGGATGGATGCACAAGAACGCAGCCAGGGGGAGACTGGACGAGCAATTCAGGCTCTTGTCTCGCAGGTGTCCGAGCTCACCCAGCGATTCCATCAACTTCAACCTCCCACTGCGCCAGCACCCCCAGACCCACCGGTCGTTCCCCCCACACCAGCTGTGCCGCTCTCCCAATCAGAACCCAGACTTCCGACCCCCGAGTCATACTCTGGTGAGCCCAACTACTGCCGCCCGTTTCTAACACGTTGCAGCATGCATTTCTCCCTACAGCCTAAAACCTTCGAGAAGGAGGAATCGAAAGTGGCATTCGTGTTAACGCTACTAACGGGGAGAGCGGCGCTTTGGGGAACGGCGGTCTGGGAGAATCAAGACCAGTGCTGCTCCTCGTTCCAGGCACTCTCGGCGGAGATGCGGAGGGTCTTTGATCGTGCCGTCGCGGGAAGAGAGGCTGCCAGGGTTCTGGCAGATCTGCGCCAGGGAGATCGCTCCTTTTCGGACTATTCCATTGAGTTCAAGACCCTGGCGGCCGAGTGTCGCTGGAACGAGGAGGCGCAGTGGGACCTATTCCTGCATGGGCTGGCCGAACGCGTCCAAAGAGAGATCTACGCCCTGGACCTACCCTCGTCTCTTAACGCTCTAATGGATCTGGCCCTGAGGGTGGACGCTCGTTTGTCTCGGATCGGCCAACGTACGTCACTCAACACAATCCGCAACAGCGTGGAACACCAGCAGTCCAGTGGCATGGACGCGTTCGGTCCCCACGATCCCGAGCCCATGCAGATAGGGCGAGCTCGGCTTTCCCGGGAGGAGAAAGAAAGGCGGAGATCCCAGGGCCTTTGTCTATACTGTGGTGGGGCCGGACATTTCGCTCATAGCTGTCCAGTAAAAGGCCCAGCCCGATAGTAAGTATGAGGCTACTATCGGGTGGGATCTCCGCAGAAAAGACCTCATCCACTTCCACCCTCCTCCCGGTAAGACTGAGATGGTCAACTCACGATCACCACTGCAATGCACTTATAGACTCTGGAGCCGAAGGTAACTTTATGGATCACCGTTTTGCGTTACAGTTTCAAGTTCCTCTCCAAACACTCCCTCAGAAAATCACTGTCAATGCATTAAACGGACAATCACTACCAGCCATCTCCCAAGTTACCGAGAGTCTCACACTCATCACATCTGGTAATCACGCAGAAACCATTTCATTTTACATCATGGACTCCCATCTCACACCCATTGTTTTAGGACACCCCTGGCTAAGTTTACACAATCCCCGCATTGACTGGAAACAAAAGACTATTTCGGCTTGGAGCACTGAGTGTCATAGTTCGTGTCTAGTGTCTGCTTGTTCTGTTGTTTCTGTCCCTGTGTTGCAGGAGGAAGCAGTGGATTTGTCAAACGTGCCCGTAGAGTACCGTGACCTGAGGGAAGTGTTCAGTAAGTCAAGGGCTGCTTCTCTCCCTCCGCATCGTCCCTATGACTGTGCAATAGATTTAATGCCAGGTAAGTCTCCGCCTAAAGGCAAGATTTATTCACTCTCGGTTCCTGAGAGAGAGGCTATGGAGAAATATATTTCTGATTCTCTAGCAACCGGGTTCATCCGACCTTCCTCTTCTCCTGCGGGGGCGGGGTTCTTTTTTGTGGGGAAGAAGGATGGTTCTCTGCGACCTTGCATTGATTACCGAGGGCTGAATAACATCACGGTGAAAAACACTTATCCTTTGCCATTGATGTCTTCAGCCTTCGAGAGGTTGCAGGGAGCATCACTCTTCACAAAATTGGACTTACGAAACGCTTATCATTTGGTCCGCATCAGGAAGGGGGATGAATGGAAGACTGCTTTTAACACCTCTAGGGGGCACTTTGAATATTTGGTTATGCCGTTCGGCCTGTCCAATAGTCCCGCAGTCTTCCAGGCGCTCGTCAATGATGTGTTGCGAGACATGATCGATCAATTCATATATGTTTACCTGGATGACATATTGATTTTTTCTTCGTCTCTCCAGGAGCATGTGCAACATGTCCGACGAGTGCTTCAGAGATTGCTAGAGAATGGGCTTTTTGTCAAGGCGGAGAAATGCGTTTTCCACGCACAGTCGGTTCCTTTTCTGGGACACATCGTGTCGGCTGAAGGTATGCGTATGGATCCTGACAAGGTTAAGGCTGTGGTAGAGTGGCCAATCCCAGATTCCCGCAAGGCCCTGCAGCGGTTTTTGGGATTCGCCAACTTCTATCGGCGATTTATTCGCAACTTCGGCCAACTAGCCGCACCTCTGACCGCCTTGACCTCCCCCAAAACTACGTTCAGGTGGTCAGACGCAGCTGAGGCTGCGTTTGCCAAACTCAAGAACTGCTTTGTTTCAGATCCCATCTTAATTGCCCCTGATCCGTCACGTCAGTTTGTGGTGGAGGTCGATGCGTCAGAGGTGGGGGTAGGCGCAGTTCTTTCACAACGCTCTCCTTCAGACGACAAGATGCATCCCTGCGCGTTTTTTTCACATCGTCTATCTCCTGCCGAACGAAATTATGACATTGGTAACCGAGAGTTGTTGGCAGTCAAGTTAGCGTTGGAGGAATGGCGTCACTGGTTGGAGGGATCAGGGGTACCCTTCATCATCTGGACAGACCACAAGAATCTGGAGTATATTAGAACCGCCAAAAGATTGAACTCCAGGCAGGCTCGGTGGGCACTTTTTTTCGGTCGTTTCGATTTTACTCTCTCATATCGTCCAGGGTCCAAAAACATCAAACCCGATTCTTTGTCGCGTATTTTTGATCGTCCCGAACACGAACCTACTCCCGAGCGCATTTTTCCAGAGACCCTAATTATCTCTTCGCTCACATGGGAGGTCGAATCGAGGGTCAAGAAGGCCTTGGAAGGGGTAACGCCTCCGATCCGGTGCCCCCCAGGGGTACACGGTAGTTTTGACCGTGGTGGACCGGTTCTCGAAGGCGGCCCACTTTATTCCCTTGCCCAAATTGCCTTCAGCCAAGGAGACAGCGGTGGCAGTCGTGAACCACGTCTTTCGGTTACATGGCCTCCCGACAGACGTGGTTTCCGACAGGGGACCCCAATTTGTGTCCAAATTCTGGCGAGAGTTTTGTAGATTGCTGGGGGCGACGGTCAGTCTGTCCTCTGGGTTCCATCCCCAGAGCAATGGTCAAACTGAGAGAGCCAACCAAGATTTGGAAAGAACACTACGATGTTTGGTCTCCAGGAATCCTTCCTCCTGGAGTCAACAACTTTCTATGGTGGAGTACGCCCACAATACGTTGCCAGTGTCATCCACGGGCCTGTCTCCGTTCCAGTGTAGTGTAGGGTACCAACCACCTGTTTTTCCTAGTACGGAATCCGAAGTCGCGGTCTCCTCCGCCCACGCCTTCATCCAGAGGTGTCACCGTACTTGGACGAGAGCCCGGGAGACACTCCTCCAAGTGCGAGAGCGCACCAAGGCCAAAGCCGATCGCCACCGGTCTAGGCCTCCCGTATACGTCGTCGGTTCCAAAGTGTGGCTTTCTACCAAGAACATTCCTCTCTGCTCCGTATCGAATAAATTAGCTCCTAAATTCATTGGCCCGTTTTCTGTCACCAAGATCGTTAGTCCGGTGGCTGTCCGCCTCAACCTTCCTCCGGCGTACAGAAGAATTCATCCGGTTTTCCACGTTTCAAAGATAAAGCCCGTGTTTTTTGCACGTATTAATCCGCCAGTCCCGGTTCCCCCACCGCCGCGACTCGTAGACGGGAACCATCTTATTCGGTTCATCGCATTCTGGATTCTAGGCGGAGGGGACGCGGATTTCAGTATTTGGTGGATTGGGAAGGTTACGGTCCAGAGGAGAGAAGTTGGGTTCCTGCTCGTGACATCCTGGATCACTCCCTGATCGATGATTACAATCGACAGGTAAGGAGGCCTGGGAATGCCGTGAGGCATTCCTAGGGGAGGGGGTACTGTCACGGTTGAGTTATGCACTGTTTCCTCTGTGTCGCGTGTCACTGTTTGTTTTCATGTCTGTGAGTGTGCGCGAGTGGGCGTTGTCCCGCTCGCGTGGTTGTTCAGTGCTCCAGCTGATATTAATCACACTCACTCCCCGCTCCAGCTGCTATCAATCCCCGCTCTCCATAAATACTCACTCATCTCTCCATTCCAGTGTCCATCCGTTGTTTGCAGTCCTGTTGAGTGTGTCGTGCCGTGTCTACCGGATCCTGTCTTGTCTGTGGATTTGTCTTCTCTGGTTCACTGGATCGAGCACCGCGCACGGGATATCACCACCGATTCACCTCGTCTGAGCACCACTTCACCTGACCATCGAAGTCCCTGCGAGAGAGCCTGATTGCTGCTTCCCCTCTGAGAGATTCAACTTCATTGACTCTTTTGACATATTACCTTTGAGTGTGCTGTTCAAATAAACACTGTTTTCACCCGCAATTGCTTCCAGTAATCTATCATGACACTTTTAGGCTGCATTTACACTGCAGGTCTTGATGCCCAATTCCGATTTGCTGACTATATCCGATTTTTTTGACGACCCGCTTACATCATCTTTTAAAAGTGACCCGTATCCGATATTTGCATTTACACTATATCCGCCAAAACAACCAAATGTAGACGTTCTGGCCCGGAAAATGAAGTAAAACAGCTCTATATGCAATGGACGCAAAGCAGACAAAATTATTATAGTGATGCGCGGATCGCGGTTATATCCGCGTGATATGAACGGATTAATTTTGGGTGGGTCGCGGTTGGATAGATAAATCATTATTAACGAAAATATTAACAACATTCTCTAAAATATGAGCATGTTCCATTCCAGTTTAAGTTTCAAGGGAGTAAAGCCTGTTTATGCCATTAAGAAAATTTAATTCTGTCAAATAAATTTTGTTTTAAAGAAATGTTAATTTAAAATCAGCGCTCATTCATCATTGTATTAGATGCGCGCATCAACCGTCGCCTCGAGTCCGCTGTTGAAGGTGATGATCATCCATTTATCCTCACGCGTAAGCGGCGTAACCACACATAATAATAATAACTTTGACCATCGGGTGCGGATACTTAAATCAGAGAAAATTATTGGTGCGGGTGAGTGGCGGGTGGATGATTTGTTTTTGGCTGCGGATTCGAGTGACGTTGGAGCTCATCCGCGCATCTCTAATTATGCAGTGTTTTGCTTTCCGCACTATTTTCAAAGGTCAGCAAAACATTGCTCTCGTAAGGTGTAGAAAAAATTACTCCACTGTGTTGAGCCTTCAACCTCCATCGCGCCTATAATAAGTCATGTGTTCTCAGTTGGTGGTGTCCACCTGAGTTGACGTAACTTTTTTTAATGACGTACTTTACGCATTTACTGGGGAATAACCGATTTGTCTGCTTACATGGCACACGCCATGGCACGTATACGATTCATATCCGATTTATTACCACATATGAATGAGGCCTGAATCCGATCTGAGAAAATCGGAATCCATGCGGTTTTTTCCTGCTTAAAGGGTTACTTCACCGTTTTTTCATATTAAACTATGTTATTCCCTTAACTAAGACGAGTTGATACATACCTCTCTCGTCTCAGTGCGTGCACTAAATCGCTTTGTCTTGCGGCGAAACTTTGTTAGCACTTAGCTTAGTCCAGTTCATTCAATATGGGCCAAGCAGAGAAGCTACCAAACATCTCCACGTTTTCCCTATTTAAATACAGTTACTCGCGTAGTGTAACTCGACCTAGGACGGTGACACAAAACAAAACGTTGCGCTTTTCTAAGCGTGTAAAATGGATAACTATATTGTATGGCGGAATACCATAGCAAGTGCTTGGAAGCACTTCGACTTCGGCGCAGTAATATCTTCACTAGAGGGAGCGGGGGCCGGTGAGAGGATTTTTCACGAGTGAAGATATTACTGCGCCGAAGTCGAAGTGCTTCCAAGCACTTGCTATGGTATTCCGCCATACAATATAGTTATCCATTTTACACGCTTAGAAAAGCGCAACGTTTTGTTTTGTGTCACCGTCCTAGGTCGAGTTACACTACGCGAGTAACTGTATTTAAATAGGGAAAACGTGGAGATGTTTGGTAGCTTCTCTGCTTGGCCCATATTGAATGAACTGGACTAAGCTAAGTGCTAACAAAGTTTCGCCGCAAGACAGAGCGATTTAGTGCACGCACTGAGACGAGAGAGGTATGTATCAACTCGTTTTAGTTAAGGGAATAACATAGTTTAATATGAAAAAACGGTGAAGTATCCCTTTAAGGCCAATTTATACTTCTGCGTCGGGTGCGCGTAGAAGGTACGGCGTAGCATACGCATTGACGTGTACCATACGTCGTACCCTTCGCCGTACCCTGACGCGCACCTCCTCTAAAATGTAACTACGCGTCGCGGCGACGCGGACCGCAAGATCTGTGATTGGTCGGCTGGATAGCATCGCGTTTCCTCCTACGCATTTCCGGAATGATCTTCTGCACTCTGCACCGCCCGCCCGCCATTTTTAAATTCCGAAAATCAGTGAAGAGTCATGGAAATAGACCAAGTGACCGAGAGATTGCTTGAAGAAGTGCGGAAATACAGCCATCTGTATGACTCCTTCAGTCGCCATTGCTCGTAGAAACCTAAACTCAAAACAGCCGCGAGGAATGTAAACACAGTGGAACATTAAAACCCACCCGCGCCAACTAGCGTTTCGGCGGTGTAACTGCAGAGCAACACAGACATTCGCAGAAGTATAAATGCTCACGACGGCGTTGCCTACGTGCGTAGCCTACGACGTACACTACGGCGTACACTCGACGCAGAAGTATAAATTGGCCTTTACACGTTCACCGGTCATATCCGATCTGTGCCACATGAGAGGAAAAAATCGGAATTGGGTCACTTGAACCATGCAGTGTAAATGGGGCCTTAGAAATAACATGTACGAACAATACAAAAATAATAAAGTAAATCAAAATGTAAACTTTTTCTTTACAGGATTCAAATGGATGAACATGATAAATAACTAACGTGTTTACAAGATTTTACCGTTCTTCCGACGACGCGTGAGCACCACATTATTGTGAAGAGAGAGTAGCGGGAAGTTTCGCATCACAAAAAACATCAGAAGAAGAAAAACGGCGCTTTTCAAAATAAAAGCAGAACAGACAAGGTGACACTGTAGAACTACAATGTCTTATTATTAACATATAAATATAATACTGTGTAGGAGAATATTAATGTAGTTTATCAGACATTTACATTTGCTGCTATGTGAAAAAACCCAGCAAAATGCGCCGGCGCGTTTGTCGACCCGAGGATTAACTTTAGCCTAATAGGAAGGAACATAAATTGTGACTAAAAATATATGCTTACTCACATCAAGACGCCGCTGCAGTGATGGAGTCCATGCAGGAGGAGCAGTGTTTGGCACTGCGTCGCTTTACAGCGCGAACAGTGCTGTTGCAACCAGCAACACTACACCTACGTACGTCCCATCCTAACCACTGTTTAATACAGAGAAAGCTAATGCTAAAAATCTACCCTAACTTGAAGCTTTCCTAACTGATGCAATACTATGCTACTAACTAACTATGCTTCTTCTAAAAATACTACACTAACTGCGAATTAACTACCTAGGCTACACGAGATAATCTAAATAACTATATAAATGCTATGCTAACTAGATGCTAATATAGACTATCCTGATCATTTTCAATACCCGCAATTCCAACTCCTGAGTCCTGACTCATTACTCGCTACAGTGGTTTTGACGAAACAAGATGTTTTTATACCAGGGGCTGCCAAGGGCGTGGTGAGCTGGAACCTGCTTACGTCACGCAGTACCTGCTTACGTCAGGAAGTACCGCAACATCCAATAGGAAAATTCAACTGCAGTAGCCACCGTTCAACCTGAAGAGGGCAGCACTCAGACGTTTTTACACCATATATCGTAGATTTAAAACACTTTATACCCAAATGTCAAAAAATGTACTCTAATCAATGAACAGCACTAATCCCCAGTCTTACAGATCATTAACAACAAAAAAGTTGTTTTAGGGTTTAGTTACCCTTTAAAACTCTATTGCACTTTTTAAAAAAATGTTTTAAGTAAAATCTTTCAAATGCAATAAGATTATCAAGTGTCTATATGCTATTTTATCAATTGTCAGGGTTTGTTCTTTGAATGGCTCAGCTAAACATGCTAATAAAAGACTATTAACTACCATTATTTATTTGAATTATACGAATGTCTAATTAAAATGTCTACAAATGTATAAAACTGATTAGAGATCAGGTAAAACCCACAGACACTTTTCATTGGTTCTCAGTGACTCCTCATGATTCATGGGTTGACAGAGATCTTCGCCCCACTGCGGTGAACCATTGAAATTTCGAAGTGTTTCGAAACGGTTATGACGTAATGAAGTCTCGTTTATTGAAATCACCATTGATTCAGAACAAAAGATTCGTAAAGGTCTCGAAGCTTCATGAAGCAGTGTTTTGAAATTGCCATCACTAGTTATAAGTCTACCTTCTAAAATGTGCAAATGTTGTATCTCATCAGATATTTGATGAAATATGTCAATTTGTTATGTGTTGCATCGATTCATCATTTCAGATTTAAATAATCTTTATTGTCATTCTGCTATGGAGACATACAATGGAACAAAACGTTGTGCCTCACAGGACCACAGTGCTACATTTTTAAACATATATAAACCACATAGATAACCTACTGAAAGAATTAATCTAATAATACATATTCTTTACATATACTTTAAACATATACTTTGGATTTACTTTGGATGTAACAACACAGTGAAGTGGTACAGAAAAACAGTCCAAAAAGAAACATTCAGGGCAGATGTAAACAGTGCAAGATGACATTAAGGGCATGAGGACATATTAGACAGGCTGTATTACATGTAAACATATGTGTTTCCTGTGAGTCTGGGTAGCAAAAAAGGATGTCTAAGTTATGTTAATGTGATTTCTAAGCTATATTAACGAGTCCAGTGCACATAGGGAGAGAGAGTATTGCATTGGAACCAATTCATTTTGTATACTTTAGTTAAAATTAATATCTATCATAATTCATGTTAGCATGCTAAATCTAACTTTTTTGTGTGAATTTAATATTTTTTTGTATAAGTCTCTTTTTTACATCTAAGTAAGTCTTGTTCATACATCTGACTGTATTTTAATAGTGGGTAGGAAAAAGCATTAAAATATTTTCTAGGTAACAGGCCTATTTCATCTTTCACTGATAATATAATTGATATAATTGATTTCACAATGCAATTTATTGTCTTTATAATATCACACTTAATGCATTTACTGTTTTCAACCCATTTCTTTATACAATAATATATAGATGCCTTTATATTTTAGGAAGGGGGTCCCTTTCCAAGTGTATATTTTGGGAGTGTTTGGCATCAAAAAGTTTATATCCCTGATATAAATGATGATCCAGTCTCCATTCTGAGAGAACAGAACCTTGAATCCCTTGTATGCCAGAGTTCAAATCATTTAGCTATTATATTTCTTGCATATATTTCTTAGCAATGTATTCTTTTCTCTGTCACACCAGCTGACTGAGCGCTGTATCACAGTGAAGGCCAAACTGTCTCGAATGGTGTTGGTAATGGTCTGGCTGTTCCTTCTCTGTTGGGGCCTGAATTAAGTGTTCGTCCTCATCCAGGCGTTTAGTCCAGGCTTCCAGCTAAACTATTCCATATACAAACTAAAGATCTCAGCCCACTACATGTCTTACACCAACTCTTGCATCAACCCCATAGTTTGTGCCTTTATGGGCCCAATTCTCTGCTTGACTTTCTGGAAAACCTTCCAGTCTTTGTTTAGATCGCGAGTGGCTGCTACCCATCATCCAAACAGACAAACCAAAACTGAGATGTTTTGTCTCCTAGCCACTCTCTATTTGTCCCACTCATAATCAAAATAATAAGTATGTCATGGTTATGGTTGTCTGACGTGCAGTGAGTTTATATCCAGGCCATTATACACTTTTTTTCAACAAAATGATGTAGCCTAATTTTTGCCTTTTAAAGCATACATTATGTGCATAGAGTTTTGAGGCAGTATTATTAATAAGGCTATTCTAATACATTTTTAAAACTTTTGAGGTCTAATCTTTATCTTGAAATCTGCAGCTTTAACAAATTATTACACATTAAGTGTACATGTTTTTTATTATGTCAGTATATGAACTTTCTCTATGCTAACCAATATCTGATTAGCAATTATTATTTTATTTTTTTAACGTTTCTTCACTTTATGTCAGGATCCAGTTCTTTTAATGGTTAATACAGAGGTTAATTACATTCGAAATATCAAACTATGTGGCATATGACAAAAGGGATCTAAAGCTTTTCTCTGAACCATTTCCATTTTTTCAATTCTGTTTTTGTTTTGATCAACTGGGCTCATTGTGTATATTAGTGCAGTGCCCGTGCAAAATCAGTTTTTGTGTGTGTTTTTAGTAATTGTTGGTTTGGTGTGTTTGAGTGCTCATTGTTACAATTACACAGCAAAAGTTCAGTAACATTTTTATTTGTGCATGGTGTGTGTGTGTATATACTGTATGTAAGGGATAATGTATTGCGAGGCGGTTGTTATAGCGAATAACAACCCCGACAGGCTGAACTGGAATCAGCCTGAAGGGGTTGTTATTCACTATAACAACCGCCTCGCAATACATTATCCCACTTATTACATGGCTACCTACAAAATAAATCAATAATTTGACACAAAATATTGATTTAAAAAGGAGTTTCTTGATTTAAAAACGATTGTATTGCTTCCGCTAAAGAAAATAGTCCGTTCCGCGTCCAAAGCAACGCTCTGTTTTTCATGGCAACGGTGCGTTTTTCATACTTCGCAGCGGTCTGTTATCAAGAAATAACAGACCGCATTCTACATTGGAATTCAACCAAGCCATGTAATAAATAGTATATAACATAAGCTATATTCATGAACAGTATGTCTATTGTTTTGTCATTTTTGTGAAATGTTTTTATTTGATAAAAAAAAAGTGTGCCTGCATGCCACAGTTTGATATCTTGTAATGCAAGTTACAACATATGTCTAGACTAGGTTGGTTAAGTGTCCAAATATTTCTGGAGGCCACTTTATTGAATTGACTCCAATGTCCAGAAAATGCAATACTCGTTCTGTCCAGTAGGTGGAAACAATACACTGTGCAGTGCAAAAGTTTCTGCACTTTAATCTGAGACGTGCATGTATCAGTTCTCAGAAATGGCCTGTAGCTTACTTGATACACATGACATTTCTATCACTTGATAAGATCATTTCAGATAATAGGCCTGCCCTAAATTAAATATACATGTGTATTTTATCTGACTTGTGTCTTTGGTGCATTTTTAAGCTGATTATTACACATAAGAAATATTGAGTGTTTATGTATAGCCTACTTAATGCGTAAATATTCATTATACTTTTCATTCGTTCATAATAGTATTTTGGTCTTGGCAACCGTGTAGGTTATTTCTCAAGGATTGTCGCGGATACAGCGTAGTCTATATGTTTGCACGAGAACTCTAGATAGACATTATTGGTGCCTGTGATAAAAGGGAAGGGCCCCTGGCAGGGAACGTCGCCAAATGTTTAGATAGCGCCATATAGCGTACATATATGTGTGTATATATACTACACATACACCTCACACAGAGGAAGACGGTTTAAAGGCTCTGCTTTTCTAAGTGGGTATCGGACATCAACACAAATATATCACCAGGCCCAAACAAATCTTTGGCGCAAAGGTCATTTAGTGTTGAGTCATTTGTAGATGTTTCCTATAGAGTGGGGGAAGGCAGCCCCATTGATTCAGAGGTTTGGAATTTGCATCTGATTGCTGTTTGTCAACCAATGGTTTGACTCTCCGACCGCGGGGCACCGCCTCAGATTAGACGCACATATGATGTTACTGCCAAATTAACCTCTATATCGAAATCAAACGAGGAAGAGAGAGGTGATTTAGAAAGAGCACAGTCCATATTGATTATATACGCTCTCGTGTGTTCGTGACTGTGATTAAATATTGACAAAGAGAGCGTCGCGAGCGTGTTGTTTTTACGGGCAAATCAGGAATGTTCCTTCCGCTTCCCAAGAAAAAAACGAAACGGAAGTTAAACTGGTAAGTGAAGTGTCTTTTTTCCTCTCATCACACATCCACATTTTCCTGTTTGTGTTGGCTATATTGGAAATACAGTACCTCTCTGGCATATAATCACACTTAATGACGTTTAATGAGTTTTATTTTCTGTCTTTTGTTGTTTAAAGCTCATGTGATGATGTGTTTGTTTGATAGTAATGAGAGTAGAGTTGGTTATAGTGTATGTTACTGCCATCCGAATAAACACACGAAACAAACACATACAGTAAGTGCCACCAGACAAGACACGAGATTTATACGTGCAAACGAGTGTAAATCCCCGGATTTGAATTTATTTATTTATAACTTCTTGGATGCAGTTTTGAAGAGGAAAATAATTATATATATATATATATATATATATATATATATATATATATATATATATATATATAATATCTGAGTCGATTATCTGTGATCTTGTGGATGTGGAAGTAGTATATTGACTTTTTTTAATTAAAATGTGCCTTTTAAAGGCAAAACAAATAGTTTTATAAACAGAATTGGTTCATATAGTCTGAACAATATTATACAAGACAAACATTAATTGTCTATTGCTAATTTTTAAGTGCCTGATAATTGAAAATATTATTCTTTATTTGTATTTCTGCTTTAATGTTCATACAGTAATAAACAAAATCAGCAGACTAGTAATTAGAAACCATAATATTCATTGTGAATTATTTGTTGTTATAATAAGTAATAAAAATGATTAGTATTAATCCCCTTCTATTCCATTCTAACGTTATTTTACATTCTAAATGTGTTTTTTAAGGTTATGTCTAAATGTTAAATATAAAATGTTACTCTTTGCTCACTTCAGAATTATGTGTCTTTAAGGTTGAATAGCCTAATTGTGCAATAACAATAAATGACAAAAGGAAATGCTAAAGCACACCGTAGTAAAATAGTTGGCTGTTTTTAGAGACCCATCAACTTTAGCCATTTATCAATAAAACTGATAGTAAATAATTTATATAAGAAAAAGTGTAAAGAATATTGAACCAGTTGTTGTTTATCTCTTACTTATTTATGAAATATAATGTATAATGGATCATATATAACCTCTTAGGCTATATATGTTCACTTTTTATAATATGTGTGAGATATGACTTGTGCATTATCTCAGTATGCAATAATGGATTTAGGTGTCTCATTGTTTTTGTTTTTTTTGTTTTTTTCATAAACACCTCTCAAAGTTCTAGATCCCTAATTATCTATTACTCCCAAAAGTAAACAAAACCTTTTTAAATAGCCTTGTTGGAAATGTGGGTTAAGACTGATTTGATTTCTTTCTGTCCATTTCTAATAAGCTCTTTAAATCTGCACAGAGCAGATTTCTTAAGCCTTAATTAGATTTCTGTTCCACATAAACAGAAAAGCCCATTTGCGTGTGTAGACTACACATGGCTTCATCACACACTGTACTGAAACTCTACACGCACTTGTGCACAGTCCGATTTAAAAAAAATATATATTTGCAACAGCAGCTGAAAAAGATATTTAATTTGTTATCCACTTATACTAATCTTGATATAGGTGATTTAGAGGGAATATATTTTATCGAAGTCAATAGTCATTTGTAAAAATTAACAACTCCAATGGACAATGTTTACATTTTATATCAATTTCAATAATTAATCTTGGACGAAAAAAAAATAGTTCCTTGTACATCAGTACACTAGTTGACTCCAATGAAACCACAAAATTTGATTCTGGACTGATAAATGAGAAGTGTGTGTTGGATTTTTGCCAATATTTGGGCACTCAAAAGTGCAACAGAAGTGAAAGTGCATGGTACAGTCAGTTGTTTGTATGTTGTTTGTGGCATTGCATTTCAATCTTTGGACAAACTGGAAAACTTTTCAATATTAAAAGGGGGTGTTTTTATCTCATACAGGAATAACAAATACTGTTAGTATGCTGGCGGGTGCTTTTAGGCACTATTAAAAATCTCATGTATTGGTTTGATAGAGTGGCTTAGTTTTAGATGTGTAAGATGTGTTCAGGGGTATACTAGCTGAGGCTATAGAGATGGTATTGTCTCAAACTTGTTCACAGGAAGTGAGTTTCACAATGAAGATGAATGTCTCGTGCATTTCTAATAATGTGGTTCCGTTTTTACTGTGCCAGCCAGACGACGTGATTCTACATTAGCAAACGTAACCCATCCTGTGGCTACATTAGAGACAGTTGTAATAGCGTAAAGAGTCTATTTGTCTGCATATTTGCATGACACACATAAGGGTATATTTGATAAAGATGACAGTAAAACAAACAGAAGGGACGGCACCAGGAGAGGAACTTGTTAGTCGTTTGGCGCCGTTTCGCACGACATGTTGGAAATTTCATGAGACAATTCTATATTTTGTTCTAATTCCTTATCACACCTTTCTTCAGCGTTACGTTTATATCCAAGTACAACCAATAATAAATCTTTATCAGTCACTATTGTGTGCACTGCATACATATTCTATGTATCTCGGGGTGTTGGTGGTTACCTGCATGTGTGATGTTTTGTAAGTCCTGTTAAGTAAGTCCTTTGGTTGTTTGTATGTGAAATAATTGGGTGTGGGGTTTGAACTGATAAGATGAGGTACACACAGGAATGAGGCCCTGCATCCTGTCACACTTGTGATCACAATGAAGCAACCATATCAGCCATCTTATATGCAGGTTTTCAGGTTGGCAAACTCTGCTCTGAGCTGGCCAAACTGGTTTCAGCTTAGCGTGTTACTAGGTAGTGTTGAGAGGGATCAGATATCTAGTGTCGCAGCTCAAGGAAGGAACTGCTCTGTTTTTAGATTAATCCATATGCGTGTCTCGGTGTGCCATTTTAGCACAGGGCTGTTGGGCAACACTTTACACAAGTGAAACAGAAAGCATCCTTGAAACAAAAATGCTATACAAACAGACAGTGAGGTAAGAAAACAAGTTGGCATTATAGGCGTCACATACTTTGCGTGCTTCAAATCCCCCGTTTTGGAACTTTGTGTTCTGCATTCATAGACACTCACTGCATTAAATCTATTAGATGTGCCTATAAAAAGACAGAGTTCATTGCTTTTGAAAACCATTCTGATTGTTGGGAGGAGGTTGTGTGGACTCAGTTGAGTGGCTTGGCTTGGATTCAAACTGTGCCTTTGCCAAAAGCCACATATTAAAACGTTTCTGTGGTGCACTGCTGTTCACCTCAAGCACCTGCCAAAAAAGTGATGATTTCACTGTTTGGGAGTGTGCCATAAGGGAATCCCAGCCAGCTGATCTTCGGTTTTCTTTCTGCAGAGAAACTCGGGAGCAATGTTTGGAGAGACGTTCTGTATCTGTAACAGAAACTGCATCATTCGAACCTGTGGTCTGCAGCGTTTTTGGCCATTGTCAAATTTGGTTAACAAACAATTCTACTGTATTAAGGCTGGAAGTTTGCCATCATAGTTGCACACAAACAAAATCAACTGACTTGATTTGCTGAATTACAGCATTAATCATGCGTACTCTTTTGTCATTAACTGAAAAGACTGGATTTTTTTGGTTAGAATACAAAGCAAAACACAAACCCTACTCACAACATAGTCCTTATGAAACTACCAACTGACTCGTTCTGCCAGTTTATTTCCATCAGGTCTTTGCAGGCAGAAACTTTACAGGCTAATACTGATGGAACATTGGCAGTTCTAACCTACCCCCACTTCCTCCTGAATACTAAATCATGCACATGCAAATGCATGTTTGCTAGTAAAAGTTGAAAATTGACAGTATTGTGCTATTGTCTACAAAGCTGTCTTTCTCTCTGAGCTCTGTTATTGATGGGGGGTCATAAAGAGTAAAAGAACAGCAACTGCATTCACATGAAGATTCTGGAATGACAATTTACCAAAATGCAGCTTTAGACCCGAGCAGGGTTGTTGTATGGTGATTTCAGTCACGGCTAGCAAAAGAATGATAGTAATATAATGAGATACACTTTAATGATACATTAATGATAGATTTGTGTTTTTATTTTAATCTAATATTGTATAAAAAAAAATAAAAAAAATCTTAGAAATAGCATTATAACTTATAACTTATATATATATATAAAATAAAATGTAAAAATGTAATTGTTTTAAATTAATTACCTTTTTGAATTTATTTATAAAATAGTGCATTATAACAGAAAAATCCTTTGGAGAAATGTGTGTCTCTACCATCTCTTCTAATTAAATGTTATACATGTATATGTTTTTACACTTGGAGCTCCTACATAATCAAATTGACATAAACTGTAATATAATATTGTAATATTATTTATTCCTCATTATTGTTCCTAAAAGCCTATAGCCTCATTTTCATAATATTCTTTTTCATATTTTTCCTATTATATCGGTCCACTATCAAAAAAAATGGAACACATTCATTCCAATGTGGTAGCTAGTTTTGTCACACAATACCAAAATTTCAGTAGTCTGTAGTACAAATACCAGTACAATTTCATGGTTCTCTGTACCAACTTCGGTACCATAGCAAAAACTATTTTAACACTTTTATTTTTATTATTTTTATTAAACTATTTGAAAATAAAATTACACAGTTCACTTATGTATTAAGTAAACAATACATTAGAACATTAGCATGTATCCTTCAAATGTTGTTCAATTAAGTAAACATTGCATTCAAAAGATCAAATAAAAAATTGTAATAAAGTTATTTTTTTTTTAAAACACACACATCCACTGATCTATTTTGATTTTTTTTTTTTTTTTTTTGTCCTGTCCGTCGCTATGGTTATCATGATCACAATGTTAAACAATTTTACACATTTTTAGATTCAGTCCTTAATATACAATTCGTGATCGCCTCATTCCCCTATAAAACTCGTTTGAAAATGGCGGCAGACTTCGGCTCTTCCCCGTGTTTTAGTCTGCATTATTCATCATGTTCTGCAACGCCAGAGTCAAAAGCAGAGGACAACGTGTGTGCATTTACTGATAGATTATGATATCTGTGTAGTTCTTTGTCATAAATGCAGTTTACATAATATGATGTGGGAGCAATTCAAGACGGTTTCCCATCCAGTGTAAAATCTGGGATTTTTTAAAAAATTATTAAATTCCTTTCATTTAAATGGACATTGTGACTTTTCCTACTCTAGCTAATCTTCATTCTATGGAATAAAATGGCTAAGATTTGTCATAATATTAATTTTATAATAAATCCATAAGCAAAACACACAAAAAGAACTATAAAAGGGAGTGGAAATGACAAATGAGCTAATGAGTGGTCCTCTGCAGCAATCTACTGGTTATAGTGGTAATTTTATGTAATTTCCATGTTAAAAGTGTTATTGTTTTCCACCAGAAATCCTCCACTAAATTATAGCACATTTATCTCCATGAATGAAAATGATAAATGGATTTTTAAAGTAAATTTTACTGCACAAATGCAGAGTTAAAAAAAATAATATTTAAAATATTACGGTGAACAAATATATAAAAACATATTGCCAATCTATACAATTATAGTAATAAAAAGTTTGTCTTTATTGTTAATGAATATCACTTATTTAAAATGATTTGAATTTAATTCAGTATTCAGGGAAGGACTTGATAGGTATTGTATTGCTCATGGCTTGCCTACCCTATTACAAACAATATATTATATTTTTAAATCATCCCCGAATTGCCCCTGCTTAGCAGCATGAAAAACTTTTATTCAAGTGTTGCCTTGCGTAATGCTCTCAGGAATACCAAATGTACCCTTCTCTGTTTTCTGCATCAGCAGAGTGCATTTGCTATAAATGTGTTTTCCAGACTTCCTCTAGCTGTGAGTGACACACGTTTTCAGTTCTTTGTATTTACTATGTCAAATTGGGTTTCTTGCATCATATCGGTGCCTTTGAGGCTGTACATTTAAGGTATGTTACGTTACATCCTGTTCTTGAAGAGAAAAAGGTGTTGAAGACATTGTTTTTAGACAATTTGCACGTTCACTATTAAAAATCATGACAATTTATTGCTTTTGGATCCCATCACTTTAGCCCATTGCTTTTATATTCACTCATATTTGCTTATGTTTTTTTAACCAATAATTTTTAGGAGTACTAGGGCTTTGGTACCTAACATTTCCTTATTTTATAAGGAAAAAAGTTGTCCTCTTCGTTTTTCTGTTGCGTGTCAAGTCTTCTCAATGGCACAATATCCTCAAGAATACAGGGCCAAGAATGTGAAATCATGTGCACTTCTGTTCTCTTACTGTTCTGAGGAAGGAAATCTCATGTATATGGAGGCCCACGCTTTCGCCCTCAGATTTGCCCACAGCCCTTACACACGCCATCGCCATGGGAACCGCTGAAGAGATGGTAACGAGGTTACACGATTGGCTCACCTTCCCTGAAACATTGAAAATACCATTTCAAAAGACATCAAACCGATGCTTGAGGTTCAAGCCCAGGGTCTCTTGCTGTAATTTTATGTGAAGGGTTTTTCCATTGCCACATTTCCACAAGCTAAAAAAAAAAAAAAAAAACACACTTTAATTACATCTTTCCCTTTATGAAACCCCATAATTTTATGTAGGCTAAATATTTAGAACATTTTAGGGTTTTAGATAAGTAGGTTGTTGGGGTTTAAATACTAATTTGTTCATTAATTAAAAAAATATGTACTATTTTGTATTTTTAGGTAGTCACATCCACATGGTTGATTAACTGAAATGTTTACTCTCCCATATGTCGTCAATCTACACACAGTTCCTGTTTTATGTTGCAGTGAATTAAGTTTCCAACTTTATATTGTGTAAATATGTTCACTTGTTACAGCATAGATGTGTGCATGTCAGTTTTTATAATAATGCCATATATTTTGGCATTGGTCACCCTGCAGTCTAATTTTGTTTGCATCATCAGTAATTTAAACCAGAACCCTATCGATCAACCACTGTAGAAAATGTTTATTCGCCTTTGACAATGGTGTTGGTAGATTTTGGAACTGGTACAGGTTATCAGCCGAAATGAGCTATTGTCACCTGAGCTTATATGTTGATCTAGGCCAGACACATTTAAAAAGTGAGAAGAGTTGTCAGAATAAACTATTTGTAAGATACATCATAAAACAATTAAATATTTTCATCTGTGTAAATAAATGTCCTATCTACTTGAGTATTGAGCTTGACCCATTGGGAATCATTTAATGATCTATGATGCACAAAAAAAAAAATCCCCTTTAAGATTCCACTATAGGTATTTAGAAAGCACAGAGATTTGTGTGTGCTTTTCTTCATTTAATGCAGTGCAAGATCAGTCATAACCAGATTGATATGTGTGATCAGCAGATGCCTCATTCTCACTACACATGAGAAATTTTAAGTGTTGACACTGGTGATGTGAAATTACATACTAGTGTTGGTGTTGATAAGTAGTGTTGGCTTCTGTGTTCTGTTTCTTAAAAAACAAATTGATACATATTCATATTAAACCTAGATGGTTAGTTTGTTAAAATGGTAAACAGTTATTGGTTAAGTGACATCAAGGAAATTCATTTCAGAGGAAAACGTATTACATTTTGTTTAGAAAGGAAATGGAATGGAATCCATTTCACATTATGAGAAACTTGTAGCTTGACAAGTGGCAGTTCACAAATCTGATCTGATGTTTCTAATAATCCTGAGATCTCAATGCTAGAGTAAAGAATGTCACCAGACCAGAACATCTCGGTTTCATTTCCATTACTTTGCAATGCACGTATAGAACAGACTGAGTTAGTCTATGCAGGTATTAGAGACATTTATCTGTATCTGTTTGAAGAACTTTTTACTCTGTTACATGCCTAAAAGAAAAAAACATTAATCATTATTCTCTGTCCATCTTCATCATGAGTTATCTATTTCTTACTCCTAGCTGACTAGAATATGATATCATATTGAATGTATGGTGTAAATGCATGGATTTCAGACCCCTATGGTGAATCTGGATGTTGGCCAACTTGACACTCATTATCAGTGGAATTAGACCCTTAGTGCTGCCTTTATCTCCACTGTGTTTGCTCAGACTTCACAATCGCCAGCGCCCAACATCCATTTCTGTGGGTTAACCCATAAACTCCCAGAGTCCTTCAGAATCCTGTCCGTCTGAATTCTCTCCCCTTTACTCAATTTTTTAAGGGTGGCTGTGCCTGATTCAGTTTTTCTTAATCATGAAAATAAGTTAAAGGAATAGTTCACCCAAATATAAAAACTGTCATCAATTACTCACCCTCGAGTTGTTCCAAACTCCATTAGACTTTCATTCATCTTCAAAACACAAATGGAGAAATTTTAATGAAACCTTCAAGACCAGCCATTTCTGTCCCTCCATTGGGACAAGTTCATAAGTGCATAAATGTATTTAAAAAAAGAAATCATTTAAGCGGTTTAACTAAATGCAGAGACACTTTATATGATGGGCCGAATTAACTTAGGCTTTTATTCACATATAAACAATGGTCAACGGAAGCTCAATCGTACTTGTTTGACGTACAAGAACAAACCTCATTGGTTCTTGCGGAAGCTCAAACCTGCTTAAGACAAAAGAAAAGGGATTTGAGATGTTTTAAGAAACAAAGTTTGAGGGTATATAAAATGAATGGAGTAAACAAAATTTTAGACCCATTTTAAATTTAACGTCCAGCATCAAGGGACTAAGTTGATGTCATACTCCCCTTTTACACAGAGAGCGCCGTAACGTGACAAAACTCGAACACTCCCAATATAATCAACGAAGCATCACATGGCATGTTGACACTGTCATGATGATTTTTTTATTAAGTTCAGTGAATCGACTAAGGTGTGGTTATGATTGATGACAAATAGTGAAATGCAAATGTGAGGAGAAAGATGATTTCCTTATAGGACAAGATAAATTAGACCGAAAATGATTGTGAATAGGCTGTGTGTTTCATAGTCCCTTCTTGTGTCATGTCCTGTTAGTAAAAGTCTGAAGATGGTATTTCTGATTTACACTTGTTACACCGTTAGACTTGGTAAGTTTATTTGATTTCCCCTTCAAATGCTCCATGGTCATTGTATTAGTTCAAAATTGTGATTCAACTATTTGTTTGTTTTTTGTAATCACTCAAAAATATTCACTAAAATGAGTGTGCAATTTTCATGTAAAAAGTTTAAAATATTGCTCTTAATTACTATTAATAAATGTTAGTGATATTATTGCAGTTATAGTCTTAATTTGTAAAAAAAAAAAAAACAGTGAGGAGTGTGTAATTTTACTGTTTTTATTCTTACACTACAGGAATCATTTACACATTCTCATATTGTTTAAATATTATTTGTATTCTTCAGTGGAACACAGAAGTTATTTATTTTTTTAATCTCCAGTGAATGAGGACTGAGGATTCAAAAAAGACGATTAACCTTTTATAAATGTAACTCAAATGACAAATTGCACTAGCCTATATTTTAACTCTGCGAGGAACAGTCTGAAATTTATGTCATTTCATTACTACTTACTACTTGAATGGATATAAAAAATTCTAGTGTATAAAGACTAGCTGATGTGTGGCTTCAGAAGTCTTTGAATATTTTGCATTATGCATTGTTCCACTTATCAAATGAATAAAAAAATTAAAAATGTGCCGTGTTTTTCTCAGAGCAAAGACATAAATATTGTTATATATCAAAAATTGTCAAAAGTCTAAAAAAAAGTTTTTTAAATATATCATTTTACTTTTATTTTCTCTCTCAGGTAGGCCCCTGTGTGTGGGGGATCATCTTCCCCTTAGCTGTCTGCAGGTGTCTGTCGAGTAGAAGACCAACACTTCCTGTTTTCTGAAGCCCTGCCTCTGGATCAAGTTATAAAAAGTGGTCCCGTCTGTTTTCGGGTGTGGGGGGAAGTGAAGGGGCCAGAATCCCAGCTTGTCCTGTTTCTCAGGCAATGAAGCTGCAGGCGGTGATGGAGAACCTGCACAGACAGCAGAGAGCCAAACTGCTGATGGAGCAGGTGGGGCAATCACGCAGCCCCGCCCCCATGGGGGAGGAGCTTAAAGCAATCTCTGCCTCTGACACAGAGCAGGCGCAGATGGCGGCGCTAGCAGCGATGCGCGCAGTAGCAGCTGGACTTCAGATGGCCGACAGCCCCATGTCTGAACACAGCAGTGGAGGAGATGAAGATGATGAAGAGGAGGAGGAAGAGGAAGTGGAGGAGCAATACAAAGATATGATGGGGTCTGAAGAGGAAGAGCAGATGTAAGTGGGCAGTCACATGCAAATGAATGCAAGTGAGTTTTTGGCTGCTGCTTGAGCTGGTTGTTTACATTACATACACTACCAATCAAAAGTTTGATGTTGTTTAAATAAGTATTTTATGCTCAACAAGGCTGTATTTATTTGATCAAAATGTAGTAAAAACATTAATATTGTGAATTATTACAATTTAAAAGAACTATTTTAATGTAATTTATTCCTGTGATGCAATGCTGAATTTTCAGCATCATTACGCCAGTCTTCAGTGTCACATGATCCTTCAGAAATCATTCTAATATGATGATTTGATGCTCAAGCAACATTTCCTGTTTTTATTAATGCTGAAAACATTTGTGCTGCTTCATATTTTGTGGAAACTGATACACTACTATTCAAAAGTTTGGGGTAAGTAGGATTTTTTTTTAAAAAAGAATCAAGAATGATTTGGATCACGCTGAAAATTCAGCTTTGCATTACAGGAATAACTTGCATGTGAAAAAATTTTACAATAAAAAAAACTTGTTTAAATTAAATTGTTATAATATTTCACAATATAACTGTTTTTACTGTATTTTTTATCAAATAGATCCAGCCTTGGTGAGCATAAGAGACTTCTTTCAAAAACATAAAAACTTTAATTATTCCAACCATTTGACCAATAGTGTTTGTCGGGTCGAGGGAAATAAAATACTTTAAAATCTATTCTGAATTCTAAAACGTGGTTTTAGTCAGATTTCTAACTACATGTGAAATGTTGCATTTACAAACTCGATCCAAACTATGTGTTTTATCTATTAGTAATAATAGATTATTATTAATCCCCCCCCCCCCCCGCTAAAAAGAAATTGGACACACATCCCTCATATCTTCAGACAATGTACAAATCTACTTTGCACCTACTATATATTTAATGTGTAGCTCTCTGTAAATTATTTTCTCACAGAAATTTTGATGTAGTGCATTTGGAGAACATTGAACCCATAGCAATGTTTCATTAAATTAATGAGTTGCCTGAATTTATAACTGTCTCTCATGTGTTGCCTCTTTAACATTTCACCATCTAATGTGTTTCAGAAAACAGAAATGGGATGAAGATGACTTTGAGGGTGAGATGGAGGAAGACTATGATGACGATCTTGGTGACGAAGGGCTGCCGTCGGGCCGTGAGGCTGTCACTCCAGGCAGAGGCATCCTCCTCTTACCCCATCGCCATTTACACCCTCACTCCCAGCTGCTAAAGGCTCGGCCTGCTTCTGAAACCGAACCGCGAGTATTGACTCACTCCGCTCATTCATCCCATGGGCCACTCCATGGGCAGGACCACGCAGACTGGACCTATGAAGAGCAGTTCAGACAGGTGAGTACTGTGGGTATATTTTACCTGAAACAGGTCTTGCCACAATGATGTTAGATGTTAGCTAAATAAACACTCCTCGCACACCTGGACGGTTGCAGGTGTGTAGGATAAATGTAGTGTAAATAATAGTATTTGTTGCGTTCGCTGTCGTAATGTGCAAATATTTATCTGGAATGGAAACGTATCATGATAAAAACATGCTTTGAAATGCCAATGTTACAGTCTTCTTCAGGGAAGTTTGTTAAAGTAAAACAGTTTATGAAATAAATATTTGCTAGCAACGACAGGGTACAGTCCTTGAGGAAATAACGTGACTAATTTATCCAAAAGACCTCACTGAAGCTGCAAAGTTTTATGCTGAGTGTGAGATTTTGTGATCTTAAGTTATGAAATCAGAACTCCTGAACTAAGCAATATACAGCCAGAGACTTTGAGTAAATCTGACCTTCACGCACCAAAATACTTGGATTTTTAATCATGTTTGTGTGCTTTTTACACAACTAATTACAAACTAGATGTGTTCATTACAAGATCGTTCAGACTGTAGCTACTGATATTCATTCTCTCAAAAAGCCACTTTGTTGAAAGTTATTTTATTACATGCTTTTGTTCTTGCCATTTGTTAAACCTGAACCATGTATTAAAGAGTCACACACATTATCTGTCACATAGATTAGCTGTGGTTTAGCCCGTAAGTGCAGGCTGTGGCTTATGATGTCAAATTGTGACCTAAAAATGAAGTAGGTTCAAGACATAGCTAATTACTGATTATCTCAGAACATAAAGGCAAACGCTGGATCATGCAGAATCTCACGCATCATATTTGTGGTTTGTCAAAATGAACTTTGAACGTTGAAGGACTCGCCCTTTAAATTAGTTCCTACAAACAAGAGAAGTTCTGTTACTCCGTGATTTAAGCCAATGAAGAGCCTTCATCCGGAGCAGCTGTCAATGTCAATGACTCCTATTAGTCAGCCACATGTTACACACTGCAAGCCATATTAAAAAATGCTCTTGAAACCATTTCATGTTGTTTTTAAATCATGCTAAGCCATCCCTGGTATATTTGCGATCAGATTGGAGATATTGTCTTTTATTGAAACATTGTCTCAATTAAAGGGTTAGTTTAAAATAAAATAAATAATAATTCTGTCATTAATTACTACATTCATGTCATTCCCAACCCGCAAGACATTCGTTCATCTTGGGGACACAATGAAGATCTTTTTAATGAAATCTAAGAGATCTTTGTCCCTCCATTGACAGCCTACGCAACTACCACTTTCAAGCCCCAGAAAGGTAGTAAAGACATCATAAAAATAATCCATGTGACTAGTTTATCCTCAGTTTTATGAAGCACTTAGAGTGTTTTGTTTCTCCCCCATAATTGACCACTTCCTTTACAAAATAATTCATCTCAGACGCGCATTCACACATCAGCGTTGACATGGTGAGTAATCAATGACAGAATTTTCACTTTTTGGTGAACTATCCCTTTAAGTCATCCCTTTTGATCCTGGCCCACTTTGCCTCCTATCCACTCTCCTCTATACTAGCTAATAAAGTAGTGTAAAAATAAAATAAAATAAAAACCGGCCTTAAAAAACTAATTTGTCACTTGGATTTGTCACTAAGTTTAATTTGATTATTATTTATTGTGATTTCCTTTCTGGTGATGTGTATTAAACAGCTGCCATATATGTTCATGGTTTTATGCCTGATTTATGGAACTGAAAGGAGTCATGCAGTAGCTCTATTGTGAATATGTACAATGCTGTAGCAATAATGCTTTCCCATAATGACTGTTTTATACACTCACCATTTGCTCCAAAAGTGCTGTGACTGTTTGTACCCTTCTTAAGGGAATTTTTAAACACAGATTTCCGATTAAGGAGCAGTGCAGGTTTTTTTTTATTTTTTTTATGCTCATGTTTGATTTGGACATTTTGTACCCTTCTTGAGTACAAGGTCATGTGATTTGTGTATGCTGGCCATGTGATGTGCTGAGTGAAGCGTTTGCAGGTGTTTACAACTGTTGGTTGGCGGGCGACAGAAATGCTATCGGGGTTTTAGCATTCAGTTCGAAGCTTGATCTTCATATCAAGTCGTTGCCAGAAAACGTGGGCAGTGAATATTGTGGGCAGTTGCATAATCAAGACGAGCAGGACTCTCTGTACGTTGAGATGTTACACAATGATTGGGTGGCATTTGAATGGTTGTATAATGTATACTTTACACCCCCGCCCCCATTCTGAATATGAGAATGCTGAAACTGGATGATACACCCAGTTACAACAACATGCAAATGGTTTAATACATACTTTCCTGTTGCCTTACACTAGTTTGTTTGGAAACTGTAGTGTTTGAGCATGTGCTACAGTATGTGTGGAAAGGGTTAAGGCCTGTGGTTTATTTTGGGCAGGTGGGTGGGGGCAGTGAGGAATGTGCCTGAGGGAAAGTGATAATCTGGACCCTGTCAGAAAAAAAAAAAAAAATCCGCCAATGTCTTTATCGGCCGTCACAGCTGGAACCTTTCCAAACTGAACTCTGGCACACTTTAACAAATAAAAACCATTACTCAAGTAAAAACTCACATCGAGCTACAAGTAAACCTGTCCTCTGGCATTGCACCGAGCATGTCAAAGGCTGACAGCTGGTCCCTCTCCTGAACCAGCTGGGACACGGACAAAATAAATACAAAGCTTCTGTGTTTCCGATTATGTTTGATACAGATATTAATTAATCGTGTTTTAAGGCATGCTGCCAAAGTCTCTAGCATAACTATCTGTGCCTGCCATTAAGTGACTTGAATAAAAAAACAGATTTATTTGCTGGTATCAAAAATGACATGTCTTAATCATTTACACACTGCTGATGGCTTTATTGCTGTTGTTTGCTGCCGGCCAAGATTGTGGTTTAAATTCATTGGGATTGTTGTGATTTGCCTTTATATATATATATATATATATATATATATATATATATATATATATATATATATATATATATATATATATATATATATTGTAAGGTTAAATTCATCCTCTTGTAAATAAGATGTAGTCACATGCTGGATCTTAAAAGTTTGTTGCGGCTGATTTTTGTCCCTATGCAAATTTTCCTCTTGGTGCCGCCAGGTGCTCAGGTTTCATCTAAACCTCCAAGAGACTTTTCTTTTTAACTAAATCGTCTGAGCTGAAGTCATATAGGAGTGTATATCTATATGTACCCACGGGGTCTAGGTGGTTTTATGCAAAAAAAATGGTGGCTCTTCCTGATAACTGAGCTCACGGTGCCAAACATTTATTTAATATTGCTTTTAGCCTTTTCAGGATGTAGCCATTTGTATTACTTGAACTACATTTGCAATGCACTGTTTATATGTTTTTAAAACAAACGGCTCTCAAGCTAAATTCTGATTGGTCGACATGGCTGAAGACGTTATTGTGAACTGTGACCGTGCATTTTATATTATTGTGGAAAGTACTTGGCAACCCTAAACAGTCTACAGTTGATCGGATTTCAAAGGGAGTGTCACTGATTTTGTGATTGCCACTTACTACATTAATTATTTTATTCTAAACATATTTGAATTTCAATGT
This sequence comes from Leuciscus leuciscus, assembly GCF_965113295.1. Taxonomy (NCBI): domain Eukaryota; kingdom Metazoa; phylum Chordata; class Actinopteri; order Cypriniformes; family Leuciscidae; genus Leuciscus; species Leuciscus leuciscus. Next base: position 25,156,618 of record NC_138747.1, on the reverse strand, counting down.
AAGCGAAATGCGTAATATTGTTACTTTAGTAAAGTAGTTGCATGAACTAATTTAAAATGTGTGATGATTCACATGATATGTATAATTGCATGTTGGTATCAGTCATACTGAAGAGATCAGACTGTAATTTTCACCCATAAATAAATTCTGTCATTTACTCACCCTTATGCCATTCCAAACCTTTTGAAGAATGTTTTCGATACCATTGACAAAAAAAGCACTTAGATATTTCTCAAAATATCTTATTTTATGTTCAACAGAGGTAAGTCACACAATTTTGGAATAACATGAGGGCAAGTAAATGATGATACATTTAATTCATAATACTATACTACTGTATCTGGTTAATTTTGTTTTCTGTGGTTTTAGGTGATAACTGGCTTTCCCACACAACTGTATTTGATGATTTACTTTGTTTACATTGCCATAAACCAACTAGATGCATTGTTATTCTATAATAAGAGACTACCATGACATCATATATGAAGGTGAAATATTTCGTATTTTGTAGCTCTATAAAATGTTAAACCCAAAAAAGCTCTAAAAACCCCACTTCCTCTCGCACAAACTTCCTGACAAAAGGAGAAGTATACTTTGATGTCCGCTATAAACGTGAACAGCAGGGCAAATGGAGCCCAGGTGAACAGTAAAGAAAAGAGCTCTTTAAAAATTCATCACACCCTCCACAGGCAGTTGCCATTTAGTGGTTTTAACATTAAACATTGATTTGCTCACTGCAAACTGAAGGGGGGTGACCATTAAAGGCACAAAGCTGTGTGTAGCTTGGAATCTGTATATATCTTTTTATGTGGTTTTAGTCACTGGTTTGATCCATTGTTTCCTCAATATATCCCACTAGCTTTCACAAATTTCATGGATTTTTTATTTTTTTTATTTACATGCGTTCTTGTTAATTACTCTTGGTATTGTCAATTTGTTGTTGTCGTGCACTTACACGCTTGCTAATTGGTTTTGGTGTCCTCGCTTTGTTTTTATCTGTCAAACTGTTGTTAAATTGTAGTGTAGCTAATTACATTTGGAATTTTCAATGTTGTTATCACTTGTTATTAAGGTTTCATAAACTCTTGCTAATAATGTTCTGTATTATCGTTTTGCTTTTATCGCTTGACCAGTTGTTGAATTGCTGTAAACTCTTGCTAATTATGTTTGGTATCGGTGGTTTTTTAATTGTAATTTTTTTTTAATTTTTTTTATAGTTGTAGAATTGCAGTATGCTTTCTTTAAATATGTTGGTATCACATTTTGTAGTTCAAACCGTTATGTGTATCTCCAGGTTCCACTCTTTGTTTAAACAAATGAATTTCTCACAGTTCCTGATGGAAACATATCAGTGCCTCATTTGCTTAATTCCCAGATTTGCTTTCACCGCTGACCTAATATCAGTCAGCCTTTTAATTATTCCTGTCTCGGAAAAGAAGTCATGAAAGGAATCTAGACAGTGAATAAATCATCTGATTAATGTAGACTTGACATCATGTGTTCATATTCATTTCAGACAGACATCTCCCATAGGTATTCGACTATTCAAACAGCTTTAATTGCACAGACCACTTATTCATGTCCGAGTAGGAAAACGAGCACAGGAATTGCTGTTATGGAGAGTAGTTCATAGCTGGATATTGTCCAGGCATTGCTGCTGCTTCTGAGCTGATGTCAGACTGAGGGTTCTAGACGCTGGAATGTAAACAAAGATGGCCGAAAAGCTTAGGCTAGCACTTTTTTCCATTGCATCACACTTCTCTCTCAAGCTTTTTGTTAATCAATCTGAAATGTCTCTTGGCCTTAAAGGAAATTTTTGTACGTACGGTTGGTGAATGAGGGTAGTTGGACAAATCTGGGATCAGAAGTCAAATGTTGAACCACTTTCTAATTGATGGGGATGAACAGGCCATGTAAACTGGTAAACTGCGAGACAGGAAGGTAACAGGATAAATTACTGGAGCTGTTACAATACCAAATGCAATTGGTTCAGAGCAGATCGTTTCATCCCTTTTGCTCTCTTTATTTCTGTCTGAGCAGGCGTCTCAAATTTAAGTTAATTGTGTCATCTGTGTAGTTCATTCTATGCAACTTTTTTCTATTTCTGTGACTTCAGACATTAGAATTCCTTTTAATGATGACTCCTGGGTTCAATAAAAAGCTTGTGAAAATACAATGTGGTGTATTAAACAGTTTAATTTAGTTAATAGTTGATAATGTTGCTTCTATTATTAAGATATTTCAGGCATTCAGATTTTGAATATCTTCATTTATTAAATCAACATAAAACAAACAGTTAATATGATTGTTAAATAAAATGCTTCATTGTGGTGTATTAAAGTTAAATTTAGGTAGTGGTTGATCAGGTTTTTTTTTTTCTCAGTGTTTTTATACTATCTATTGAGTGTATTCGAAACTTTGAACTGACTTTCAGCCCACACAGATTTCAGTACGGGTTAAATAAAAAAAAATTTGAATAATTTAGCCAGAATTCAGTTTCAGATTTCTGAAATCAATTTCTCGTTCCCTGCAGGTGTTTCTGGTTAGGCGTGGTTTAACTAGGGACGTTGTGACCCTCTAGTTTCTCTCAGTAATACAGAAACCACAGTCTCCTTTGCCCTCCATGCAACCCCATCACTCAAATGAAGTAAGATTGAGGCGTCTGAGAACAGGCACCTTCATGAAATCGATACTGTTTTTTTGTGCTTTCATTGTTACCCTCCCCCACTTGGGCCTCACTTATTTCCGGCCCATCCTCCCCATTGTCGTTTTGCCTGCCTCTTGAGGTGATTGGCAGGTGTGAAATGTTGCTGCGTTGTTTCGAGGCCAACAGCTCACGTGTCATCGAAATACAATGTCAGACCTTCTCAATGTCAATCCAAGGTATCCAATTCAGCATTCATTCATTCGCTCGCTCACTTCTGAATACCTTTTGAGAAGTTAAACTGACCCACAAAAGCATTTCACACCTTTATTACATCTTTGTTACTTTTAACGTGATTGTTAGGTGCCTTCCTGAATTCAAATAAGGACGCAAATGCTTGCTTGTGTTCTGTCGGTTAGGTTCTTCATTATGTTTGATGTTTATCTTTGCATATCTCTGATGTCAGTCATTACTTCTATTTTACCACCAAGTTTGATGTAACATTTAGAGCCTAAAATTCATATCCAACCGACTCTTTTATGGTACATTTCTCCACCCTGAATTTGAGGTACATTTCTCCACCCTGTATTTGAGGTACATTCCTCCACCCTGTATTTGAGGTACAGTCAGATGTCTCTGCTTCCACCCGCTTAAAACAGATAAACAGATGTTTTTCCATGGTGTGAGGGTGGGGGCTTAGGGTGTAACAGCAGAATTTGGGGCCAAATGATCTATAGCTCTATCCATTGGTGAGAGCTGAAGTCCCCTGAGGGGTAGATCTCAGAGCAAGAGTTACAATATTAATGATTGGTTCCTGTTTACCTGCTGATTTACCTGCTTACTTTTTTAAGGAAGCTTGAATGAGTGGCCACAATACTAGATTTGAGTCACAATTCCAATAAAAAATAAATCTCTCAATCACAAGATGTTAAACTGGAATCTTAGATGTCCCCAATTGACTGTGACATCATATAAAAAACAAAATGGCAATGGCTTCAACAATTAATCTCACATTTTACATTTGATGTCACTTCATAATAGCCATGCAATTTATGATGTGCTTTCTTTGTTTCAGTTCTTTGCTAAAAGAAAAATCATAAAAATTTTACACATAATGTCCTCAGACATAACAGAATATAGCTGTGAATTCATCTTGTAATTATTTATGACAAGACATGAATGTCGCATACTCTAAGTACTCTAATAGTATTTTCTCCATTGCTATACTGATTCACAAACTAACGACTCTTGTGAGCCAGTTTTTTTTTTAAAGAATCAACATGAAAGACACATTGTTGATTTAAATTGGACTGGCTCATTCACTCTATGAATCACATTTTGTGATAATCATAATCATAAGTCATTTTATTTTGTCAAAACTTGAAATGAATCAAGAGCAGTTACAGTTTGGTGAGTTCTTAAGGCCTTTGAGTCTTTTGAGACAAAACTGTTACATTTCTTTGGATTCCTTAAAGGTATAGTTCACCCAAATTTGAAAATTCTACCATTTATTACTCGCTCTCATGTCGATCCAAACCCGTAAGACTTTCGTTCATCTTTGGAACACAAATTAAGATCTTTTTGATGATCTGAGAGCTTTCTGTCCCTCCTTTGACAGCCTAAGCAACTACCACTTTGACGCTTGAAGTTCATAAAGAGATCGTAAAACTAATCCATATGAATTGAGCGGTTTAGTCTTAATTTTCTGAAGAGATACTATCGCTTTATATGATGAACAGATTACATTTTTTTCCACAAACATTCGTCGGCTCACTCATCAGTTGTGGTAAATGGAAGCTCAAGCATGTTCGCTTGAGAACCATTGAGGTTCGTTCTCGTGTTACGCAGCACATTTGAGCTTCTGCAAGAACCAATAAGGTTCATTCTCATGTTACGCAGCACGTTTGAGCTTCTGCAAGAACCAATAAGGTTCATTCTCATGTTACGCAGCACATTTGAGCTTCTGCAAGAACCAATTAGGTTCATTCTCATGTTACGCAACACATTTGAGCTTCTGCAAGAACCAATTAGGTTCATTCTCATGTTACGCAGCACATTTGAGCTTCTGCAAGAACCAATGAGGTTTGTTCTTGCGTGCCAAGCAGGTTTGGTTGAGCTTCTGTTCATGTTCGCTGATCAATGTTTATATGTGAATAAAAGCCTAAATTAAATCTGTTCATCATATAAAGTGATCGAGTCTTTTTATTTTATTTACTAAACTAAATTAGTTTTACGTTCTCTTTATGAAGTTTTTGAAGCGTCAAAGTAGTTGCTTAGGCTGTCAATGGAGGGACAAAAAGCTCTCAGATTTCATCAAAAAGATCTTCATTTGTGTTCTGAAGATGAACGAAAGTCTTATGGGTTTGCTTAGGCTGTATGGGTAGGCTTATGGTAGTTTGTTGCTTAGGCTTATGGGTAGTTGCTTAGGCTGTCAATGGAGGGACAAAAAGCTCTCAGATTTCATCAAAAAGATCTTCATTTGTGTTCCGAAGATGAATGAAAGTCTTATGGGTTTGGAACGACATGAGGGTGAGTAATTAATGACAGAATTTTCATTTTTGAGTCCACTATCCCTTTAAGCATTACATTGAGCTATTCTTATAAAGACCTAGAATGGTATGGAGTGCTGGGCGGCTGGTTTTGTACAGACTGGCAGGTAAAAGGGACAAATTATGGGTAAGAAAAAAATAAGGGTGCGTTCTGAGTACCCAACTGAAAATAGAGAAGAGGCAAGCCTTTTGAGAGATTTATTGTGTGGCACTCCTCAAAAACGTATATATCCTGTAATTAACCCTCTGCTGGCCCCCAGCATCACCCCCCCCCCCCCCCCCCCCCCACAGTCCACTGATAGAAGACAGAGCTCTCTGTGCTGCTATAATGAGAGCTCAGGAACGGGGAAAGAAAGCGAGAAGGGAAGGAGAGGGAAAGAATGAGCAATTTAATGCTGCCCGTTGCTCAGCTACCATCACTGTTTTTCCGGCTGTGCGTGATTAAGTAGCGTGACCTTTTTCGGCACATGATGTGGCTTCTGCTATCATAAAGGTACTTCAGGCATTCACACATTTCTTTATAATATTGCTTTAATTAAAACCAAAGATCTGATTAAAATACCATTTTACATTACATTTTAATGTGTTCATTAATGAATCATAAAATGAGCAATAATTGTTCAAAATAGTGTATAGGATCACTGCATACAGACAATGTTTTGGAAGGTTCTAGCTTGATACTTGCTAAATACTGCACCACATATACTGTCTGTATATTGAGATCAAAAATAAAATCATAAGAAAATGTAATTGCTCAAATACTGAATCGAAAACTAGTCATCATGACACAGGTATTACTTGTGGCTCATTCACTGCAGTGGAAAAGTAAGGCCTTGTGTATTGCATTGTTGTGTATACTGTTCTGCACAATGGGCTTTGTTTACTGCTCGTTTTGGAAAGTATAGTTGGTCATAGTATGGTAGCATGCTGTTCCAAACATGGCCATGGTAACAGCTGTAATGGATAGATATATGTCCTTTTATTTTTTTTGTGTAGTGTGTGTTAGAAGCAATAGTGCACTTGACGTTAATGAATATGTTTCAAGCACTTAATGGGGGTTATGCACAACAAACTTCCATATTCTGTAAAACAGGTTGCAAGGCTTCCGGTTCAGGTCTTTGTATGTGCTTCGTTAAATATTGAGCTGTTTTACTCAAGATAACTTCAAAGTTGGAAGATGAGCTTAGCCGATGTCCATTGCATGCATGATATCTAAAAGTGTTTTAGTTTTCTTCTTACTTGCATTTAGATATTTAAATAGAATAAAATGGCAGCAATAAAAAGAACAAGCTAGGTTAACTGATTACCTTAAGTCCATAGATATCGGTATCAGTTCACACCGCAGTCAACATTTTCCTCCGTAAAGCGGAGGCAGTGAGACCTGTTCATGTGACGTCCGGCATAAAGCCTATTGCTAGCTAACCGTGCTGTTTACCCATGACTTCAAAATATAGCTTGTGCTTTACTGCTTAAATAATGCAATTCCTGATCAGGAAGTCAAGAGTGATGAGAACACATTTTCATACACTGTGCTTTTAACTTTTTTTTTGTCTGTTTTTCCTTATGCAGCTCTATGAACTGGACAGTGACCCAAAGAGGAAGGAGTTCCTGGACGATCTGTTCAGCTTTATGCAGAAGAGAGGTATGTGTAAAGTAAATCACCCTTTTCCTGCTCAGAAATATCTCCATTTGACATTATAGAGTCCTTTATCACTCAGACCTGTCCAAAGTCTGCCCCTTATGCACTCACATCAACACCCAGCTCATCTTTCACATCTCCACGGTGATGTTTATCTGTATTTATATCAAAGCACTGCAGTTTCCTCTGTTTGTATCATGCTGAACTTAGGCTGTGGCTCTCACATTCACATGTGTGATTATAAACGTGGGAGTGCTAACACATGTCCATGTCATGATCCGGCCTTGGAACTGTTGAAGCATGTGTTCCCATATACATTTACATAAACCCGCTCCACTGGCTTTGGAAAATGTTCTCCAACACCTGTTAAACCCTCTCCTGATTAATACATTAATGACCTGTGAGAGAATTTTATCAGCCATGTTTTTTTATAGCACAAATGTGTTTGTACGACAACCTGCTGCCTAGGAAAAACGCAGACATTTTCCCAAATAAAGACTCATATGGGAGTGTCTTTCCTTTTTATAGTGTATATTTTCAAACTGCTGTGATGCTCAACGCAGCTGTTTGTTTTTGTGCAGGGACCCCAGTGAACAGGATTCCCATCATGGCCAAGCAGGTGCTGGACCTCTACATGCTGTACCAACTGGTGACCGAGAAGGGGGGGCTGGTGGAGGTCATAAATAAAAAGTTGTGGAGGGAGATCACGAAGGGCCTGAACTTGCCGACCTCCATCACTAGCGCTGCCTTCACTCTTAGAACACAGTACGTACTCGCTGACACCTCCACCAGGAGAAATGATGTTTACTTACACATGTACAGGCCTGGCATTTATATGGTCATTATTTAAAGGTACACTGTAACTTTTTTGTTCAAAATTAACTACATTTAAATTAGTCAATGCATCAATCCTTCTTCCAAAACATGTTCTTGTCTTACCCTGATTCAGTATGGTAAGCCTGTCATAAGTGTTTTTATTTTAAACCTGTCTGGATTGTTTCGTGGGAAATTGCATACATGCGTCACTCGCCCATTCGTGTCTTGTCATATACGTAAATAGAGAAAAGTGGCTCCGGCTACTTTGACGCATGTATGGAGTGGTAGTGGCATAGGTTAGTTGTCTGCTGGCAAAAAGAGAATGCGACAGCTCGTAATAAAACCAGAATAAACATTGGCTTGGCTTTTTGGAGATGGCGAGAACTGCGGGATTTGAAATGTTGTAAAAGCAATGCAGAGATGCCATTTTATTACTCAACTGGTGAGTAAGGTATTTTATTGAACAGATAAATTGCCAAATGTAGCTCTCAAACAGAGTTCATTGTAAAGCATTATCTATTGTGAAGGGTCATTTCATGGGCGTTTGTAACGCTGTGCTGGAATTTATTTTCAAGGAAGTATAATGGGTATAACTATAGTAACTTCTTCAGCAAGTCAGCCTGATTTCCAAAGCACAACAAATTCTACTGTACAAATTATTGCTGTGGTCTGACTAAAGTTACATTTTTAAAGGTACACTATGTAACTTTTAGCCCTCTAGCAGTTAAAAACAAAACTGAAGGCATTTTGCAGAACAACATTGTTTTGGTTGTGCTTCGACTCTTCGTGACTGTGCGGATGAATATGACCCTTCACAATAGATAATGCTTAACAATAAATTCTGTTTGAGAGCTACATATGGCAATTCATCTGTTCAAATAAAATACCTTACTCACCTGTTGAGTAATAAAAACACCATCACTGCGTCGCTTTTACAACATTTCAAATCCCTTAATTCTCTCCATCTCTGAAAAGCCAAGCCGATGTTGTTTTATTACGAGCTCTGTTGCGTTCTGTTTTTGCCAACAAACACTCCTGTTCAGCGGTTTTTAAAATGGGTGATTCCCCAGAGGTTTGAGATTTAGGTGCTCCATGTCAATCTTTCTCACTCATTGTGACAACTAACCTATGCCATTTATACTTTGGGCTTGAGACTACATAATACCAGGTGACTCCAGGGAGCCCATCCTTGTAAGAGGACTGCAGGTTGGTTTGTCTGAAAGGGACAATTAGATCATTAATTAGTAGTAAACTTATTGTGTGTTCTTAATTTCTCACCCCCTCTGCAGGTATATGAAGTATCTGTATCCTTACGAATGTGAGAAGAGGGGTCTCAGCAATCCCAACGAGCTGCAGGTGGCCATCGACAGTAACCGGCGAGAGGGACGCAGGCAAGGTTTTGGCAGCTCACTCTTCACCTACTCACCCAATGGAACACCCACCATGCTCTCCTCTCCCAAACTCTCCATGCCACCCATGGGCATCGCCCTGCCCAGCAATGGAGCCTCCATCTTATCCTTACAGAAAATTAAAAAAGGTAAAACCTGCTCACAGACACGCAGAAATAATGCAGAGGATCTTGATAACATCTCTTTAACTCTTTTGACAAAAATGTACGTAATTTATGAGAAAACGCTTTCGTGCCATTGACGTAATTTTCCGTCGTCCTGTGTTTTCACTGTTATACGGTTGGGGGCACTATGAAACCTTTTCTCAAAGAGTACTGAATCTCCTGATCAAAACACAGGCGAAGAAGCAGCAGAAACAAGCAAAAGTGATTTTAAGCACATCCATATGTAAAATCAATTAAAAAAATGCTGCCGCTGACTGGCAACTTTTTTTCAAAAATGCTGGTGGGGAAAGAGTTAATGACATCTTTGTGTTCTTTAATGTTGTTAAAGAACATCATCTGATTAAAGACATCATGTTCTTTAATGTTGCCATATGGTTTGCTTTATTTCAAATGTGTTTTGTCTTTCTATCTCTTTCTCTGTTGTAGAGGATGACGGGGTTCGTCTGCCAGTGTCTCTGGCCAGTCAGACAGTAGCTGCGGCCCAGGCTGCAGCTGCACAGGCCACCATCGCACAGGTAGCTGCACTGGAGCAGCTGCGGGACAAGCTGGAGTCCGGCGAGCCCCCGGAGAAGAAGATTGCACTTCCACTGGAGGAACACCAGCGGCTACTGCAGAGAGCTCTGCAGCACAACCTGCTGGCCATGACGGCACAAATCCCTATGAACATTCGCATCAACAATCAAGGTACTGACACTTTAACATTCTGGGCTCCAGACAAGTGATGAACCAAATATATCAGTAAGGATGTGCAGACAAATTTTAAAACCAACTAGACCAGGGCTGGGCTCCACTGAGATCCAATCTTCTTGCAGAGTTTTGCTTCAACACCAATCAAACTCGCATGCCTGTAGCTTTCTAGCAGAGATGGTCTCATTATTGGGAGATAACAGGGTCTGTGGCTCTACAATTGGAGAAAGCGTAACGGTCAACTTGGATCACAAGTTTCTGGATAACCAATCACATTACAGCCTTGAAGTCATGGAATTTCTTTCAGAGTGGTGCGACGGTTAGTCACTGTTTGCATTCAAAAAAGTCTTGGATTTCTCTTATAAAACAGAAATAAGATTTAAAAATAAGTTTAAAAAAATTAAATAAGTTTTTCCTAAAGTTTAATGGCAAACATGTTGAAGATTAGCTGATAGGCTGTTTTGTCATTAAATAAGCTGTTTTCCAACAAAAGCAGTTTATTCAGTGTAGTGAAGCCTCTCCTCCATTGACATCCATTCAAAAAGATGGCTAAGCTTTGCTAACCTTGAAGGCTTCCCTTATAGTGACTTTGTTTCTAGTAATCCTAAAGACCATGATTAGCTTGTACTGGTGTGTTTGATTAGGTTTGGAGGTAAACTCTGCAGGAAAGTAGATCTTGAGGGCTAGAGTTGCCTAGCCCTGGACTAGACAGAGGGTTGCTTGACAAATCTGTCTTAAAGGCCTAGTTCACCCAAAAGTTTAATTTCTGTCATTTACTCACACTCATGTCATTCCAAACTCATTAGACTTTCGTTCATCTTCAAAATACAGATTAAGATATTTTTTCTGGTCCTCCACTAAAAGATGAACAGAATAAACATTGATCAGCACATATACATATAAAGCATATGAAATATGGTAAACAGAAGCTCAACTAAGTATGAAAGCCAATGAGGTTTGCACATCAAGCAAGCTATAGTTGAGCTGCCATTTACATATATATATATATATATATATATATATATATATATATATATATATATATATATATATATATATATATACTGTGCTATGCATAAGTTTAGACACCCAGGCTAAAGTTGACTAAAAAGAGGAATAAAAAAAATCATCTTTTGGAAATTGAACTTAATGCCTTAATTTAAAAAATTAGGAAAAATCCAACCTTTAAGGACACCAATTTTCTTTGTGAATGAATAATATATCGTAAATAAAAAAATGTTCTTCCTTAAAATACAGGGTGCATAAGTCTGGACACCCCTATGTTAAATTCCCATAGAGGCAGGCAGATTTTTATTTTTAATTTACCATTTGCCATTTACTTCATGGATCCAGGATACTATGCATACTGATAAAGTTCCCTTGGCCTTTGGAATTAAAATAGCCCCACATCATCACATAGCCTTCACCATACCTAGAGATTGGCATGGTTTTATTTCAGTTAGCCTAATAGCTGGTTTGATTTGCATTGAGAGATGATCTTATGGAAAGTACTCCATGCCAATCTCTAGGTATGGTGAAGGCTATGTGATGATGTGGGGCTATTTTAATTCCAAAGGCCAAGGGAACTTTATCAGGATGCATAGTATCCTGGATCCATGAAGTAAATGGCCTTTAAAAATAAAAATCTGCCTGCCTCTATGGGAATTTAACATAGGGGTGTCCAGACTTACGCACCCTGTATTTTAAGGAAGAACATTTATTTATTTACGATACATTTCATTCACAAAGAAAATTGGTGTCCTTTAAAGGTTGGATTTTTCCTAATTGTTTTAATTAAGGCATTAAGTTCAATTTCCAAAAGATGATTTTTTTTTTTGTCAACTTTAGCATGGGTGTCTAAACTTATGCATAGCACTGTGTGTGTATATATATATATATATATATATATATATATATATATATATATATATATATATATATATATATATATATATATATATAACACGCACGCATATGGATGGATTATCTCGGCAAAGGAGAAGTGCTTACTAACACAGATTTAGACAGATTTGTGAACAATATTTGAAATAGCCTTTTGTGTACATAGAAAAAGTCTTAGGTCTTTGAGTTCAGCTCATGAAAAATGGGGGCAAAAACAAAAGTGTTGCGTTTATAATTTTGTTCAGTGTGTGTATATATATATATAGCACGCATGCATGCATATAGTACGATCATATACATTGTACGTTGAAACATAATCATTACAGTTATAGTTAGCCTACATAGTTACCTCAATTTGCATTCTTACTGTGGGTTTATCTTTTCCCATAAACACCAACCTGAGAAAAAACACCTTTTATAAAGCGTCTGATGTTTCAGGGAAACCTGTGTGTGGAATATCCAACTTCTGGTTCCTGAGGTTATGAAATTAACTCGGTGTGTTTTCTAGTGCGGTACTGCAAAGCCCCTCTTACATCATCATTCACTGGTACTAACTATTTTGTAGGAAAGGGTGTGAAAATATTACCACAGACTAAATTACTGGCATGTGGTAAGTGCACTTTGCAGATCAGTAGTTGTCAGGTGGAGATGTCAGCCTCCTTCTGTGGTGTGAGTCATTAGTCTGAGCTGTTATTATCCCGCAGTAGTAACTCTAGTACTGTTCTTACTAAATGCTGTTCTTGTGAATGAGGAAAGAGGATGTTTAAAAGTGCTTTGATTAGATCTTATCAGAGTTGAAAGTTGTACTGATGTATTTACTCTAAAGGATGGTGGTATGCAGGATCTGATTCATTAGACAACTGGAGGTGTTGACCCATTTTAAACCGCAAAGACAAAAATGCAAGTCAAATAGCTTTTCTTTTGTGGGGAATCCCTGCCTCAACACAGATTGATTTCCTTTTTTTTGGTTTAGGTGTTAAATACTCGAGGTTTCACCTTGCATATTTTATCGGAAGATGAATAAGAGACTGAACAAATTCCCCTTGCCTCTGCATGTGAACTGTTTGCATTGTTTTTTTTAAGTTGCTTGACTGGGAAATAGCTGAGAAGTAGCGTCCCCTGCTGGTAGCCAGTATGCTTTCAGATTATACTGTCTGAATGCCACAGAGGATAATTACTATTGCACATACTTTGGGTTAGTGATTTGTATAAATCCCCACCCAACGTATTAAATGTTGGCACTTAACTTGTACTAGACTGTTTGTGTTGCATAAATAATTAATACCTCATGCTAGGAGAGTTGTGCTACTACTTTTCCAAAGTGAAAAAAAATAATGTGCTTTTATTCAGATGAAAACTCTGTTTGTTGTCCATCAGAGAGCAGACCAGACTCTGCCATGAACCTGACTACCAATGGCCTAAACAGCATCAGCATGTCTTTGGAGCTTAATGGAGTCGTCTACACTGGTGAGGATCCTGTCACCACATATATTTCGTGTGTGTGTGTTCACTGTTCAAGTTCTCCCTTGTTTTGATTGTGACCAATCTTCCCGTTTTTTTCATAATAGGTGTTCTCTTCGCCCAGGCCGCGGCGCAGACCTCATCGGGTGCATCTAACAAATCTTCCGCAGGCAACAGCGGGCCTCAATCAGTTCTCCACACGCCTACCTCATCTTCCTCCAACAACCAATCGCCTTAGCACCTCAGACTCTCTCCCTCAATGCAAAACCAAAACCTCAGTTACTACAGAAGATATGCCAAAAACCTAGTCAGGAATAACTGAATCGTTCTCAACTTGAAGTACACTAGCTCAGGTCTTTTATTTACACTCTCCTTTGTTCAGGAGTCAAAAGAAATCTAAAATAACAACAGAGTTTATTATAAAGATAATGATATATAATGTATATGCAAAACCTGTGAATAATTTATTTCTCTTTCTGTGAGCACACTGTCGGGCGTTAACAAGGCAGTAGGATTCTGCTTTTTAAGGTTTTATAATCTTTGACTGATGAAAGCTTTTCATCTATAAGCAAAACCATAACAATAGTAGGATTGTTATAACGTGTGATGCAAACAGCTTAAGGGTCTGAACTAATAATATATTATTATAGATTTTATTTTCCCTGTGTATGTATCTGCAGTGCCTTGTGAAGGTTTTTCCTCAGCACACTTTGAATGCGCTGTTGACAGGCGAACGTCTAAACTTCAGCACTAACACAATACAAAGTGCGTAATGATGTGTTTAGTTTTTTTACATTTATTGCAAGTATTCAACTATTTGATTTCCCATCTTAGAGTTCTGCTCTGTGATGGTGTTAATGATCTTAATTTCGGTCAGTGAACATTCATGCTAAGGAACTCATTTAAAACAATTGTAGGCATGCATTTGTAGACGTGTATAATTGCATTCATAACGTTTTCATTATTCGTGTTTGTTTTATTTTTGCCTCTTCATACTGGCAAACTCTGGAGGCTACGTTCTCCATGAGCCTCGCAACGGTGGCTGAGGACCTGGAACTGCCACAGCCCACAAACTTTTTTGGCCCATAGTTGCTCTAAAGTAGAATTGGAAGTAGTTCAGAGGTTGTTTTACTTGTTTGTGTATAACTTAGTGGAGCTTTCACTCAGATCAGTGGTTTGGCTGAAAATAATCATAGTTTGACTCAAAGCATGACAGTATAATTATACGTTTGTTTAAGATTTAAACAAACAATTCATCCTGTGTTTGATTACTACACTAACTGGAGATTTAGTTTGTCACCTCATCAGGTCTTTTAGCCTAATGTAATGCAGTGTTGAGTGTCACTGAGGGGTCCAACAATGCAGCCTTTGCTTCATCACGCAGGACAGTTTCTGGTTATGTATTTTTTAACAACAACAACAACAACAAAAAAAAAATCTGAGAAAATTCTTAGTACAATGGGATGTTTTGAAAGTGCAAAGTGTCTTTGAGCAGAATGGAATATTCTCTTCTAAAGGGATTTGGTTTCCTGTGTTTATTTTTTTAGGTTGTTTTTTATCATGTCATCAACTGTTCCGGACAGTAAGAAGGTCTTTTTCCTGTCCTTATCAACTTGTAGCTGCAATTTACGAATTGTAAAGCTCTTCAAGCATTACACTGTATGCAAGGTCAAAAAACTCACTTGGTGGGCATCTTGGGGTGAAACTTTCTTTTGATTGATACAAATATGATAGTCTTTCATCTGAAATTGAATAATTTATTTAGCATTTCAAGTTAGTTTGGCGTTAGGAAAATGGTGTTTCCAGAAGCTTAAAGCTGTATTTTTATCCAAAACAGCTTGCAGGTACAGATTCTTTGGAGAAACTTAGTTAAATGCCTTGATCCTTTATTTGGGATCAAACTAGTGGCCTTTGCTTTCACTGATGAGATCCTTAACCGCCAAGTTACCGCATCCTCTTTTTCTCATTTTAATGCTCACCCTTTATTATTCACAACGACCATAGTTGCTGTACAGGAAACCGTCTAGAAAAGGTTGTTACTGTTTCTGTCTGTATTGTACAACTGTACATATTCGGTTTTTTTTTTTTTCTATTTATATCAGGACAATTCATTATAACACACTTAAAAGTCATTACTGCCAAATCTCTACCTCAAAGACTCATTTATCAGCTCAGAATCGTTTGCAAGCCTTCCCAGTTTGCCACTTTTCACATGGATTTACCTGCTGTGAAGTAGAACAGGGCATACATGTCCACTTTTATTCTGTTAATTTGAAAATCTTAGCCATGATATCCTTAAAGCTCCTTCTTGCTTGTAAAAATGCCACATTGGGATCATGGCATTTTTCCTCGATGCTTATTTTAAAGAGAACTTTTTTCCTGTTTCATCTGCCAGTCTGCCTTTTAGAATCAAATCCCTCAACTTTTAAGTGACCATCGTCATGTAACAGTATTGGAATGGCCTTTACCCAGTGTATTTCGATCAGAGGTCCTGGGATTTTTTTTCTTTCTTAGGAAACAATACTGTTACCACGCAGAGTAAGACAGGTACACATAACACCCGTTTAAAGTAGTTTGTATCCATAAGAGGGATGTCAGATCTGTTTTCACTTTGATGTATGCCTTAAAGAATGCACATTTTAAAAAGTAGATATAGCATGCTAATGTAGTCAACTTTATTGCAAGGACAACCAAAATTGCTGTACAATAAAACTTTGCTATTAATGCAGGATGCCTTATTCTTTGATATTTCTTTGTAAGCTTTTCTCTTTTCAGAACTTAACATTACACTAAAAAAAATCAAGTAATTCACTTTTCCAATACATAGACAGCTGTGAAATTTAGGATTTATGTTAAGAAAGGCATTTGTCGTCTTCTCAGGAAATACAATTCTACCTCTAGTTATACAGAAATGTTCATCTTAGTGCTGTGGTCAGTGCATATAACATTTATTTTACCCTTTTATAATGGTAATGGTAAATGTTTCCCTTTGCACACTGACTCAAGGGTTTTTATTAATTGCAAGTATATTATATGTATTTTTTTCTTTTCTTTTAAAAAAATCTCAATATCCCTTTTTTTTTTATGTGAGTGCTTTTGAGTTTTGGCTTGCTTAGTTTGAATCTGAAATTGCTCCTTGGAGAGACCAGGTTTTGGTTACGGTGCTGAACGTACCACTGATGCACCCTTCTGTGTATTTCCACTTGTGCGTTTTTAAAACGTTTGAATTGCGTAGTGTCGACCTCTTGACTGCTTCTATTAGGGGTGAAGGACAAAGACAATCCTTACCTATTTAATCTGTATCGATATGTAACTGGGGGAAAGGGGATCTGACAAATGTCACAAAAGTGCTGTTATGGCTGGAATATTATGGATTCAAAGTACTCTATAACCTTTATTTTAGGAAATCGTCTCACAACAACTGTACCTCTCTCAGTCTGAATGCTGAAAACCCAGATATTGATAAAAAACACACCTCAACACATTTAAAACAAAATGCCGTTAACAGATGAAATGGATTTTTGTTTTTGCTTTTTTTATATAATGTAATAGTAATTCTGGAGCTTCAGTTTGGGTGTGTCTGTTTTCTGTTGTGTTCAGTATGTTATTGCCCTGTTTAAAAGAGACAGTCATGTTGATGAGTTTTGTTGTTTCAGAGTTTGCAAAATGTACTCTCAACGTTTACATTTTATAATTGTCAAGCATCAGATTTTTCAATGTTTGATTTTTCAAAATTGAGATCTTCAGTTGTTAACATTGAATACAATAAAATGTAATTATGATGTTATGTTCTTAGTGCAGTTCTTGATTCTTTTCCATTTAAAACCCCTCCATATTATAGAAACATGTCAACACAAATTTGTGAAAAGTGGAGGAGGTACAGAATGATTTTTTTTTTTTGATACCAAAATGAAACCATGCTATATTAAAATGCACAAAGTATTTTAACTATCAAGTGTTGGAGATGATGCTTTACAAGTAATGCGAGTTAATCAGATTACTTTTTCCCCCAAGTAACTAGTAAAGTAACACACTACTTTTAAATTTACAAAAAAAATTCTGAGTTACTTTTTCGAATTAGTAACGCAAGTTACTTTGTTTTCCCATGTATAGACTGACAGGACAGTTCTTCTCTCCCCGTGTTGAGAGAAATCAGTAAGTGCAGAGGAGTTGTGTGCGCTGTGTGAACATGATGCTTATTGTAGTTCTAGACTAACATGCATGTTAATATGTGAACATGCATTTGCTCATCTCACTTGCTCAAAAACAGATTCAGTATTCCTCAAAATGAATATAAACAGTGAAATGCAAACTCTGAATATTACACAAACCTGCAATAATTAATTGTATGTACCATACTATATACCATACTAATAGTCAAAAATGACTTAAGATAAACATCACATTTGTTTATTTTTTATTGCTGAAGTAAGAGTGTTGATCTTTCTTCTCCTGGTTCGATTCTTCAGTAATCCAGAACAGCAGCACATCTGAAAGGTTTGTTTGAGCTGCGCCTCTACTGTACATGAGTGAATTTGTGAAAGGGCCTTTACATTTGCCAAAAATATAACTTTTTTTGTTATTAAAAAACAAACAAGCAAGCCCAGCCCATGTGAGAAAAGGTAACGTAATGCATTACTCTCCATACTAAGTTATGAAATAAGTAAAATTTTTAGGAAGAAACATAATATTGTAAATGCATTACTTTTATCAGTAACTGTCCCCAACACTGGTAACTACACTTAAATATGTACACATTTTCAAATGATATCAAAGGTAACTAACCCCAGAGAACATTTTCTTATTTTGTCCAAAAAAAATAATCATAATTGTCAAAACTGTCAAAATTTTGTTCAACAAAACACATTGAATGTGTACATGAGTGTTGTTCTTATTTTCATTCCTGTGGAAACTTAAATATGGCGATTCCCTGATTAAGTTTCATTTAAATGGATTTTTAATCCTCTTCCATCCAGTGTGAGACATAAGGCCACATTTAAAGGGATAGTTCACCTAAAAAATAAACATCCTGATGTCATTTACTCACCCTCAAGTTGTTCCAAACCTGTATGAAGTTCTTTCTTCTGCAGGTATAATAGCATATATTGTGAAGAATGTCGGTAACCAAACAGTTGATGGAGCCCATTTACTTCCATAGTATTTTTTCATTTTTTTTTTTTTCATACCATGGAAGTCAAAGGGGTCCATCAACTGTTTGGTTACCGACATTCTTCAAAATATCTTATTTTGTGTTCATGATGCAAGCATATAGGTTTGGAACAACTTCATGGTGAGTAAGTGATGATAAAATTTTCATTTTTGGGTGAACTATAACTTCAAGAAAATATGACCGACAGTATACCAATGAAAAGAATGAAAAACATTATTAGCCGTAAAATTCAAGAAGAAAAATGTCACATTAAGGTCTCTAATTTGTATGAAACATTAGGTATTACATAGGCAAATGTCATTAAATAAAATATTTATTGATCATTAAAAGGTATTAGGTGAAGTTGCCAGAAACCTGTGCAGCCAAAAATGACTTCTGCAATAAAACAGGTTTGCCTTGTCAAGTTGACTTCCGCATCACGTTGCGCCGTTGTTCTTTGTAGCTCCGCCTACCCCTTCGAGCTTGAGGTCTGATTGGCTAAAGCTCGATTGTGTTTTTTTCATCAGTTTAAACTGAGGTCAGTCAGTCTGGAAACAGCGAGAAGAAGCTGGTTAATGCAACTACAACATTATTCCTGCGAGTTAAAGTGTTTTGGTCCGTTGACGACATCATTTAATCAGGTTTGCAAGGAAAATGAGACTCCGCTCGAGAAATATTTTAAATGAAACCCCACCGACACCGTCCCGCCGCCGTCGAGCCGCTCCGGAGAGTCCGAGCCCTCAGACTCAGGTCAAGAACCAGGTCAGTCCTGCTGTATTGAACACTAGATATGAAAAGATAACAAAAATTACGTGTGATTGAGTAACTGTTATGTGATTGCGCGTTATGAGTGATCTTCACTTGCCTGGTTAGCATGATGCTAACTGATTTAAAGCAAGAGATATTCGGACCGAAATTAAACAACGTTAATATAATAATGTTTCATCAAAACATTAAATACAGAACAGGCTATCGTCCATATGAATATTAATGATATGTGTGTGCTGCTTGTAAAAGTTTCTCAGTGCTGTCCCAGATGTGTTTATGGACAGGGCCTGTTCTCACCGTGTAGCCAATAAGATTTTAGTATTATTGAATTGGAATGGGAAGTTGTATCTCGGCCAATCAGCTTCTCTGTATATAATCGACGAAGGAGCACGTGGATCTTGTAGTTATTATTGTTTATTAAAACACAAGTATATTGATTATTAATAATTTCTGTAATTTTGATATCCAAAGGTAAACAGTTTAAGTTTTTTTAATTGCATTTATTCATATGAAATGTGTAAAAAAAAAAATTAATAGGTTTATTAACTGGCTGTTTTTTTTTCATCCTTGCTTTAGGATGAAGTAAAACTTCTTCAAGACTGCCCGAATCTGGATCCTGATGAAGTCCCAACAGCAGCCAAACGTCCACGGAGGAGGAGAAAAGCTTTATCAACTGTTGACAGTAAAGGTACACCATTTTGTTTGACAAATTAATGTTATTTAAGAGTCTATTAATGATGATATGGTATTAAGAAATCATACTCACCACTGTATTTTTAGAGTCAGATTTCAAGACTCCAGTCCGTCACCTCCGGGAAAGGCATTCCTTATTGAATCCTGCTGCTCGGAGCCTCTACTCTCCTGCAGTTCACTTTCTCACACCACCAAGAGACAGTGAGTGCATTTAAATTTTTACATTTATAACTTAATCGAGTCCGATACAATGCAACTATAAGATCTATCATATCTTACATTTCTGACAGCCATGCATTATTGGGATGCACCGATAAAAAAATTCTGAACCGATCCGATGTCAAAAATTCTGAGTATCGGCCGATACCGATCCGATATCAGCGCAGAAGGAGAATTTCTATACCTCTGTGTGTTGAACTGATAATTACTTGTTTGTGTGTTAAACATCATCATAAAAACAACAAATGCAAAAATGATATGATCATAATCTATGACAAAACACTATTATAAACTAGATAAGTAGAAAATTCAGTGGCAAAAGTTACTCTAGAAAAATCATGAGTGCACAATAATTGTATTAAATCTAAACATGGATTTCCTGGACCTGGATTTTATCTTAAGAATTTAAGCTTAAAAAAGCCTGAACCTTGTCGTCGGAGAAATTGTTCTTTGAGACTCTTAGGAACTTCTTTTAGACCCTGGTTCCTGCAGTCGAAACACACTGGTGGTACCCCAAAGGTCCTAGTTCCTGGGGAAAGTTCCTGCGGGGGAAACTATGGAGTCGCAGCGCTTTGCATTGAAAAGTTCAAAGCAAAAAGGGGAAGAGATATTGATGAGTAATATATTATATCAATGCAATCGTTTATTGAGCCTTTACTTTTAACAGTTTTAAATTTCAGTTACTGTGTGCGTGAAGAACAATTCATAGTGCTCTCTTCTCCAGTTTTGTGATCTAAAAGACAACTGGGAGAAAGTTACATGAACTGCAATAAACTCCAGCAAGTCATTTTTATGCGAAACCATAGACCTTTGTCTACAGATCAAGTATAATAATAGGAACATTGAATCATCTTGTGAGAGAGTTTCATCATGTTGCCTGTCGTAACCAAACGAGACACGCTGTTTGAATGCTGAATGGGGAATGACTGACACACAGTGCAAGCGTGCGTACGGAAAGCTGCGTCTCTCAGCATGCGATCGTGAATTCAGTTCTCTTTCATGTCTTATTGTGCTTGAAAAGTCGAATACACAATTTTGTCAAAATTCCCGTCGTGTGGAGTATTCATGTAAAAACAGCCGGTTATGTCTCAAGTGAAACTAACATTTGGGTGTATCAGTATAATGGATCTGTGCATTTGGCCGTAAAGTGACAGCTGTCTAATAAACCCACCTGCTGCTCTGTGTCATTAATGTGAATCAAACAAAAGAGAAAAATCTTGGCTGAATAACCTTTTTTTTTGCTTAATAAGAATAATTTATATTTAATTAATATATGGAAGACTTTGCAATTTTTCTTTCCATTTGATTATTACATTTCTGTACTAATTCTTAATAGTGACTACATTGCAAACAAGACTTTAATTAACGTAACCTCAAGAATCATTTTTTCATATGGTTTCAATGTTAGTTTCTGCTCTTCCCTACAGTACAAACCTCTTTGGATCTGTCTGACCTTTATTATGAAACATTTTGTCTGTACTCTGTATTTTTAAACTAAACGAGTAATAACTTTCCAGATACCTTGTTATTTGATTTTGTGTAACAGTAGTTTTTTATTTTAATAGGTGAGCATCCAAACGCAAGTCCCATCTTCAGTCCTGAACACTGTGTGTTTGGCTACAGCGCTGCCAGCCCTCTTTCAGAGGATGAGGAGAATGAGGAAGTGTTTAGCCCGTGAGTCTCTTCTACAAACAAGTTTTTGTGGCTTGTACAATTCAGACTGATTGAAGTGATTCATCTGTGGTTTAATCTGATTGTTGTCACGGTTTTTGTATCAGCTTCACATTTATTAAGAACATTCCGAACCGTTCACAACAGTCCAGGCCTGTCTCAGCAGTGCGGGACATTCCACCAAAGACGAGGAGCACCCCTGCTGCTACCCTGGTGCTCGATTTGGTCAGTTATCTTCCCTCTAGCCAGCTCAAAATCATTACTATACTTAGTTCAGTGACATTTTAACTAAAATGTTGAGTTGATCAGATTGAATTAGCATGCAGTTCATTGACTGAACAATTCCAAACTGTTGGAAGTTAATGGCAGGGCCATTAATTAATTCAGATGGACCATTAGCACTCCCTTCTTGAGAGAGAGGCTTCCACAACTAGGCCCTGTTTACACCTGGTATTAAGATGTGTTTTGGTCGATCGGATCACAAGGAGACGAGAGAGACACATACCTGTTTGCACCTGGTATTTTAATCCGTCTCTTTCGTCCACTTTCAACCACTTCTTTCCTGATTTGTTCGAGGGCAGGGTCTATGAGTGACTACACTATGAAAGCAATCCGGTCAAATGCATTTTCGACTACCTCTGGAAGTGGACAAGCTCATAACATTTATACCCCGTTTACACCTGTATTTAGCGTCTTCCACTTGTGATCCGATCGACCAAAACACATCGGAATACCAGGTGTAAACTGAGCCATAGGTAAATGAAGTTGAATTGCTGACTAGTGCACTGATTTGATGAGGTTTAGAAGTGACTGGTTTGATTCTTTGGATTTTATTTTAATGCAATGGGGGAATTTTATTTTTGTACGATTCTAGGATGAAACGCTTGTGTTCAGTTCACTCAATGTGATTGCTGACGCAGAATACACATTCAGTACCCGCTTTCAAGATCACAAGTACAAGGTTGGTGAAATTTTAATTAACCCTATGACATGTACAATCACAACGGAGAGATTAGAACTTTCGATGTGTCACATGATGAACTTCTAAATTAAAATTTGCTTTCATGCTTTGGCTGGCTCTGATCATGTCCATCTCTCGATCAGGCCAAGCCAAAGCGTGAACGCTAATTTGAATCCTAACTATTTATATATAGTCATATATCGACAGCTGTTCAGTGTTTTCATCCACAAAATGTTAATTTTAGATTTCAGACATTTAAATAAACAAAAAACATTTATGGTTTGTTAAATACACTGATGTCGATAGAAATGGCAACAATGATCCTTTCAAACATAATTGCTTGATTCACAGCAATTCACAACAAAATACATTTATTTGAGAATAGGAATATCAGATATTTCACAGTATAGTTAACAAGTTTGTGAATATTTTGAATAAAAAGGACAAATTAAATAAAACCAATACATTTGTCATACAGTGCTTTTTGTGCTGTGTTGCATCGCCATGGAATCTCACATGTACTAGGACATAATATAGTTTAAATTTACGTGTGAAAGGGTTTGTTCAAATGAAATTGTAAATAATTTAAGCTTCTCACATGTCGCTTTTCCACTGCATGGTACGGCTCACTTTTGGGTTTTTTTCCACTGTGTACAGTACCTAGTACCTCGGTTGAGGTTTCATGCGAGCCATACCGATACTGAAATGTGATGTGTAAACACTGCTGATCACTAGGGGTGTACCGATACCCTCATGTCACGATTTGATACATATCACAATACTGAACCCACGATACGATATTATTGCGACATTCCAAGACATATGGTAAAAGGTTAACCGAAAATTTACTGTTGATTAAAATGCAAAATTTGGTGTTCCATTGGGTGTGTAAATGAATAGGCTTGGACTTGGTGCTGATAACCCAATGCACAGGACAAAAGTGACACCAGAATAAAAATATTCAAGATTCTGAAGCTGAAAACAGAATTATTTTAGATGAATATTCTTGCACTCTTTCACTGACTAGATATATTTAAAATAATGTAGGCCACTTTTTACTGGTAACATAAGACATTTGACACCCACAAATATTCCCCCATTGCATTATTATACATTATATTCAACATTATATATAGTAGTTTAATGTAGTTCTGACCCTAAAACTCTGTAAACTTGAATTTTTTCACACACAGTAATTTTCATTTTGGGTGAACTATACGCAATACATGTTGTTTATGTATAACATAACATTGGATAGCATTTTTTATTGGAATATATTGTGACACGATATATTGTTACACCACCTACTGATCACTAATTGGTCAGAGAGAATCGTCACTACCAGCCATTGGATTTGCGCCACGAGACACCAAACCCGCTAGATTTAAATAGTCAGCAACAGCCACCGCAGTATCATTTGTTTGCACGACTTGCTTTAAATGACCGTCACACACAACTTAAAAAAAGAAATGACTGTATTGTGGTCAGTAGATGAGGTGGCGGTGCAGCTTTAAAGATCCGTCTATAATCCTAGGTACAAAACTGCAGTGGAAAAGCAAACCGAGTAGGGGTGTAACGATATTCAAACCGAACCGAAAAACTGTGATACACCACCCCACGGTACATATCGCGATACTCTCATGGCGTACCGAACGTGGCCATATTTCAACAACGAATTGTAGTAAAAACATATAATTAAATTTAGAAGTTAATGCAAAAAGTTTGCAAACAATTTGTTATTTGAGTGTTGATTATTATATCTAAAAAATAAATAGCAACTGAATTTAGGCTAATAGTTTGGCCTCTGTTGTTAACCTTTAATATTATAGTAATGTACAATTACTCCCTATATAAGGGCTCCCTATATAGTTTATAGCATTAACATAATTTTAGATTTTTTTTTTTTTAATCCTTAAGAAACTTTTAATTATAACAGAATTGATTTCAAGTCAGAGACAATTTTTCAGTAAACCACTGTTAAAAAAAAAAGAAGCAATTATATGTTTAGTTTCCTCCCCCCTCTGCTAACTGTGACGTCAAAACCGAGGTACGTACCGAACCTTCAGTTTTGTGTACCGTTACACCCCTAATGCCGAGTTCACACTGCATGATTTTAGTCCCGGTTTTCACTCGCCGACAGGTTTTGCGAGATCGCCGACAAATGGCCGAAATCATAGGCAAATCTATATTTGGCAATGCTAAATATCTGGACCTTTCGGTGATTCACAATCCTGCTGTGTGAATGTGTTCTGACTGAAAACTACTTCGGCGATGACCTACAGCCAATGAGAGGGCAAGAAACAGGACAGTGGGATGTTCGGGGAGGAATTATAGACCAAAATATCAGTATTTTAATAGATATTTTTACAATTATGTCAAACAGAAACAAAGCACAAACATTTGCTTGACCAGCAGCACATTGCAAAATTATTTATTTACCCCCAACTCTCTTTGCAGAACACATAATCTTTGCTCCCCGCGTCTCCCCAACCATTTCCTCCTCCATAATCTTTTTTTCTTTTTCTCCTTTTCACTGCAAATCAGCGCATAGACAATTTGGATCGCAATCTTCTTGCAGGCTATCATTTTTAATAACAATTTCAGTATCACAAGTTATCTTGCGTTATTTCCTTCTCACTTCTCACGTGTGTTTGCTTGTGAAACGTATTTTGTTGACCAGACAGAAGTTGTCGGCGATTCTTTGTTTTGTAAAGTCATGCAATGTGAAAACCCCTGTTGCAGATCCATCGTTCAGTGTGAACACAGCAGCAACTGAATGCTACCCCAGATAAACGTGCAGTGTGAAAAGAACAGTGACCTGACTGCTTTGGCTCGGTTTTATGCCGAGTTCACACTGCATGATTGCAGTGCAAGTAAAAGTAAAGTACTGCAAGTAAAGCGAGCAGAGTAGTGCCGAGCCAAGTCGTACCATGCAGTGGAAAAGTGTATATAAAATACATGCATTTCTTGGAATAATGGTTAACATCCTCTTACTGTTATGAAAAAGTCTTGGAATTCTGCTGTTCTTGAAGTGTGATGTGATTAACTAAACATACTTTCACAGGTCTACGTGATCCTCCGACCATATGTGAAAGAGTTTCTACAAGCCATGACCAAACATTTTGAGGTAAACATTGTGAAGAGTGTCTGGGATGATTTTTTGAAACACTGACGGACTGTTCACATCAAGATGATTAAACTATTTAATTTGAATTAACAGCTGTTAATGCTTCTATTCAGCCCTGTACAGACATTTGCATGTCGTTACTGTGACAGATTTGTCAGATGTTCTAATCTCTTTGTGAATAAAGCTGGCCAACCAGTAAGATATGCATTTTGGTCACAAGCCCAAAGCTGCTTTTGTTTGCATCAAAAAACAACCTACGATTCTTTGATAAACACTACGCTGAATACAAAATAAGGAATTGCCTGCCAGAAATGCAGTTACATACCGTCAGGGTTCCTACACATTTTCCATTTCAAAATTCTAGATTCTAAATTTCTAGACTCAAAATTTACGGTATCAGCGAAGTACAGTCTGAGTTAGATGATTGTTTGCTGCTTTATCTGTTGCTGTTTTGAGTGACAATTGAGTAAACATTAATTTAGTGTAGTTCAAAAGAGACTCATTTAGGGTAAATACAAATAGTTTTCAATAAATGTCCACCTTGAATTCACTCAATCGTGTTCAACAATCATTAAATGATCACTAAACTTTTGCCATAAAAACACTTTGCTTGTATTACAAATATATTTTTTTAAATTCTTAATTTTGTATTTTAGAAAACTGAATAGGGACAATATTCTGTTTTTTTTATTATACATTTTTTCATGCTTGTCCTGACCTGAAAATTACTCAAATCAAATTGCATACTTTTCCAAACTTCATCGGAACCTTGTTGGGTGCTTTTCCATAAGCGCCACCTACTGTCAGAAAGTGATTTTCATTCAGTCCATGTGCTGTTTTTTTTTACACATTAGTCTACTCTGAACAGATAAATTAGATTGAATTGTTGTGCCAAACATTTATGTTGTTGTGTCTTTTTCTGTTCCAGATGTTTGTTTACACCTCTGCAAAAAAGGAATATGCAGAGAAGATCGTAGATATATTGGACCCTAATAAAAAGCTCTTTAGGTGAGACATTTTACACTTCGAATCCCATATGCCCAAAGTCGTCCTGGGGATGGTTCCCAGCCAGTATCTGGAAACCGTCTCATAACTCATAACAAACTTTACCTTGAAGGAAGCATGAGAATGTAATTCTGTGTTTTTCTTATTTTTAAGACATCGTTTGTATCAGGATGATTGTGCCTGTGTGCTTGGACACTACATTAAAGACTTGACTGTTCTGGAGAGAGACTTGTCAAAGACTGTCATCCTGGACAACGCCCCCCACACCTTCCCATACCACGTATGTTTGCCTTTACCACCTAGTGTGCAGGAGTCTTTTCTCTGTGAAAGTGTTTGTTAAACATCAGGTCTAACTAGAGCTGCACGATTAATTGTTAAAAGAATGCGATCTCGATTCAAACCCCCACGTGATCTTATTCCTAAATGATATATGTCTATTTAACCTTTGACAAAAGCATACCGGAACATTCAAATCTGTGTTCACACTGCCACTGACCCAGAGAGAGCAGTTGTCATGTTTAGGTATGAAACAGCTTCACAAACAGTCTTTTCAACCACACAGTATCACTATTTCTGTCTTAAAATAATTCAAATGATCACTGAACTACTGTGTAAAGTTTATAGTTTGGATATAAACAGTGATGTCTAAGACCTGGGACACACTAGACAATTTTTAAATCTTAACTGATTTTAAAACTGTCGGAGACCACAGACATAAGGGCAGTTTCAACCGATTTATAGGGGTTCAAGCTCGTAGCACTGAAAACCCTATTGTAATTGTTATAATTTCCTAGGTGAAATTTTTGGGTTTTGGGGATTTTTTGAAAAACCTACTTTTGCGAACTAGTTCTTGGTTTTTGGCCCGATCGGAATCAAACCAGTGCAGCAAGATTCTCTGACTGAGAACAGTCTGATTGTCAAGCACTATAAAAATAAATTACAATTTCGATTCATGGTCTCTAATGGCCTCCAAAACATTAAAAGTGGGAGGAGCCACTTTTACTAAAATGTCTATAACTCGTGAACGGAATGAGATATTTTCACCAAACTCGGTACACATATATAAGAGCACATTCTGTGGTCGTGTGAAAAAGCATGCGGCATCTTGCCACTTGGTGGCGCTATAACATGGAAAAAAAATAACGTAAAAGTGTCTATAACTGTGCAACCTTAAGTCTGATTGACTTGAAAATTGGCATGCGGTGTCTTCGTCCAAGGTGCCAAGACTGCCTTTGAGAACATTTGCGTATCTTAAAAAACGTGTGAATTTTGAGCAGTTGTCAGACAAGGTTAATGGAGGCAGATCGAAACGAAACTCACTGGGCCTGTTTGACTCTTTACTTATGGCCCTAGAGGCCTGTGAGAAATTTGAAAGAAATCGGCCACCGGGGGAGTGCTTTCGCAATTTCCATGTGCGTAAAGGATTGTATACCACAAGATTTTTCTCACTCACCCATGACCTTCATTCATACCAAATGTAGAACTCCTCATTCTGAGCAACTTTGCCTCTAAGACCGCCACTGTCATTCGAATCGTTCATTAAATATTGGAGATTATTTCAGAAACCAACTTTCGTGAACTAGTCCTAGGTTTTTGGCTCAACCTCGATGAAACCACTGCGGCATAATTCTCGGGACTCTCTTGGTCAATAATTAGCAGAAAACATTTTGGCCTTTGGATAACTATAGCTGGGTCCTTTAGAAAACAGACATGGCCAAGTCTACTGAAAAGCTAGAGTCAGCAGCATAATATTTTATCAGAATCTCTAGTAAATTGTTATTTTATTTAGTTGTCTATTAAGAAACGGGGAAGAATCGTGATCTTTATTTGAAAAAAGAAAAAGGTGATTCTCAATTTATCCAGAATAGTGCAGCTCTAGGTCTAACCAGTATATCAGTGGCATGTTCTTATAAGATGTGTTTGTTTTTTCTAGCTGATGAATATGATTCCCATAAAGAGCTGGATTGGAGATCAAGAGGACCGTGAGCTACAAAAGCTCATTCCATACATGGAGAAACTAGTGTATGCGGTGAGTGTTCCTTGATCTTTTGAATTAAGAGTAGATGGCATAAAACATACTGCATTTTTCAGAACTCCAAATTTCCTACCCAGTTCAAAAAGGCCACTAATTGAATCTTAAGTTCTCTGAATTTCATTGGTATGATCACCTACATTTACACAGCAGCAACATCTATTTGGTATCCAGTAGGGGTGCAACGGTTCAAATTTCTCACGGTTCGGTTTGGATCTAGGTTTTAGGGTCACGGTTTCGGTATGATTCGGTATGTGCTGTGTTCAGGGAAAAAAGGACTATTGTCAAATAAAAAATAAAGAAAATAAGAACAAATAATCTAACTACAAGCAACAGCGCAAATAAATACAAAAGAGCAAAGATACAAATAAAATAAACAGTGCTTTTCAGGTTCAGAAATTGTAAAATAACATTGCATATTTGACTGTATAAATTAAAGATTAATCCTTATTAAAGTTACAAAAGGTATTCAATCTAGAGCAGTGAGTGTTTTCCACATCTTTAACATTAAAAACGCAGACAGCAGGAATGTTAGCTTGCTGTCACTTTAAGATATAATGCACGGATCCAGTACACACTGATACTGATTGTCCGTTGAATGAATGAATGAATGAATAAGGCATTTATATTTGTTGAAGCGCAAGACTTGAAAGAGGACTCAATATTTTCATGCTGACTGAGACGCAGGTTTGCGCACTTCGGATGAATGCACACACACAATCTTCTCACAGCGCATGCAAGCTCTCATTCGCGTCTATTGGTTAAAAGTTAAAATTGGCAAGAGTAGTTTAAACCGATAGCACCGGTCCGGTGCTGGACAGGTATCACCTGCGCTTGCGCGCTATCAACACTCAGGTGATGACGGCGTAAACGACTGGTCATATTTGAGTATGCGGCACTCGCAATGAACAATGTTTACAAAGAGTGACTCTTTTGTCCCCTTTTTTTGTCCTTTCTTTTTTATGATCATCGCTGCTGTGATGTACTGGGAACCCAGAATGTGTATCCATCGATCCATCATGTATCTGTTTTACACGTTATTTTCAATTGCGTCGTCAGATTTAAGATGAACCACGGTGCGAGTGCGTGCCGAACTGTGGGTGGAGAACAGTATGTTTTTTTATATATATATATATAAAAAATTTTTTACAGAGAACCGTTACACACCCCTAGTATCCAGTACGAGAATCTGGCGATAAGAATCTGGCGTTACTTTTAAGAAATGCAATATATTATTATATAAATTAAATAAATTATTAATCTTAATATATAAATATGAAATATTATACAATATTTTTGGGGGGGTTTAGGAAGAGGATATCATTTTAGAAAAATTGTCAGAAAGAACACTACCATATGCATAAAACCTGAGCAAAAGCTATATTATATTTAATTAAAACAGTGGGATCTACATATTGTCCTCTTGTCAGCTGGTTTTGCTAATGCTAAAGCTAGCGATGCACCCTTGCGATTCTCCAAGTCACAGTTTATGTTCTGAAATAACACTGCCACCGATCGGTCGAGTTTTAACAGAACATCGATACAATGTTTTTGAGAATTGATACAGTAGCGTCAAACATAATATTGCGACGTTCACATGTATACAAAAAAAAAAATGTATACCCCTAATATCCAGAAACTTGGTCCATCCAGTCATGGTAAAATAATGCAGAGGAAGCAGACTGCATACTATTGTTATGAACCCCTGTTGTTAAAATGCTTGTTTCAAAAGGGTTCAGCAACATAAAAGGAGATGCAAGGCAAAGAGCAGTTTAAAACATTTATTATAAGACTAATAAATGACTGCACAAACTCACGTCTCTCAATTTTTCTCTCTCCACATGTAACACACATTTACTCTGCACTAAGTCAACATAGACATAACAAACACTAACAAATAGAACAAAATAGTAGCACAGTACAAAGAACACAGCTTGAGTTGATCAGCGGCTAGGCATCATGACGCGCACGGAGTTCACCGTTGCGTGTCTCACCCTCCTTCACACTCCACTTATATGCTCAGCACGAGCCATCAGAGCAACGGGCCACAGGTGCGCAAGGGCGGAGCCTACACTCAGAAAGAAACCCCAATTAGAAGACGAAACAAACACACACAAAAATACACAGGCAACACCCATAAGGCTGAGGCCGTAACAACACTAACTAACAGTAGAGTCAAATATGGGAAAGTCACACCTTGTGCTGTTTCTGGCTGTGTGAAGCACCTGCTGGTCTGCATCCTTAGAAACTAGTGGTGGATCCAAACGGGTACAATTCAGCATGGATTTTGTGAATCTTTACAGTAAGGCTGTTATTGAAGGATGGAGCAGGTTTTTGAACAAAATGTAAAATAAATGAATTTATATTATATTTTGTTCTAAACGCTTGCTTTATTTGAATTTAAAGAAAAATGTAGTAATGATTAACTTGTTTTTTATTTTTTGTGTTTTCAGGATGACTTCAGAAATGTCTTAAAGAAGAGAACTGACCACTTCCACAGGCTGCTTTCTGAAGACTAAAACCTGCATCAAGTGTAATTACATGTACAGCCATCCTAATAGATGCAGTGAAATTACCAGGCTACAAACTAACAAAGGCTAAATTTGTAGTATGGTATAATGAAATTGTTTATTTGATAGAGAATAGTCTTACAGTTTCACTTGTAATCACCCTGGTGATCAGCTGGTGTTCTGACCCATTTAGAAAATTAGGACTAGAATTTTGCCTTTAATTTATTGATGAATCTTGAGATTTGTACAGGTTTGTGCCATTGGAAGTGTTTTCACACTTGTGTTGTACTCAGAAGTGTTTTTTTAAAGGACACCAATTTTCAATAACCATTAAAAAGAAAAACATTAGTTTTTCCTGAAAAACTTTTGGTCTGTAAATTGATCAGTTTTGTGCTGGGAAAAAAAACCCGTTAGTTTGTAATCTGGTATGGTTTGTTTGTCTATTTTGCTTCAGGTTGCAATTAGAGCTTTATTTGGGGGGAAACCAACAAGATCTATTTCCACCATCCAGTGGTACAGCTTCAGTCTTGCCGCCACCATTCTCATCCTCCCATATCCTGCAACCAGGGCTTGACATTAACACCCGCCAAATGCGGGTGGATTTTGCTCGTGGCGGGTAACACAGTCACTCCAACTAGCCACTTTGGCGGGTTGAATAATTGTAGTCTTTTCAAAAGGCATCTGAAATAAGTGTGACACTACAACTCCCATAGGGCTGTCAACGAATATTCTAAATTCGAATATATATTCGAATAGTTTTAAAAAACAGAATTTCAAAGGTGAAAATTAATATTCGAATGTGGAAAAACGCCCGCGGTAGCAGAGGCGCGGCTGTCTGCTTTGCGAGTGGGCGCGCTGCCTGAGGGGTCATTTTATTTAACGTTAAACAGAAACATTACCAAAGTGTAGGCTACTGTACTGACTGAATAGATATTGCATGAATAAGGTAGGTTAGATACAGCAGTTTCATGCACTGCAGGCTTCCACTGGTTTGATTATTTACCGTTTCATGTCAAGGAAAAGTTCCATGTTTACCACAGCACAGCTCGCTCGGAGCGTTCAATGTCGGTTCTATATAGCCTACTGTAAAACTTCAATTAATGTTAATAATATTTGTTTCAATCACTGAATGAAGCCTGCTATATAAGAGTTGCGACCTTAAATTGCTTGCACAAATCTCTTGATCAGCACTCAACATTTGCTTATCTGTTATGCACAGAGCGCGTGACGCCTCATTCGCGCCGCAAGACCTCCAGACGCGCGTAAACGCGTCTTTACACTCGCGCCAGACGCTCTATTCGCGTTTGGTGTGAACGCAGCATGAGGGTGAGGGCGAGAGAGAGAAAGAGTGCCTGCGAGTGAGCGAGCGAGGTCTGCGGTCTTGGCCATTAGTTGATTTACTTGTTTCCGTGTAGGTAATACGTTGTTTAAACTTAAATAAACTACCTATACAAGTAGTTATGTCTCTTTGTATTAATTTGTCCTGTGTGACGTAATGCGCGTCATTGACAAAATGCGCAACCAGATGTTCGAATAGTTCGAATATAAGCTATGTGTTTTTTTTAGAGGGAATATTCGAATGTCGTTTTTGAGCGATTTTGACAGCCCTAATGAGTATTGATCGCTAGTGACCGACAACAAAGAATCGAAGAGACAGCTAGCTGCCCTGCTGGAGTTACGTCGTATGCCGGTGGAGCAATGTGGCGACATATAATACATAATACATGGTTTTATTTTAAAAAAGGAGCTTTACACACAACCTTATCAGAGCTAATGATAATGACCTGTATTGTTATATATTTATGTAGTCTTGATTTGGGTGTATACAGTGGTTTTACATTTAAAAGGGTTGTAAATCTAGTTCAAGTAAATTTTAGCACGCCATAAGTCAACTTTTATCGGATAATTTCACAACAACAAAAATGTGGCTAGTAAAAATGCTGTGTGGCTAGTAACTTTGGAAAACCACTAGCCACATTGGCTATAGTGAGCAAAAAAGTTAATGTCAAGCCCTGCCTGCAACTGGGGCCCAAAACCATTATAACTCTCCATGCCAGTATAAATAGTGACCCACCATACGGTGCCATCAGCCTCCACATCTCTGCCTCTGGTAATAGCTGTTATTCTACCATGAGAACTTGGGTTTGCTGCAGGTGACTTTACCTGGCTACTTGAGGTTGAAGTAGCATGTCAGGCAATCGGACAGAAACGGGTACGACACATTTGATGGCATGGAACTGTTGGGGAACACAGTTTGACCCCAAAAAGAGAGACCAATATGTGCAATGAAGACTAGGGGTCAAATTTGAAGTGGACGAGTTCTCCATACTTCCATAGGCGTAGAAACTGATCCAGCCTTATAGGATACAGAAAACCAATATTTATAGGTATATGGAAGATCAGTTGATATCATTTCTACAGGTTCTGATAGGTTAACAGTACAGATTGTAATAGCCATTTCTAAACATGGTGTTTGGTTCTTTATGCAAATGTGGTTGTTTAAAAACAATATCTCTGACGGACTGTTCCTTTGGTATGGTCACATATATTCCTAAACAACCCTTTCAAACACACCATTAGACAAAACATGGGAGATGTCCTTTCCCTGCAATGTTACATCAAAGCACATCAGTACAACTTGAGCTGATATAAACTTATACTAATGATTAATTGCAACATTTTAACATAGTTACCAATGTTGCTGTAAAACCTAAAGAGTTACAAATGGCAAGAATGCATATGTTAGTGGATACATATGGTGCGTTACTGACCTTCATGACCCTAGGCACAGTTGCCTTTACAAGTCTCATACAGCTAACATGAGAACAGCTAAATAAATAAGAACAAAAGAATAAGAACAAATCATCAAACTCTTGATTTATTTGATTGCATGATCAAATGAATTCATCACAAAGCAAGTGATTATTTACACTCTGGAAGTCAGGCTAAATGAATAAAACACTCGGACTGCATTCCTGAGATGTGTCAGATCCTCAGTCACTTCTCAGATACCGAATACAGACACTGCCTGTAACATTAATACCAGGATAGATGCAATAGATTTTAGAAAACTATGATTCGTAAAAGTGGAGTCGATTGTAAATCCACCCCTTCAGCAGACAAACTGATCCAAATCCATTTCGACCCTGCAAAGTAAACAACATCTCACACTCCTTGTCTTTCTTAAAATTAGCAATGAATTCTAGCTAGCTATTGGGTCTGTAATATGGCATAAAACTGAACTTAACTAAGCATCTCAAACTTACAAAGGTAATACCCATGAAAAATAAAAACGCCTTTTGGGCCAGAACATTTGGTCCATTAACCATGGTCTTGGCAAACTGAAATGAGCAAAGTTGTGCAAATAACCCCGATTTTCCACCCAACCTCACAGTTGTTAACAGAGGTGGCAATCTCCTCTGCACGTCTACCGTCACATCTGATGTTCTATTAGCAAACAAAAGCAGTGATTTCTGGAACTCGTGTAATTCTTTATGAGGTCTGGATGGTTCTTCTCCAAAACATCATACATTACTGACATGACTAGACCATCTTATGTTGGACGTAATGGACGTCTCTTTTCTTGCATGTTCTGAAGGATTGCTGTGCAAACCAAATCACCTTACAAACACAAAACACTGATACTGTAAACGCATGGCAACATACATGTTCCCAAACCCTAAGCCCTAAGGTTTGACATTGTTAGGAAATGATTCTCTCTAATGTATATATTTTTATTAAATAGATTTTTAGCTTATCCCTCAATTTATTGTCCACCCTGTAATTTTTTATTACTTTCCCCTTGAAATGAAAGTAGGAAAAGTTAAATGACATAATATCATAATGCAGTCAACACTTCTTTGGCGGGGAAACAACTTGGGCGAGTGGGTGAGATCCTCGATTATTTTAACCATTTCTTTTTACCAGTTTTGTCTTTCAAGTTTGATGTGGTCAACCTTAGTACGTCTACCTTGTTAAGGGAAATATAAAAAAAAAAGACAGTTTTAAATACCATGCCATTCTTCATTTAATAAACCTACTATGTTAGCTTCTTTTTGCTCAGACATGGTGCAGTAGCTGATTTAAGGTCAGAATGTCCACACTGTTAAATCAGAGGACCTAGTGGATACTGAGAGTTTACATAGTGATTGTTAAAGTAATTTTTTATGTTTAAAATCGAAGAAGTAGTGCATTTAAAGTTCGTTGGCAGTGTTTTACATATTGTTTCACATCTAAATCCAGTTCAAAATAAAGTAAAATTGTAACTGGTTGAGAGATAGGAAGTCATCCATCCATGACTTGTCCACCCTGTTATCAGTTTGTCCACCCTGTTAAGCAGGAGTTTTTGCAATAATTCCATAAAATCAGCACCAAAAAAACATTCTAATAATTCAGTGACAATGAAAATGTATAGAGTTTCAATAATGTTGTACTTTATAAAGTGAACAAACTATATCTGTCCCAAACAGGGTGGACATTTTTTGATCTTCCATTTCATTTATTTTGTTTAATAAATGGTGAAATGTATTTACTCAAACTTGACCAGAATGTTTTTTTTCACCCCTATCATGACTGCACAAACATTTATTTTAGGAACTGATTTTATGATGAACAAAAGGCAGAATACCAGGAATGACCCAAATACAATAAAAAAATGACATATATAACCTACTTACAGATTTATAAACTAATAGCAAGCCATTACTGTTGCACTTTTCAGTGCTATTTGTTAGTATATTTGGCCCAAAATGTTGGCCTATTTTTATTACTTTTTTATTATAGGCTACATTATTTAATTACATTTTTGTTTATAATTTACATAATAGCATTTAAAAATTCGAATAATATGGTACTATAGTGCAGTGATAGTACAGTGCTATAATTTATTTATATATTTATTTGGTTTAAAATAAGAGTTCGTTTGACACAGGGCGGAAGTCGCGTAACCACCGGAAGTTGATGTTATGCAAAGATGGCGGCGTTGATGGGTGAGTAAACGAGCTGGGTTCTAGACGATTTTAAACCTCTGCATAACGCAGTATTGCTATTACTGCTTCATATAGATTGAGTGCATTAGGTGTAACTAAATTACAGCGCATCTTCAGTTGGTAAATTAATTCTGTCGTGCTATGAAGGACTTTACTCGCTGAGTGACCTTGTTACTCAACATGTCTTGATCAGAGACTTTACCAAATACAGACTCAGATTATTTACAGATCAAAGTTAGGAAAGATATGTTATATTACTTTCAGAATAATAAAATCAAAAATACCCTTTGGTCAGGCGATATGCAGTGATTAACAGAAATCACTGTCACAAAGTTTATACTTATTATAAATAATATTAAATTATTGAAATATTTTTGACGTAAAAAAAATCTTTAACCACATACGTGACATAGAGAGCAGTGTTTTAGCCACAGTATTATTTTTTTATTTTTTATATAATTTTTTGCTGGAATGTGCAAGTTTGTTTATGCGGTTTTCTTGAGATTGAACTCTACTAGACTGACAGATGTTATATATATATATATATATATATATATATATATATATATATATATATATATATATATATATATATATATATATATATATAACTGAACCAGATCAATTTCTGTGCTGATGGTAATAGCAAATAATGTGACTTAAGTAACGTGTTTTTATTTCAGTTTCCCGCCTCCCCGCCCTTGGCTCCTTTAATCTAAGGTAAGTTTTGATTTGTATTTAAAGACTTTTGAAACTCTGTCTATTAGATCTTGTGTGTTTATGATTGCTCTACATTACCTGGTAACTTTGGTTTGAAAGAAAATAAAGATTAAAATGAGGGTTTGACAGGTGTTCTGCAGATAAACCTCAATCTTTATGGATGGCAATAACAATATTTTTGAAATAACATGCTACCTTTGAATATTAAGTCCATAATGTTTATCATTTATATATATATATATATATATATTACAAATTGTATACAAATGTTGTAATAGCTTTTTTTTTCTTGATGTTGTGTTGATGTAGGGCCATTTCATCGTTTGCTGTTCATAAAAAGGTTCCTCTGACAGACAAAAAGGATGAAAACTCCTCAAGGTGTGAAATTAATGGTTTTGTTATAATTGTATGTCACCCATCCTGGGCAATTATGAAATAACTATTGCATTGAGTAGTTGTTGTCATTATTAACTGAGCACACCCTTCTTCCAGTCTGGTTCCGTTCAGAGAGAAAAGCACAGCTCTGGCACCAAAACCAGCTTCAGCGGTCAGCAGTAAGGGGGAATACGTCATCACCAAGCTGGATGACCTGGTCAACTGGGCACGCAGAGTACGTAACTCTTTACACATTTACAAAAAATGTTCTTAAATGTCCCTTA
This sequence comes from Leuciscus leuciscus, assembly GCF_965113295.1. Taxonomy (NCBI): domain Eukaryota; kingdom Metazoa; phylum Chordata; class Actinopteri; order Cypriniformes; family Leuciscidae; genus Leuciscus; species Leuciscus leuciscus. The sequence continues at coordinate 25,118,845 of NC_138747.1, read as the reverse complement.
TGCTCACAACGGCTGCATTTATTTGATAAAAAATTAAGTAAAAAAGTGGTATTGTGAAATAGTACTGTTTTCTGTAATATACTGTATATTTGATGGTAAGGCAATTTTTTTTTGCATCATTACTTGTGTTTTCAGTGTCACATGATCCTTCAGAAATTATTCAAAAATGGTGATTTTGTGCTCAAGAAACTTATGTTAAAAACTGTTATTCTGCTTAAAGTTGAAGTATGTCAGATTTTTTGGTTCAAGTCCAGTCTCCTAACCCAGTTTATTGTTCATTGACTTCTAGCCAGTCAGCAGGTAAAGCCTGTTAATTTCTTGACTGCTGTTTGCAAATATTTGACATACTTTTAATAGTTTTTCTACCTGTTTGGGTATACATTTTTTATTTTTTTTATTTGCTAATTTTCTTTTACTGTATTTGCCATGTTTCGATCAGTTTTCCTGTTATATTGTTCTCTTTGCAGGAGAATTGATTCATTTTTATAATTACATTTTGTCGTAATTATTTAGTTTTAAGGAGGTAAATTGACCTTATACACCTTGATTGTCATGACAATAGAATTATATCACATTCTTTTGGCAGTGAATGATTTGGGTGGGTTTTTGAGTGCTTGTGGGCTGGAAATCATCGACACTGCCAGAGGGGTTTTAGTCGGGACTGATGCATTATAAGGGAAAAGACGAAAATTCACTAAATTTAGACCTTCAAAGATTAAACGGGTCATAAACACGCCAAAGGGAAGGGGGGATTGCGATGCTACTCACTACAATGAACACTTCAATACCATACAGCATCATCATGCACCCAATTCAGAAAGACAAATGAATCAGTTTGTAATGTTTACTTTGACATAGTCAGTCAAAGCCTCAAACAGTTGTGGTGCATCATGCTCCCGGTGCAGATACGTTTCATGGGTTTATTTTAAGCGAGACACTCACATTTGCTCTAACAGTGATAGCTGACTCAATTGCTTACTCATGGCACATCTTAAAAGTATTCCTAATATGTTAGACCTTTAATTGAAAGTAACCTAATTTTACCTTTTGAGCCACGTCTTTACCAGCACCCAGAGCTGTGTTTGTGATTCTCAGCACGACACGCGAAAGGGGTTCTTGCAAGGTTGCACTAGTGTTGCAGAAACGATGTACTTCAACTTTTTTATTTTTTATTTAATTACTTTAGTTTTAAAGTAGACAAATGATTCTCTTTCTGAAGCAATTGAATGAACATTTCATAAAATTTCTGTTTGTTTTAGAGCTCCTTATGGCCCATGACCTTTGGCCTGGCGTGTTGTGCTGTGGAGATGATGCACATGGCCGCCCCGCGTTATGACATGGATCGGTTTGGTGTCGTGTTCAGAGCCAGTCCCAGACAGGCTGATGTCATGATAGTTGCAGGGACACTTACCAATAAAATGGCCCCTGCATTGCGGAAGGTATTTGCACCATAACAATTTTAATAAACTTCTATTGTCTATATTCAATATATTTTGGCGACTAGGTTTAATTTTCTTTTTATGCTTAGGTGTAATGACTGTTCTGCTACTGTAATTTTTTTATGTCTTGCTGGTAACAGGTGTATGATCAAATGCCAGAGCCCAGATACGTCATTTCCATGGGAAGGTAATATAGCAGTTCTTTCATTACCTACTTCATAAATGAGTCAAAAAGACTGTTTTATCATATTATGTTAGTTTTTTTGCTAAATCTGATTTGTTTCTTTCTTGCATTAGCTGTGCTAACGGTGGTGGCTACTATCACTACTCTTATTCTGTGGTCCGAGGTTGTGATCGCATCGTTCCAGTGGACATCTACGTCCCAGGTGTGTTTCATTTAAAGGAGTCATACGATGCTATTTTAAAAGTTCATTATTTTGTTTATTGGGTGTAATAGAATAGGTTAAAATGCTTTAATGCTCAAAAAACATTATTTTTCACATACTGTACACAATTTCTCAATTAAATTGGAGTACTCGTTAAAAAAAAAAAAATCCTCGATTGCAATTTACCCGTATGGAGTAACCAGCAAAATACCCATAGTGCCACATTCCACGGACAAGAATCCATGAACCGCATTATCAGAATATGGTATTTAAAAACCATACTATTGCATATTGTGAATTCACAAAGGCTGTAATTCAATTAAAGAAATCTACGCCCTGTGAGTTTATAATATTCATTTACATGCGCGAAGGATACGTACATCTCAGAGCGATTCCGTTCTGCTCCACATGAACTTATCATTTACAGCTCTGCGTATGCTGTGAGTTGGGTTGCTTTTAACACTCATCTGGGAACTCAGTGTGTGCCATTTCATCATATTTGTTATGTAGATCATTTATAAACCTATGCCAACACAGGAAAACACGTCAGTATTTTCCGAAATATGCGAACTGTTCATCGTGATTTCAAAATAAAAGTTTAAACCCTCGCTCTGAGTTTGCATGTTTTGATGTCTAGTTGTCCACATGTTCTCGTTCAAGAAATTAGTGGTTTGAATTAATAATGGATTATTGAATTTTTAATAATGAAAACGTGTGTGAAATGTGTTGAATTGAAATATTCACAGCTTAAATATACAACCATGTTGAATTTCAGCCCATAAAAATGCAAGCAGGGTTAATGCAATGCATATTTTTACAAGTAGTGCTATTCAACAAGCTTTTTTGTTTCAAAAACATTTCCATACTCTTGTCTCCTTCCCTGCATACCAACAAGCTGAAGGAGTTAGCATTAGCCGTTTTGGCTAAAGGTTGCAGGCTTGCCTTCCAATGGCTTTGGCATAGTTTGCTCTGATTGGCCAGCTGACCCAATGCATTGTGATTGGCTAAACACCTCAAACGTGTAACACCCCTTACCATAATCGTGAGCTTCAGCTTCCAAGGCTTCTAAAGCAATTGTAAACACAGTTAATAATGTTGTTGGTGATACCGTATCAGTTCAAGCCAACATCAGATGCTGAAAATGTGGATAATCAAGCAGATTGAGCAAGCATGACTTGAGTAATGTTTATTTAGTAAGTCTCTCACCTTTCAGATATGATGTTATAATGGTTTAATTTGTCTTCTTCACTGTAATAACTTTTAAGTCATAAGGTGACAACATTAAAATACAGTTTAAAAACATAATGATGTGTACATTTCTAATTATTTAGGCGTGTATAGCCAGCGTTCTTCAGGTTCCAGATTCAGGAAGCTTTCCTCTGTAAAAACAGCGTTATAAATAAATCTTAACCACTGATTCCTAATTTCATCCGTGTTTGAATGGCCAAACAAAGGGGTTTTGCTTTCGCATCCACACAGCATCGCCGCAATTCACCGAAGCCACCTCTTCTCTCTTTGCATATGCCTTTGGGCAGGCATTATGCTAATATTGCACATTGTGCCGTGGACGTTTGAGGAAGCAATATGTAGACTTGATCGAGGCGTTTTAGGCAGGTCTGGATCAGTGTTCTCTGTTAGATAGAATAAATCCCTTTGTGGGACACTAGGAGCTTTGTAACTTTGCAGATCTTGTACATGCACAAACAGATACATTACACACTACATAACCACTTTAAAATTCTGAAAGAAGATCAACCTGTAGCCTTTATCAGAATTTTCTGATAATAAAATGAATTCATCATATAGTAATGTGTCTGTCTGTCCTACCAGGTTGTCCTCCCACAGCAGAGGCTCTGCTTTATGGGACACTGCAGTTACAGAAGAAGATCAAGCGAGAAAAGAAACTGAGAATTTGGTATCGCAAGTGAGGTGTGATTGTGTTTGTGTGTCTGTTCTGAAATGTTTATTTAACACTGGTCATTTGTTGCTCAGAAGGCTGATTTCTCAGGAGCTGCTCTGGTTTGAGCGAAGCTCCTCCTCTTTGTAGCTACAATAAAAGACTTTCTGCTTCAACGCTGAGTACATTGAGTTCTGTTTGATGCAGATTGTATTTTTTGTCAGTTGTATTTTTTGTATTTTGTCATTGTGGTACAGTAGTTATCGTTGTCTATTCTGAAAAGACTTGCTCTACAAATAATCATTCAGGTCAAACTTTTTATAAGCTCGGACACTCCTCATTTGTGTAAATGGAGCCAATTTTATGTACCATTAATTTTTTTTAGGGGTAACACTTTACACAAGTACATTACAGATATTTACTACATTATATAGTAACAGTAAATTATGAAGAATAACATGCAACTAACCCTCTAGTAATGCTGTTAATTAATATTACTCAGTATTTAATTGTATAATTACACTAACAAGGACACCTTAAAATAAAGTGTAACCTTTCTGCATTGTTTTTAGCACATTTCCCCCAAATTATTATTGTCATTTAAAAAAATGATAGTAAAAGAATGAAGTACTTTACATTGTTAGTTTGTATGTAGATACATTTTGTTACCAAATGGAACCTTATTGTAAAGTGTCACCATCATAATTGTATAAATGTAATTGAGAATTACAAAACCGCTCAAAATTAAAACGCAAATATCAAAAAGAGAAAAGGCTAATATGTATGAATGCAAGAAATCTTAATTTTATTTTGGGGACGTATAAAAAAACGTTTATTATATACTATTATAATTTTTTTATATTTTGAATTTGCTTATTTTTTATTTTTCAATTTTCCTTTGAATTTTTCAAATTTGAAGTGCCTTTGTCATTTTCATTATTTTATTTTTATTTCAGTTAGTAATTTTAGTACTTTTTTCAGTTATTTACCAAAGCAACATTTCAAAATGTTTGAGTAGTTTAAAGTTTTACTTTGTTTTTTTGTTCGGTTTTTTTTTCAAATTGTTTTAGTAAACCATAACAACACTGTCAGAGAAATACGTTTGCTGGCATATCTTCTTCTCAGCAGGTCTTTAGGCTCTTCAGGACTGCAGGGTTAACATTTCCAAAAACAGTACAGAGGAAAATCACTTTTAAAGGGACAGTTTACCCAATAATTTTAATTCTGCTGATCACAGAAGAAGATACTTTAAAGAATGTTGTTAACCAAGCAGTTTCTGTTCCCTATTGACTTCCATAATTAGTTTTTTTTTTTTTTTTTTTTTTTTTTTTGGTCAGTGGGCACCAGCAACTGTTTAAATACCAATATTCTTCAAAATATCTTCTTTTGTTTTCAGCAGAAGAGAGAAACTTATACAGGTTAAGAACAGGGTGAGTACATGATGACAGCATTTTAATTTTAATAACTGCTTAATTCCTAATCTATAAGTGTGTCGTGCTGTGAAAACGTGATTCAATCTGCTTGACCCCTAAATTCCTGTTGTAATCTTGACAAATGCCATGACCTTTTTCAAACAAAACACAAACTCCTGGACCCTTCTGGGCACGGGTACAATACCTGAAAAAAGTGAATTCCCCAATGATAAATAAAGGGTCTGCAAAATCCAAATTGAACAGCTGACTTCGGCAAAAAAGTTCAAGAGGACTGCAGCTGAAGGCTCTGCTGTCGCTTTATCAGTGAATACATTCACAACAGTCAGCGCCTTATTAAATCTAGTATATGAAGCACAACAGCTAACAATATGTAAATTATGTAGTGTTTATTTTCGAGCAGTACAATCAAAAAAGAAAAAAAAAGTTTTTGAATGGCACAATGATGCATGGTCATTTATAAAAACCTTTTTCTAGTAATTTTGAGATTTGAATGCAATTCACCCTTGTAGATAAATTAAATAAGTTTCAGAGAAAATTAATAATAGAATGATTTAAATGCAGTTTGTTTTCTTATTCTTTAACAATAGTCGGTGTGATCATCTTCTTAAAGGAATAGTATTTGCATTCACTGGGAGGACTGATGTCCATCAATGTGGTGCTGATCTTCTCCTTCTTGAACCCTGCTTCCAGCAGATGGGGAACTTGTGTCTCCTGAAGAAAAGTGCATCATAAGACCAGAGCACAATGGGATGGATATAATTACAGTTCTAAAAAATTCAGTTCAGAGTTCAGTTACTCACTTGGAACATTTTGTCGATGTCATTATATTTATTTTTCAGCAGCTCACCCCAGGAAGTGAGATTACAGTATGTGAGCACGCCGCCAGGCTTCAGCAGTCTGTTAGCATGACCCTGAGAACACGGTTCAGTCAACATAATGGAGTGTGATCACCGACAGTTCACACGAAATTAAACTGCAATTTAACCGTCCACAAACCTTGATGAAGTTGAACTGATGTGTGTGCCACGTCTCCTCTGACAAAGGATATGTGTCATAAAGAATACCTGTGATTGGAAGGCAAATATATGCAGATTTGTCACAACTTTGTTCATTGTAACTTAACATAATACTCATAAATAGCCTACACATTTGTTCTGTCTAAGTATGTATTTCTTTATCTATGTAATTTATTATATTACATACAGTATATTATTAGATCAAATTTACAATACCGTTCAAAAGTTTGGGGTTGATAAGATTTTTTTGTTTTTGAAAGAAGTGTCTGTAACACTTTACAATAAGGTTCATTAGTTAGCATGAACTAATAATGCATTTATTAATCTTTGTTAATTTCAACATTTACTAATACTTTATTAAAATCTTGCTAACATTAGTTAATGCAATGTGAACTAACATGAACAAACAATGAACAGCTGTATTTTTTATTAACTAACATTAACAAAGATTAACAAACAGTATTGCTCATTGTTAGTTCATATTAATTAATGCATTAACTAATGTTAACTAATGAACCTTATTGTAAAGTGTTACCAAAATGTCTTATGCTCACCAAGCCTGTATATCTTTTTTTTATTAAAAACAACAAATAACTATATTAAGAGTAAATAACTTTTTTCTATTTTAATATATTTGAAAATGTAATTTATTCCTGATCATTTGACAGTCTTCAGGGTCACATGATCCTTCAGAAATCATCATAATATGCTGATTTGGTGCTTAAGAAACATCTATTATTAGTAGTAGTAGTATTAACAATGTTGAAATCAGTTGTGTTGCTTAATATTTTTGTGGGAAAACAATTTTTTTTCTCCAGAATTTTTTGATGAACAAAGTTCAAAATAACAGCATTTATTTGAAATAGAAATCTTTTGTAACATTATACATGTCTTTACTGCCACATTTGATCAATTTAATGCATCCTTATTGATAAATGTATTATTTTCTCTTAAGAAAACCCAAACTTTTGAACGGTAATGAATATTTTCTTATTTTTAATGTGCACTCATGGGAAGGTAAACAACACTTTTTACTGCCTTTGAACTAACAACCAATTTAAACATTCCTTAAAAGATATTTTGCTTACATTATCGTAAATATTAAAATAATTTTACCATCAAAGTGATTGTCAGGTAGGGTCGGCACAACCTCTTCCCACAGGCCTTTCAGAGGAACAATCTATGCAAGTAAAACCAGTTTAATAAGTCATGAACTGCTCCGTAACATGTAATAATAGCTCAACACAATATACAAATATCAGACATGGATGTGTTTCGCTTTACTTTATGTGGCTGACTCTTGGCCCATTCCTGTAGCCTCTGGAATACGCCATCATTACACTCAATGATCCAGTGCTCCTCAATGGGGAAGGACTCCACTTTAGTGGCTGCTATGGCCATTCCAAAGCCGATCTCAAGCACCCTTCCACCTGCATTCCCAAGCAAGTGGAGACACGTTGGTAATGCTTATGAATTTTTATTAATAGTTTATTGCTCCTCGCTACAACTGCCTTTTTGTCCATTAAGTGCATATATTGTGCATCATGTTATAAAATTATTATTTGGCATGGAATATTTACTGTAAGCCTGACTTATGTAAGCCAATAAACATTAATTCATTTTGATTAATGCTTGGTTCATATACAGTATATTACATATATTATTTCATTATATTATTACATATATATTTATCATTCATATCTAGCATAGCAAGATTTACACACAAATCTTACTATGCCAGATATTAATGACAGAGTGGTGGTCCTGGGAAAGGTCCTGCCCCTGGAGTTGCAGGAGGTGATATTTCAGGGAAGAGTAAAAATAGCAAAGTAGAGGACACTAGTGACCAGCCCTTCTCAAATGAATGGCATTTCTAGAAATTCAGTTTGTGATCCATTGATGTGACACGTGCTCTGTATAAATATGAACATACATTATTGCCATGAAACGTAGTAGCCTGGACTAACTTAATGCATGTAAGTGAATATATTCAGGCAAAATGCAATGCACTGCAATTGAATGCAGCCAGCCATCAAAGACATGCACATTCGCGCGTAGTTAAGCTAAGCGAGAAAATCTGAATCAAATTCAGTAAACGGTCAACTTTTTACTTGTATTTTACCTCTATATTCTGAGTGGGGAAGTTTTGCACATGTCGTCGTGACACAAGCACATGTTTGTGTCACATTCACACAGATAACGCATTCTTATCTCACGAATACAACGTGAACGTTGTTCACGTACTAATTATTTTCTGCCAGTGTGATGAAGGAGTAGGTGATGATGAATATTAATTAAGTAACGCCACCGGGGTCTCCAGGAAGGTTAAGAAGCAACGTCAGCATTTCTAAATTAATATTCATGAGCTAATTCTTCGCCATAGTAGTGAGGGGAAGACTCGTTTTCGGAATCGGTTCTTTCAAACAGATCGTTTCAAACCTATTTAGCGGTGCTTTGCGTCATCACGTTGTCATCTTTGAGTGGTATACATTCTCGAAAATGTTCTAATATAGGCAAATGCGGGTGTTTATTATGGTTTTACGATTAAGTTGGTTAATTTATTTGTTATTTCTGCTATTGAAGTCGCTTTTTGCTCTATCGGTTAACGTTAATTGTTGGTAAATGTGAAAGATGTTAAACAACATCAAGTGGACATGTAGAGACTCAGAGCATGTGCTATATTTGATAGGTGTGTGTAGTCTAAATAGAAAAACGTGCTTTTTGGTGGTGTGTAGCATGTTTTCACTAAATACTGCATCCACCATGTTATTTCTTCTCAACTGTTTCATAAATACTGCGGGTACAATCACTTTATTGTCATGACGTAGTGATTCCTGTCTGCATACCATATTATGTGCATATTCGGAATTTTGGGGACAAATAATGTTTAATCATTTGGTGAGTTTTTGACTTGCGAACCGCTTAGAGACCGATTCACGAACGAATCGTCTAAGCCGGTTTGTTAAAAAGATTCGACTCAACTGAAGGATTCGTTAAAGAATCTGATTCCCTTCGCCATAGTAGAATTCTCTGTCATTGAGTTATTGAAAACACGTCTTGTTTCAGAAGTTTTAAGTTTTCGACAGATCATATTGACGTCTGCGTGTGCGTGATGTTAAATATAATATTGCAATTAAGTAATTTTTAATTGAAAACAAAAACATACCACGCATTGACTGCATACTGTTGTTGATTCAGCTGAATCAAGAATTTAATAGGAAATTACCTTTAGATGCAGCAACTGTTGCAAGAGAGTGCATGTATGGAGTTTCCCAGCGCTCCATGACGGGTTTTCCCATGATCTCCAGGTGTGTGTCGGCTGCATTGTAGTCAGCACTAGCGCCATGCCACACTTGTTTGCAGTTTTCGCCCTGTGAGAAGATCGGCTCTACGCTGGCCATGGTGGATTGTTGAATGTTGACAGTTGTGGCGTGGTGTGTATTAACGCGCAGTGGCTGAAGAGATCGTCTGTGCCGTGACTTGAGTGTTATATATTTAAAGAACTGCTGATTGTGCAAGAATCTGTGTAGTCAAAGAGTGAGTGTTGATAAGGAGTCCACTGAGAAGGGGGTGGACTCTCACATGCATTGCTAGACAGCTGGAACAGCTTCTGATTCATGATGGTTAACCCAACAGCTGTAGCCTTCACTATTCTTCACTATTTAAATGCCCTGGTTTATGCATTCCCATGTGGCAGAATCATTGTACAGTGATTGTGTGAGATGACAATACAATGGCACTTTGATATGCTGTGCAAAACTATGAGACCACATTGAAAATCTGGGACTCAACATCTAAACATTTAAAGCTGGAAATAAAATGATTAAGAAATATTTAATATTATTCACTATTTGTAGGTCACAATCAAATACGCAAATTTGCGAACTCCTTTGTACAAAAGGTAAGATATGCTCTGTTCCATTGATGAACACATATTCTCAGATCATGCTGGACAAGGGTCATAAAGCTTTGCACAAGTTCATATATCCGCTTGAACGCTGTCATGAAAGCAAAATAGGGACAGAACAAATACTAATTAATTGTCAAAATCATTTTTAATTTAACTTTTCACACAAATTATGCTTCAAATATAATGTTTTATTTATTTAAATGACAAAAAGCAAAATAGAGCCAATTTCCATAGTGCTCTTAGATTTGGACCCCATTGTCATGGTATTGAATAATTACCATATGCATATATATATATCATGCATTCACATGTGTCCAAAAACATGGTATTTCTGTTATTCTTGTCAACAAAAAAAAACCCCCACTAGTACTACTGTAATACTTTTCCAAGTGTGTGTGCGAGTAAGTAGTTTCAAGAAGAGTGTAGTTTCAGTATATTAACCCTAATGATATCACTCACCCTCAAGTTGTTCCAAACCATATGAGTTTCTTTCTTCTGTTGAACACAAAGATACTTTTTTAAAATGTTGGTAATGAAACAGTTGACAGTAGCAATTGACTTCCATAGTAGGAAAAAAAAAATACTATGGAAGTCGATGGCTACTGTCAACTGCCTGGTTACCAACATTATTGAAAATATCCTCATTTGTGTTCAACAGAAGAAAGAAACTCATACAGGTTTGGAACAACCATTTTTGGGTGAACTATCCCTTTAAGGTTGTGCAATTATTCAGAACAAGTGGACTTTCTGAACTATTTACATTCTGGACAGCCACAGTTTTTTAGTTTTAGTCAATATTTCTGTCAATAATTTAAGGCTACTTGCATACCCAACATTCCTGTTGTTACAAAATGTTTAAAAGAAATTGACAGGGAGGCACATCCGTTTTCTGCTGCAACATCTTAATGGAACTCTTTGCATGTAACAATTCACATTCTGTGAGCAGCAAACAAGAACATTTGATCTTCTAGCTGAGATATCTGAATTAATTCATTTTTATCCATATTTAAATTTATTATTAAGAGCTTATTCTTTGTACTGCTTATGTTATGTGACTGTATGTGATTCAGACAAATTCACAACCGATGAATATAGTCAGATTTAATAAAAGTAAAAGTATGTGGCTGGATAAATCCTCTGCTTTTCGTACTGAAGCACCTCCTTCTCCTGTCCTGTAAACACAGATATCTGCACCCCCAACAGTGTAGGCCTAAATGTGAACCTGTTGAACCAGGTTTGCTGATAGTACAATCCAAACAGCATATCTTTGCATCACGATTAAGCACACTTACAACTGACATTTCTTAAAGGGATCATTCACTCAAAAAAAAAAAGGAAGATTCTGTCCTTATTTACTCACTCATGTTGTTATAAGTGAGTGTATGCTCTCTCTTTTTCTTCCGTGAAATAAAAATGGGAAAATTTTAAAATGGCCACTCTTTTCCATGCAATTACGATTAATGAAGACTGTTGTAAAAAGCAGCACCATAAAATACCATAAAAGTGGTCAACTTCCATTTCAACCCTTTTGAAGTCATGTGATGGATTTTTGTGGGAAACAAACTGGAATATGGAATAATTCTTCCCTCTAGTGATCTGTTCACTTCGACTTGTACACTCGGATGTACGTCATTGCTTACATTGCACGAGTGCCCACTACTGGTGGAACCCTTGCAATGTGTTTAAATGGAACACCCTAAGCCCTTGATCACTGGGTAAATTAAGGGGAATTCCAAACTGTGTTTTTGCACCCTTGAAGGGCACTTTGGGAGCGGACGCCATTTGTAGGGGTGTTCCAAATGAATCCAAATGAACAACTGAATCCCTTCGAAGGGCCCTTCCACGGGTCTATTAGCAAAGGAACATGCAATGGTCACTTCAAGGAAGTAATTTAATCGTGTATGGTCATGTTTTGCCCTTCGGAGTGAGTAGGGCATAGGGATGCTCACTTCCGATTGGAATTTTCCCTTAGTGCGAGCACTGCAAGTTGCTGCTGTGACGTCACAATCCTGTTGCATTGTCGTCTATGGATCTGCCTCAAGTAAGTACTCGCTCCCTCTGTCAAAATCAAGGGGTCGGGGGTCTGTCCAAATAAAATTCTCTCGCCCACTAAGTCGAACGCACTTCAAAATGGTGGCAGGGATTCTCCGGAGGGGAAGTGCTTAGGGAAGTATGACTGCGTCCTAAATCACATAGGCCTACTGTATTGTACTTATTTTGAATAAGTAATTTCTTCACAGACACTGAAAAAGTATGTTCTATATAGTACGAATGTTTGTAGTATGAATGTAATCTGGATGCACTACATTCGCCATGTTGTCATTATCATGTGACCTAGTCAGTTGCATTGCTTTACTGCCATTCATGGTTCATAAATCCCATAAAACTCACGTGGCCTCATAAAGTGTCCATCATATGCACATTTCAGAAACTCGCTGGAAGTAGTAGGTCATCCGGGCACTTTTTGTCTACTCTTTTATGAGTAGGCCTACTGTGAATTTGGAAATACCTCTTTTGTCACATACTCTTTTTTGCCTATATAGTAGTCTAAAAGTGAAGTTAAACACAGCCCAGATGTTACTGCAAGAGGAGGCGAAGTTATTTGGATTAAAGATTATGAGGGCACATGAATAAAAAAATTGTTTTATATGGATAAATCATTTATAATAAATACTGCAATATTTTTAAATTGTCAATTTTGATTTACTCTCATGGATGTATCAAAGAAAGCTGAATCTGTGAATGGTGAAGCTTGACAGCTGCAGGCCTTACATATTAACTTTCATTATATTAAAAAGAATAGCCAGGAAATTCTTCAAAAATGTAATTTATTTTTAAGTGAACAATTCCTTCAAGAACACCCTAACCTTCTATAGTCCTCTTTTTTTTCCCTTTCCCCCCACCCCCCCCTTTTTTTTTACTTCATCCAAGTGGACTCCATTACCCAACATGCTGTGCTGTCATTGCACCGCCCTTGCTGGGTCGCCCCGTGGCTCGCGTGACGTCAGTGTTGCGCAGATTCGGTTTGAACCGAAAGCGGAGTGTGACCTTCCCGGGCGGCGGAGACCGGCAGGAGACCGAGCGAGCGGACCCATGTCAGCACTCCCGTCCACAACCCTCGCCACAGAGATGAACAACAATAACTTAGCTGGAGATGAAATCGGGTAAGACTCGGTGTGTTATATGACAGTGTTTGGATGTAACGTACCCGTCCGTTTCCAGCGGAGAGAGATGCGCAGCGGGCCGCCGGAGGACAGCAGATAGCAGGGAACCAGCCCGCCGGGTTCCGCACTCACACTGGTGCACCAGTAAACTCCTTACATTTGAGGAGCACGGCGACAACGACTCGTTCTCGGTTAATTTAGCTGATAAAATGCTTGGTTATCGAAGCAAAGAGAAAGATTGACAGAAAATGATCAGCTGTCAAAGCTGAAGCTGTCAAACTGGATGCTTGCATCACTCTCTTTTTATGCTGTAAGTTTCTTATAAACGAACTGCAGTATTATAGCCCTCTTTTTGTAGTTTAAGTTTTAAAAATACAAACTGTAGGTTTATACCACGCTCTTTCATAAGTTTATAATCAAACTGGAGGCTCGTATGTTGTTTTGTTATCCTGTAAGTTTATAATCACAAACTGGAGGTTTGTAAAACTCCCTTTTTATATAAAATCATATTGAAGACTGGCATAATGTAAGCTTTTTAATAATCATATTGAAGGATTTGATGCTGTAAGACTTCTAATTGGAGCAGAAGAGGAAATCTTAATGCACAGTGTTCTCCAGTGACCCAGCCTGCAGCAGTTTACATTAGCCAGGTGGATTTGTTAACCAGCTCATGTCTGACTCTGAGATGGTTTCGGAGCAGCTCAGGATAATTTGAATGCATTTTGATAATGACCCGTTAAACCGCACAGATCAGTCAGATCAGGCTTTCAGTGCCAAGGGCAAACGTGTTTTCCCTCCTTCACCTTGACTCATGTTCCTTTCTGAATGATCACAAATGCATTGTGATGTTCCCTCATCTTTGTGTTGCAGGAAGCTGTTTGTGGGTGGATTGGATTGGAGCACCACCCAGGGTGAGTGGAACTGTCGTATTAACCACCATATAGTTTTATACAGTAACATTGGTTGCTATGTAGGGGCTCTTAAATAATGCAAGTGGCAGCTGCAAGGCTCTATCACACAGTGTGTGTTTCATTAAAAGCACAGTCTTGTTTTGCACTGCTGGGTATATTATGCACGCTATAAAATTCTGCATATACTTTAATATGTGCTCGGCATGTTCGGGGCGTAGAAACCAGGTTGTCACTCAGGGCTAAGCTTGCCTTTTCAGTATGTGGGTGCAAGTGAGACAGCCTGGGTTAGACGCAAGCTCCAGAAATCCGATAAAGCCCGTATCAAGTAGCATGCGTAAAATGCAATGAGGAAATCAATGGAAAATTATCTAATAATGTACATGGAGTATATAATAATTTCATCATATATTTCAATGCCTTGTCTGCTGTACTTGTCACTCCTGTCACATGATGCTTTTCTTGCTTGGAAATATAATTGTGACGTCCTGAATTTTGACCTTTGGGCTAGGGCTGCTCGATTATGACAAAAATCATAATCACATTTATTTTGTTCAATATTGAAATCACGATTATTTAACACTATTATTGCTGGGCCAATGCCATATGATCAAAGTCTTATTTCATGATATGAGTAGTTTTCGATATCAGTAAAATGACACAATTTTCAATAGGCTACTTAAGCAAAAATTAATACTAAGTTAACTAATGTAGCTAAGTAAAAGGTCCTCAAAACAGAAGACAAGTAAACAGTTTCTTTGTTCTTATTATATTGCAGACTAATTACAAATTAAAATGGAAAATACAAATAAAATAAACCGTGCTTTGAGTTTTTCAGGAAGATGGACAAACAGTGGTGTTCACACAAGTAATAGCCTACAACAGAAACTGAATAAAGTAATCAAATTTAAAATAACACTGCTGGATACATTAAATATAGACTAATCCTTATTGAAGCTACACAAGTTATTCATTCAAGAGCTGTGAGTCATTTTATCTTTGTCTTGTTGTTTGATTAACATCAGCGACACAGACTATAGCAGTAATATTGGCCTGCTGTCACTTTAAGACCGATTCACTTGAGACATAATGGACTGTGTTTATGAGGATACTTAGAAAAACGGCATTTTGACATTTTTTGAGTGTAGCCTTTTAGGCGCACATCCGAATCCCACAGTACACTCTGCTTATGCGTGTTCAGTTTCTTTCATGGCTTTCATGCACTTTTAATGAAACCGTTTAATACCAAGCACGTCCCGCAGTTTAACAGCAGTAGACTGCGTTTTACAACACTCTTATTCGGCTGATTTGGATGTTAAGGTTGGCTTAGTGGGAACGAAAGCGCACTGATGTGGCAGCGGCACAATAATTGTTTCAATAATCAGCCCTACTTTGGGCCATCTACTTGCACTGGACTGAAAGCTGAATAAGATTTATGAAGATTATGTGCTGAAGCGTTTTCAAGAATACATTACTCGCATACACATTACAGATGTGTGTAGAAATATATTCAAGAAATCAAAAAGAAAACCTTCAATATATGGAATCCATCTGGTTTGGCTCACCTCTGCCGTTTAACAGATGAACCAAAGTTTGATCATTGGACATAAGGATAGGAAAGGGTTTTTCCTCTCTTTTTACAGTTAAGTCTTTTTTTTTGCTATCCTAACTATACAAACCTGCAGTTCTGCCACCAGTTCAGAACTACTGATCTAAATGTATTAAAATGCACCTTTTCGCTCATTCCTTTCTGTGTTTTTTTAGAGACTTTGCGAAACTACTTTTCTCAGTATGGAGAGGTTGTGGATTGCGTCATCATGAAAGACAAAAGCACAAATCAGTCCAGGGGCTTCGGCTTTGTGAAGTTTAAAGACCCCAACTGCGTACGGACTGTCCTGGACACTAAACCTCATAACCTGGATGGAAGAAATGTGAGGAGAATGACTGATAATTCTATTTTGCCCAATCATGATGATAACTGCATCACATATAAATGCTCATTTAAAGACATCTGCATCTTGTGACCCCAAAGTCAAAAACCTCTGCTCTAGTGGCATGCTAGTTTGAATTATTATTATTTTTATTTTTTTACTGAATAAGCGTTATCTGTTTATTCTCGCAGATCGACCCAAAGCCTTGTACGCCTAGAGGTATGCAGCCCGAGAAGACTCGAGCAAAAGACGGCTGGGTAAGAACTGTAATGTAAAGCCACATTAAATGTGTTTTTTAAATCCAAGTTTGTTCATTAGAGTCTGAAAACTAGAGTTTATTTACTTAATTTGTATTCATTGTTGAGATTCAGTCCAGTCCTTGCCTGACTCAAAAAAAAAGTTAAAATATTCTCTTTTTGTGTGTGTGTGTTTTAGAAAGGAGGCAAAAGCGACAGCAATAAATCTAAGAAGATATTTGTGGGTGGAATTCCTCATAATTGCGGTGAAGCTGAACTCAGGGATTATTTCAACAGATTTGGAGTGGTGAGATGGACACAGATACAGAAATGTACCATTTTTCTTTAATCAGACTGTGACTCGCATTATTAATAACTAGATAAATTGATTTTCATTAAAATGTTGCAATACTGTCATACGATGCACAAGTGAGCATATACAGTGGCGTCTAAAAGGTCACATGGTCATGAACTTGCTTATTTGATTAGTGGCGTAAAAATATGGTATATCAAGGTTTAAATTTGATTTTGAATTCATGATTTTCAAAATTTGTACACACCTATTTGTTGTGAAAAATAAATTAAATTGTATTAAATTAATATGAATTATGAATGTTTTAAATGTAAATTTTAAATACAAATTTTATTTTAAATATTTTAAATTAAAAAAATGTATGAAAGTTTTACTGTATGTAATATGTTTTATATATGATGCATTTTTTCATCGCTGTTTCGTCCTTCACTGGTTCTGTTCTCCCTTTTGAAGGTCACAGAGGTGGTAATGATCTATGACGCAGAGAAACAGAGGCCTCGAGGTAAACCACACATTCATATTCGCTCCCATTCAGTCTCTCTCTCACCTCATGCGCAAGACAAACTATTCCTACCCAAAGAGAAGAGAACATCACGCAGGCCATCCATCCCTCTCATGTGTGCGATGCTTGGTTTGGTGTGTCTCAACTCTTGCATGGTGGCAAGGCAAATCAGAAGCATCCACATGACACGCAAACATTTGCATCAAACATGTGCAGTCAGTTCAGCTTCTTGCACATCTGCTTGTCTTAAAGGAATAGTTCATCCAAAAATGTATTCAGACTCAGCTCTGCAAAGATATTTAAAAAAAAAATCCATTTTGTGTTCCATGGGAAAGTAAATAACAGGACAGTGAGTAATCATTTTAAGTTTTGTGCGAACTACCACTTTAAACATTTTAATTGGAATGCATAATGGCTGTCATCTCTCAGATATGATTCTCACTGTTTTATTATAATTTAAAACGGACTGTGGCCATGACCCGGTCTAGCTAAAGAACTAGTGAAACCAAGCCATCAGTATAAAAAGAACAAGCTTTTTCATTTTAAAAGTGTGATTTTTACATCCACTTAAACCATGTCCTTCCATGTCTTCCAGAAAATAGTTTGCTCTGCTTTTACTGTTTAAACTTAAAATGCTTTTCACCTTTCACTCTCGTTGGGTATGGATGGAATAGTTTGTCATGTGAACATTTGTAGTTGACCTAATGAATTTCCAATCACTGAAATTAATTTCTATTAACCTTTAGACATTTAAGTAAGTTTTTTTTATGAACATTTACATTTGATTGATCTACGAAATGAGTGTTTATTGCAATGTAGTACATTTAAGTAAGCCCCTTTCTATCTTTCTTTTTATGTCCCTGTTTTCCTTGTCAAGTGTTTGAATGCATTAACGTTTTTCCTGAGATATGTCTGTTCTTTCTTGTAGGATACAGTACAGATAGTGGCACCACACAGATTAAGGCCTGGTGTGAAACACACTCATGCCTGTTTCTCTGGTGTAAACACTGTTAATGCTTCAGTTTGCGCGCAGCTAAAGGCAGTGGCTTATCCTCAGACAGTTCACACATTGCTTTCTTTTCACTGATACTGCATAAAAACACTTCCTATTGAGAGACTCAGTGTGTGTACAGTGTGGCAGATGTTCTCTGTTTGCGTTTCGCTCTTCTTAATAGCATAATTACACACTGTCTAGCTGTTAAAGGCAGAAAGACAGGTTTGTGTTCTCAGTAGCTTTATGGATGCACTCCACAATGTTCTTGACTGCAATAGCGATAGGCCAAGATGGTCGACTTATCCAGCAACCATCAATTACTAGTTTTTGGGCATCAGTGCAAATGGGAATGGGAAATAAATTCTGAGATGCATCTTCACAGAGAGGGTTTTAGAGTGCTGTGCATTAGCGTGCAGTACTTTCAGCAATGCACAAAACACTCTTCGTGAAGTTTTGTCTCTAAATTTATCCTACTTAAAGCACCGATTATCGAAGTATCGCTTGTGCAAATTCACCTCCTTTAAGAATAAATTCAGCTCAGATGCTGTTTTTCAGCATCTTTTGCTATGAGTGTTACATTTTTAAGATGCTGTGTCAAATTAAAAATAGTTTTAACTTTTAAAAACACAAGAATTTGTCCTGTGTGAACAGCCCCTAATCGGGGCCCTAGCAAGATCTTCTAAACAATCCAACGACTAGTCAATTTTGATAGTCTGTAACAGGCAAGAGCGCATTGGATTTCCTTGTAAAAGCCTCTATCACTGGCAACTTTCTTCTTTAATGAAACCAGGCCTGATGATGAAGGGCAGGTTGGGTATATTTAGTCCTCATTTAGACGGATGGTTCTGCTCCAAATAGTGTACGAATTCTCAGATCTCTTCAGTCTCAAAGGACGTGCAATCAGAATCAGGTTAGATCCCAAAGTGGAGATTCTGGCAGCCCAGTTCTGCCACAGTTATCTGATCTGACAGAAACTAGTTCACACTGGTGGATCTGGCGCAGCTAAACTCAGCTGCTGCTGGAGGATTGTGCTCTGTCTTAGTGCGTAAGTGACCTTGGAATCGCGCTCCGACTCGGCGGCCCACTTTGATTGTTTTGCCTGCGTGACCTCTGCACGCGTGGGTGCACGCAGTTGCTTCTTTTTTACTGTCCCCGAGCCTCTGAGTAGATCTCTGAAACTGAGTATTAACTGGGCTTACACCACACGAGAAACGGGGCTGCATTAAATGTTTCACAAATATCCTTATATCCTTGTGGTGCTTTTGTTGCAATGTTACAATCTATGTTCTCTTGGTTTGCCCAAAGTACTGTGGCATTTTGGGAAGCTTCGAGAAAACCAGTAAAAAACCTGTAGTTGTAATGATCATTCTTGTTATGCATTGATAATTGTGGTTGCTGCTCGCATTTGTTGTGTAAGATTGGGGTGGTGATGAAAGTGAGGTTCGGATGAAACTTAAAAGGCAGAGATATATATATATATTTTTTATATATGTATATGTATAAAAATCAAGCCCAACACTTGACAAAGATCTGTCGTCAGTATCGTTGAGGTTGCATAAGACCTGGCTTCAGTTATCGAATGCCTTCTACTGCTGTTAATCATTAAATATGTCCAGGGTTAAAGTATTGAAGGGAACAGAATAATACATAACACTTCTGTCCTTTTGGCCTCCACCTGTGATCTTTCCTGGTGACTCGGGCCGTGATGTCATCCGAACCTTAGGTACCCCCCACCCCATCCCTCTTATGTTCTTCTAGCTGTTCTGTCCCAACACCCTGCTGCTCTGTTGACTTTTGGTCGTTGGCTAGGTTTTGGATTTATTACTTTCGAGGCCGAACAATCAGTGGACCAGGCTGTCAACATGCATTTTCACGACATCATGGGCAAAAAAGTGTGTAGTTGTAGTTTTATTTTCCCCTACAACAGAAACTAAAGCTTGGGCGACCAAACATGCACAAATTAAAAGTTATAGAATTGACATTTAACGCCAAAGGGAGTTGTTTTTTCTAACATGATGGGTTCTTTATCTCCCAAACTGGGGAAAGTTTGCAAAAGTGTTACATTCTCTGTCCATGTTAGTCGCCCAAGGTTTGGTTCATTTGGACCTCTCCTTTAGGTGCTGTAATGCTGTATAGAAGTGACAAACTTAGGGTTTGTACCCTAAATGTACCATATTAAAGTATTAAAATAAATTAAATTAACTTATTAGTATACTTTACTATTATAATTGAATTATAAAGGACCAATATATATAAATGCTAAGGGAACTTTATAGCATTGTGTTATATCAGCACTCACCTAAAGAACTGGTTAGTTTCTTTTTTTTTCTTTTACTTTTACTTTTTCTTTTATTCAGGTTAATACTGTCAGGTCACTTACTATTTGAGTTCTATATTATCTCAGAAGGCAAAGAGAAATCTCAATTAAGTGACCTCAATGTTTGAATCTCCATACTGTGTCTGTTAATCTACTCCAAATGGGCTTTGGGCGGGTAGAAAATGTCTCTGTAGTGTAAGATTGTTGTCTGATACCTAGGTGTATTAGTCTGTTTCGAGGGATAGCGCAAGACCGAACAAGTCGCATGACGTGTTATCTCACCTCACCAGCTCGACTTAGTAAAATATCACTCCCAGCATGGTCGCTTTAAGGAAGTTGATCTGCGTTCTGAAAATAAAACAACTAGCATTTTTCACATATTTTGACTAATAGTCTCATGTATTCAGAGAGAATCACGTGGGTCTGTCTTGTACTTTCTGCGTTTGGTCTCCCGGGGCATTTCCTTGCTCTGTCATGACTGCACTGTGCTGATTTAAAGTGAAAAACCACTTCCAGCAAGTTTGTTCAAGACTCCAGAATAGCTCCGTAGTTTCTGTCCTACATTGAGTTGGTTCTCGCCTGCTTACGCTCTCCTTGACTTGGGTCTGTGTTCATGAAGGAATCAGGTGCTACAGTACCTGGGCTATTGTTCTTCACATGACATTATTTCATTGGGGGTTTAAGGGGGGTGGGGCTATATGTTATAAAATTAGAAACTGGAGCATATCAAACTGTGTACCAAATCCCAGCTCTACTGTTGGACGTGAAGACTTGCGCGAGACCTCCCATCACTCTGAGCGGTGATGCCCGCGGGAATGGGGGGGGGCATGTTGCCGATTCGAGGATTGCAGACCACTCGCTCAAACTGATACCTAATTAGGTCGACAGTGAGAGAGGAGGAGAGAGACGAAAAGAGAGTCGTTACATTTATGCTGCTTTCCAACGGAAAAATATCGTCTCTCGCTCTTGATGCAAGGTGACCCCAATAACTCACCCCCTTTAGAGTCTCAAGTCTATTTCTGGATTTCCACTTTAACTGGAATGAAACTTCCCTCTGTGTGTTTGTCTATTTTTTTAATTTAGTGGCAGGTAATAGAATGTCACTGACTTAATTGGCTAATTATATAATTAGTGGTAATTGCTGAGGCAAGCATCTGAAAAGCAAATCTGAAATCCTCTATTCTACTTAACTCATATAGTTCGTGCTAAATATATGAATGATAGCTCAAATAGTTTTTTTGCGATTGGATTTAAGATTTTCACCTGCCAGATTATAAATTTATATTAAAGTCGGAATGAAATAAAAATTTGCCCTTATCTCTTTTCCAAATGCATCTTATTGATCTTACTATGGACAATTTATCCATGCATTTTTCAGTTTGTAATATTTTTTTTATTTTTCGATTTAAATTTTATTTTATTTTTATCACAATATCATAACTCAACCTTCAGGAGAAACAACAGACTTCTCTTTGGTGACATATGCTTACACCATCCAATCAATCAGCCCACTACCGTATAACAGTGAAAACACAGCTAACCAGAAAATTCTGTCAGTGCGGAGAAAGAGTTAAAGGAGAGTCACAAGACATATCTAGAAACGAGAATATTGTATGGTCTTATAGGGTGGGCTCTTTTGACTTGGGCCATTAAGAAACAACTTAGACGTGCGCTAAAAACCACAAAGAAAATATTACCAACCGCCTAACCACTCACGTCAACCTACAGTAGCATCATAAGCAAGGGTAAATACCCTCTAATTTTCTTCAGAAAATGTAAAAATCTATTCATTTTAATTTCATATTTGACACAGTATGAAGATTCCTCTCTGGTTAGACTTTTGTCTCTCCATTTTTAATATTTGCATGTTAAGTATTTGGTACAATTAGATTATCATACATTTAAACATCACTGACCCTTAAATTTCTATTGTCGTATCTAAACTGAGATTCTTAAGCATTAGCCAGGGGGAGGTAAGTCTTCATTTTCTATCAGCAGTTTATAACTATTTAACAGAGCTGAGATATAAGAAATGTACAGGGACGGTGTTTCTGAGGTACGTCTGTGGTCATGAAAAATAAATATTGTCACATTTAAGCAGAAGTCATCTGCCGGATATGACCCATAGAGTTTTAGTGGACATTTAAAGACCTAAATGTCCCTTTCATACCCAAGTACCTCAGAAACATTGGTTAAAAAGTTATCAAATAGAAGAGAGTATATTCCATCTGGACTACGGTCATGTATTTGGCCTAAGTAAGCGTATCTTTTCTGAGATGAGGGCTAAAGTTTCTGATAGGTGAGAGGGGGAAGTAGGCAGTATGTTAATTCTCCTCTTGCTAGTTACGACCTCTTGTCCTTTGTGCAGGTTGAAGTGAAGAAGGCGGAGCCACGAGACAGCAAAGTTCCAGCCCCCGGTCAGCTGGGAGCCAATCAGTGGGGGCCCCGAGCCATCTTAAGCGCAGCCAATGGCTGGGCAGCACAACCGGCTCCGAGCTGGCAGCAGAGCTACGGGCCTCAGGGTGAGTGACACGATGGGCCAGAACGCAGCAGGGTCGTAACACGTCCCAACCTGAAAAATGATACTAAGAGCCTACTGGTGTCAGTCATGCTTTGCTTTAGGTCAGCTTGCGCTGTTTGCACCATCTGGCTAAACCACACTGGGTTTGTCCACTGTGCAGGAGGGAATGTTTTCATGTAGATCTCGCCCAAAATAAACCTGCTCTGCCTGGCTTGAATCCAGACATGCAACACTTTAATTGAACACATTCTGGTTTCACTCACATTTTTCTGTATGATTCAGATACAGATTTGAATTTGAAAGTAGTTTCATGGTCTGGTGGATGTAAATTAAAATGTGTTTTTTGTTCCAGGTGTTTGGGTGACTACAGGACAACCTATTGGTATGTTCTGTTTTATTAGTACAGTTTGATTTGGTTATATTAGTTAATTAATGAGAATTCAGTGATTTTTTTTACTGTATATGTATCACTAATAGGCCTATTCACATCAACTCCAATTATATTATATTATATTATATTATATTATATTATATTATATTATATTATATTATATTATACAGACTTGTTTGGGCTCAGTAAGACATATAAATAAATATAATAAAAATAAATCAAAATTCTAATCTAAATTCAGAGCTTAAAGGTATAGCGGAGGATCTTTCCAAATTTTAGATAAGACCCTCTCCACTTTTTGAAAAGTTTGATTGATTCACCAGAATGATTGACAATTAGGAGGACCAATAGTTTAGACTACCCACCAGGAAGTAAAACATCCTCCGCTATACCTTTAATTTTCAGCATCATTACTCCAGTCTTCAGAATATGCGGATTTGGTGCTCAAGAAACATTTATTGTTATTATTATCAACTTTTAAAACAGTTGGCTGCTTAATATTTTTTATGAAAACCGTGATACATTTTTTTCCAGGATTTTTTAATGAATAGAAAAGTTTAAAAGAACAAGATTTGACAAGAATTTATATATTTTGTAACATTACAAATGGTTTCAATATTAACATATACATTTTTCAAAAAAAATCTTACCTACCCCAAACTTTTGAACAGTACTAGTCTATTCATATATGGTAACACTTTACAATAAGGTCTCATTTGTTAACATTAGTTAGTGTATTAACTAACATGAACTAACAATGAGCAATACATTTGTTACAGTATTTGTTTTTGTTAATGTTCATTAGTAAAAATACAGTCACTCATTGTTTGTTTGTGTTACTTCACAGTGCATTGACTAATGTTAACAAATACAACTTTTGATTTTAATAATGTATTAGTACATTTTTTAATTAACATTAACAAAGATTAATAAATGCTGTAGAAGTGCAGTTCATTATTAGTTCATGTTAACTAATGTAGTTAACTAATGAAACCTTATTTAAAAGTGTTACCATATATATATATATATATATATATATACAGTATGTATATTCACATACATTATATATATATATTGATATGTATGTGTATTTAATAGATTTATAATTATGATTCTCTAAACTTTTTTCAGCAAATTATAATAGATTGGTTTTTTGTGTGCATAGATGGTGTGGAAAATAGTTATATAATAGAATAAATATTTTATACTTGCATGTCGTTCAATTGGACTTGTTGTAAATAGGACTTAACTTGAGTATATTTAGACATTTTGAGTGAAATGTGTCTTTGTTTCAGGTGGGTATGGACCTCCTTTATCTGCTGGCCGTGGGGCACCCGCACAACCTCCTTCTCCATTTAATGCATTTCTAGTTGCAGCAGCACCTACAGGGGGATTCGGGGCACCTCAGGGATACCCCCAACAGGGCTTTAGTGCACAACCTCAGTTTGGTAGGTGAAAGATCTACATTTTTACCGATACCAGTATCTACCGCGCTCATTTAGTTGTACTCGGTCACAAGGTAAAACGAGGCATGTATTACTAAAGTTAACTTAACATGAACTGTTACGTGATTTATGTATAATGAGTGGTTCCCTACATTATTACAGGACGTTTGCAGGTCAGTAAGTTTCATAAACGCAAACATCCGAAGCGTGCGCCCAGAAAACCACATCTAGACAGTGCGCAAATTAAATGGCATTCTCTTTCACGTTTTGCGCTTGAACGGACGAATTCACACGAAATTATGTAAATTTTACATAATTTTACATATACGCCTGTCTTGGCGAGTATCCTGGTAAACATAATCAGTTATATCTTAATGAATATAAACAAAGAAAACTTATGTACGATATATTGGATCCGTGCATTCGGTTTTAAAGGGACAGTAGCCTAATAAACCTGCTGCTGTACTTTTTACTGTTAATCAAACTGCAAAAGATAAAGTAATATCTGCTTTTGACTGAATAACATTTGTAACTTTATAAAGATGAATCTATATTTAATTTATACAATGATGAATATGCAGTATTATTTCACATTTGATTACTGTATTCAAATTATGTACCTGAAAACTACTGTTAGGCCGACCTTGAAAACACAAAAACAGCTGTTTATTTCATTTAGCCTTTTTTGTTCTATTGTATTTATTTGTGCTATTTGTAATTTGATTATTTGTTATTATTTTATTTCTGACTGCTTGTCTTTAATAATGTTTTAAATTTGCATTAATTAGGCTAGTAGTTTTTGCTGTAGAATCAAAATAGGAATAGATAATTGTGATCTATCACTAGACTAAATCTTCACTCAGGGCGACTAAATAATGTCTATCATTAGCCATTGGCTAATAAATTCTTAGATTTTACTCGCCAGTGTG
Organism: Leuciscus leuciscus; assembly: GCF_965113295.1. Classification (NCBI taxonomy): domain Eukaryota; kingdom Metazoa; phylum Chordata; class Actinopteri; order Cypriniformes; family Leuciscidae; genus Leuciscus; species Leuciscus leuciscus. The sequence goes on along the minus strand of NC_138747.1, from coordinate 25,093,113 downwards.
TGTGTGTTATGGCTAAGTATAAGTTTAGCATAGATATATTTTCACTTACTGAATACTCTGACTCAGCGCTTGCAGTCGCTTTGCTGAGAGCTTTTAGTGTTTCTCTCACACACGCAAAGAGAGAGAGAGAGAGAGAGAGAGCTTGAGAGTCTTACATACCTCGCAGAATCGACGCACTACATGTAAACGATATTCTTTGTTGTATTTTACTGTCAAAATAAAGGAGTTCATTTGAAATTATTCAGCTTATAAGAATATGCATGATATATGCCGGTTATCTCATTGGCTGGTGCTCATCTATTACCGTCCCTGTATTGATTTCAGCGAATTAGTTCGAGCGAACGCAGACAACGTGATTAATATTCATGAACCCAGCAGCTCATCAATCCTTAGTGCGTTATATATTGTTATTAGTAGTATTATCTTTTAAATAATAATGATTATTATCTTTTTTTTTTCAGAAACACTGAATGATCAACAATATCTTAAGCACCACCACCAGTCCTAAGTTCAGTTAAAATGACAAATATGCATTCATACATGGTTACCAAGTTTTAGTTCTAATTACTAAAGTCCTATCATTAAATAGTGCTTGGTTCTCATAATATCATAATATAATGCTTGATTGACTGATGTTAAGAGTGTGCTTTCAGATATTTAAAAAGTTGTGCAATTTTACAAAGTGGACACACAAAGTGGTGGAATTTTATATATATAGCCTATGTATTAAAATAAAAAAAAATGCAATAAAATGGTATTTCAGTCTGGCGTGTAAACTAAAAAATGTTAGCCAACTAGCCAATGGCTTGGTTGGTATCGGACTCATTCTGGAAAAAGTGGTAATGGTGCATCCCTAGTTTCAAGACTCGTTCACGCCAAGAATGATAACTATAAAGATAATGGTAAAGATACAGTTCTAAAAATAAAAGAGTAGCAGAGTCCACACCACAACTAAAATGATAATGGCACTGAAAAACAATATAGTTTGTTGGAACTACTTTCAGAACGATTTTTTTCCAGCTGACAAACGATAAAAACATGGACAGCCAATCAGAATCCATTCTGCTTTAAAGAGCTCGAGCATTTAACACAGCAGAAGACAAAACTGCAACACGTGCTTAGAATAAACAATGATGTCGTCTGCTGGTGTCGCTAATATAGTTATCTTTATAGTTATCATTCTTGGTGTGAACAGGCCTTTAGGATTGTCGGACATTGATGAGACCCGATGGCTCTGGTTGATCATTAAATACCGCAGTAATTTTAGCCCCAAATGAAAATTTCTTGTATAAAATATAAATATGCAATATGAATGGGAGATTAAAAGAACTGAAACAAGATTGTAATGATCCCTGCATTACTTTTCTTATGTCTTTATCATCATAGGATATACCTTTGGAACACCTCAAGGTGACCAGTTTGTAGCACAGGGAATGCCTCCCCCTCCCTCCACGCCGGGCGCAGGGCCTTTAGGTTTTGCCCCGGCTACGACTCCCTCTCAGGACCTGAGCAAAGCCGCCCCAGCACAGCCAGACTTCTCCTACAGCCAGTATGGTAAGAGCGCACTGAAACGCAGCAACAAACCACTGCAGATGTGCTGTAGCTGGGGTTCTGTTCACACGTCTGAACGGGCATGATGACATCACATACACACGCTTCCACACAGACCCTCAGTCTATTTACCCTCAATCAAGACCTTTAGATTTAGATTTTTGGTCTGTGGAGGTTTATCCAGTGGTGTGTGTGAATTAGATCATCCTGTACTGCAATGCTGCTTTTGACCAGATGACGCTTCATATAACACAGACGAGGGGCTTCATCTGTAGATGTTGCAGCGTTGGATGGTGGGGGTGGCGATAGGATGAAGTAAAGTTGCAGTTCATGTGAGATATTTTTTGGGGGGTAGATTTAACTTTAGACATATTGACCAAGTATAAGAGACACACAGAATGTCTCTTGGTGCAGGTGCCGACACAGTACATACAACATCTAGAGCATCCATTAGACTATAGAAAATAGAACTGACTCTACAGAAATAGTCATGGACCCCTATTCTTTAGAAATGGCCAGAGCTAAAAGCATCTGGAGGTCAGTGAGATGTGGGACACGGTACATTTAGTGGTGCTTGCTAAGGCAGCTATTACTACAACAACAAACCTCTTACCCTAAGTATTACATTTTGGCACATAATTCATCCTGTACCATTTGTGCTACAAACCTGAATGATGCCTTCAATCATGCAGCATGTTGAGGACAGGTGTGCTATTACTTTTCCAAGCTATTAGACTTATCTATAAATAAAACCTATACTTGCACTTAAAGGAATTGTTCACCAATTTTTTTTGATTTTTTCATCATTTACTCCCCCTCATTTCGTTCCAAAGAACCCAAAAGAAGATATTCTGAAGAACAGTTCTGGTGACATGGACTTCTATTGTATAAAAATATCTTCTTTTATGTTCCACACATTTGGAGCGACATGAGGGTTAGTAACTGATGGCAGAACTTTCTTTTTGGGTTGTATAGATCCATATACACAAAAAACCCTCCCTAGAAAACTCAATAACAACTAGTGCTGCCCCACACTAAAGATATTTCTAGTCGACTAGTAGTTATTCATTTAAAGGGTTAGTTCACCCAAAAATGAAAATATTTACTCACCTTCAAGCCATCCTAGGTGTATATGACTTTCTTATTTCAGCCAAACACAATCGAGTTATATAAAAAAATATCCTGGCTCTTCCAAGCTTTATAATGGTACCTGAGATTTTGAAGCCCAAAAAAGTGCATCCATCCATCATAAAAGTCCGTCTCCAGGGGGTTAATAAAGGCCATCTGAAGGGAAGCGATGCGGTTTTGTAAGAAAAATATCCATATTTATAACTTTATAAACTATAATCACTGGCATCCATAACAGTCTTACGCGAATCGAGTTCTGACAGAAGAGTGACATGTGACTCGATGCCTTACTGGAATGTGGAAGTGGAATGTGTCTTTAGAGAAATGTTAAATGTCATGCAGTAAGGACTGAACTAAACTTCCACTCTAGCCCGACATAATAACCACATGGACTAGCCGTGCTGTCCGTTACAGACTGTGGGACTTCTCCACTTCCTGTGGAGTTTCATTTCTGCGACCAACCGACCAATTAAAATTTTATCGCTAAAGCCTCTTTTCGACTACTAACGTTTGGTCGACTATAAGGGGCAGCTCTACTAGCAACCACTCAGAAAAACTTAGCAACCACATAGCAATGTCCTAGCAACCACTCAGAACACCTTAGCAACCACTAAGAACACCCTAGCAACGGCATTGCAACTCGCTAACAGCCACTGTCATCTTTGCATCCACATCCTAGCAACCACCCAGAACACTGCATACCTTAGCAACCTCCAAGAACACCCTAGCAACTGCATTGCAATGCTTACAGGCTCTCTCATGTTTGCAACCGCACAGCAGAACGGTTGCCACTCAAAGGTCTTACCAACCCCCATACCAATGTCCTAGCAAAGACCCTAAACAACTTAGCAGCTGCAAACTTTGCAACCACCAAGAACACTCTAGCAACTGCAAGCAACTTGCTAACAACTAGAGATTAGAGATGCACCAATTGTGGTTTTCTTGGCCGATTCCGATTTTCTATTTTTTTGTAAGTGTGCCGATAGCTGATACCTGCTGATAGCGATTCTTTCAAAGAACTATAATTGACTGCATTTACAAACAAAAATCTACTTTTCTTCAATGCAAAATTTTATTTTCATAAAAAAACTAAGAACAAATAAGCAAATTTCAAACAACAGCACAAATAAATGCAATAGAATATTGAGAGATATGAAATAAACATGTCTTTAAGTTTTTCCAGGTGGGTATACAGTAGTATTCAGGTAATAAATACTACAGAAATTAAGGTAATCAAATGTAAAATAACAATGGATAGTAGGAGCAATATATCGTTGTTCTTCTCCGTGTGATATGATAATCGATATAGTGGCGCCAAATATCGATATTTTAATTAATAAAATAAGGTGCTCTAAATAGATTTCCCTGTGCCCAGCGTCGCTACTTCATGGCTTCTCGAGGTGTTGCTCAACACATGAATGAGGGAAACGTGAACATGAGTTAACTAGCCCAAAAAAAATAGGTTTTTAATGGGATGGCGGTTAAACAATCGGTCGTTAGCTGATAGGGAAAATAATTGCTTTTATCGGCTGATACCGATTATTGGCCAATACATCTGTGCATCCCTACTAACAAACACTCTTGTCTTTAAAACCACATAACATCCTAGCAACCAGCCAGATAACCTTACAAACCACATAGCAAAGTCCTAGCAACCACCCAGGTCACTTTACCAACTAGAACACCTTAGCTATCAAAGACTTATGCAACCACCCCAGATCACTCTAACAACTGCATACTTTACATACTTAACTGTCTAGTATTGTGTACAAATATTTGCTTCACAAAATATACAAGTTTAGTTATAATGGGATGCTCATATTGATATCAATCTGAGAGGTAAAGATGCGGCTGTATTCCATAATCAGTACTGAAAATGTCAGGTAATGATTTGAAAGAGCGTTATGCCTGAACGATCAAGAGAAGGAAGTCTTTAAACCCAAATTAGTCCATTTCGATGGTTGATCTTAGCATAGCAGTTTTCTTTGCATCTCTGGGGTTGACGTACATTAGAGTGCTATTAGCGTGAAGGTCAGGCTGTCTGTGTGGGTTGTATGTATGTATGGCTGGTGTTACGAGACGGTCTCATCAGCCGCTTTGTCACGCCTCTGCTTCGCTTCCATTCATCAGCAGCTCGATGGCCAAGCAGCCTGATACACATGCTCATTTAGAGACAGCACAGGGCCGATCCATCCACATGTTCTGTTCATGAGCCCTGAGAGCAGGAGAGGGCAGCGTTCTCCTGGGTAGGAGCTGTAAGGTAGTAGTTAAGTCAGACTCTGTCAACCTGGTCTCCTCATCTCCCTGCTAGGCTTGGGTAACTATCCTCAGGACCCTTCTGCCTACGGACCAACGCGTCCTTCTCACACTTATGTACAGGAAGAGCAGGGATATAGCGCAGGTAGGTGAGCAACTGCATCCTACTATCACTCAAAACCAATAGAACAAGCATCAACAGCCTGTGGACCCATAAGGCTTCAGTTCTGTTTCTCATGCATCCCATGTACAATATGCATATGCTGTATGCGTATTCTACATCTGTTTGAGGCATCTCTTCGGTTTTCCATGGGATATACTAAAGTACAGCTACATGTCATTCAGGGGGCCTCAAAAGACGCACGTTTAATGAAATAAACTCCATTTTCGTGTTTTCTTTTGATCTGAATCTCCCGTGAAGCGTCTCTAGGCAACATTGTAACTCGTTTGGCTTGTAGCTGGAGTTTACTATATGAAAAAAACAGACGGCTTGCTTCAGATGTTCTTTTTTCAGTCACTGCATTGCTTTGCTGCTAAAAGGATGATCTAATGGTGTCTCTACTGGGTTTTCTGTGGATTTTGTGCCCCTCATGCAGCGTGTGACAGTCACAGCTGAACAAATCTGTTCGGATTCGGCGAATTCTTTGACTCTTAAAAAGAATCCATTTCTCTTCATTTGTGCTCATGTAGTCTAATGTTTCACTTTCATCTAGAGACTTTCGAATAAACTCTTTCCAAAATGCATTACTGCCTGGGTATTTCTGTTATAATTTTTTTCTTCCAGAATGCTTTAAATGTGTTTTCATGACCACCATACCTTTATTTTTTAGATATTTTCTGTTCAGTTATTTGTTTCTGTTGTAAATAAATCTAAGATAGTTTGTCCACGTACACACTGCAAAGTTGCTGCTTTTAAAAGTGAATTCACTTCATTATGAGTCTGTGTGTTTAAGAATTGACGTTGTGATAACCACAGCAACAACAAACATGGATGCCAAGTTCAATCTGCTCAATCTGCCCATGTTCAACCAAAGTAATATTAGCAAGTAATATTAGCAAGAAGTAAAACTACATGGAAATAATTAGTAAAACACAGTTGATTAGAATCTTTCAGGAGTGAGTTTGGTTGTAGATTTAGACAATTCAGTTGTCTTTGTGGACAAAACGGGATTGAGTACTCATAAACCCAAAGTGTACTTCTGTTTTAACCCGAACCGTTAGCGTATGCGTACAGCAGAACCCTTTAAAGTTTACTCCATTTGGCAGAAATTGGCACTCCACTCCAGAAGTAATGACCGATAAGAGTTGTGGGTTTCTGTTAACCCTTCGCTCAAGCGCTCGTTATCAGGTGTCTATTGTTGTTGGGGCACAGTTTATGGGAGTGGGGGAATTATTGGAATAATTATACATTATGCATTTTGAGCTTTTATGAGAAGCGTTAAGGTCCTGTCCAAAACATGCAACTAGAACCAGTTATCTGCGCTACTTTGCAGTGATGCGGAAATCATTGTACACTGTGCGTTCCTTCACTAGTGTGCTCTAAAAGTTTGATATGATTTGTGAGAGATGCTCCTATCACGACACTGATCATAAAATGTGCAACTTATTTTAATTCTATTAAGAATTTATTACTTTAAAGTACTACGTAGAAAGTCAAATGTCTTAAACAGCCACATAATCTAAAAAGACCTCGCTCCAACATAAATTGGAAGGCTTTTTAAACTACTTTATTGTAGTAGCAGTTACTATGAGAGATTTTGACTCATAAATAGTGTGAAATGGGAATAGTGTTTTCATATATAAAAAATTCGACAAACTAATTAGCGCAAAAAAAGTGCAAGGTGCTTGTGTGAGTTGAGCGATTTGAAAATCTTTGACCCTGTTTACACCTGGTATTAAGATGCGTTTTGGTCGATTGGATCACAAATAGACGAGGGAGACTCATACCCGTTTACACATTCGACCACATGAGCGTCTACACTGTGTAAGCAATCCGGGCGAATGCGTTTTCAACTACCTCTGGAAGTGGTATCTTAATACCAGGTGTAAACAGGGCCTTTGCCCGTACAAAATGCGCATACTTTGCTGATGATGAAACTTACATCACAGACACTGTACATGTCCCTTAGCGTACATATGAAAACAAAGTATACTTTGGGCTTAAGAGTAGTGACGACTGAAGTGTGTACGTGGCCTTTGTCTTGAGAAGTCAAAAATGGAACTAATGCAAACTGATGAGGGGTTACGAGAGATGCCCAGAAAGCCTAGTCGCATGTTCTCGTACTTTTGTAGTTACTGGTGTTTAATATCACTTTCCATGTTTTCATGTCTGTTGAGACAGGTTATGGGCAGGACCTGAGTGCTTTTGGTCATAGCTTTGCAGACCCCAGCCAGCAAACTGCCTCATACGCTGCAGCCCCCTCCGCACCGTCAGGAGCTCCAGCGGCAGCCAGCAGCTTCGCTCGAGGCCAGAACCATAATGTCCAGGGCTTCCACCCCTACCGGCGCTGAGCTGCTCCCCACCCACCCAATGCAATACTCATCGTCAGGGATATGGACGTTTTGAGCACAAGCTGAGCTGGATTTTTGGGATTGTCTTTCTGAACATTGCAGAGTAAAATAAAAGGTTTTATTGTGTGTAAATTGTGAACAGGGGCTCTACTCCGATAACCGGAGACTACAGTACTCTTCTATATTTTGTAGTCGGACTGAACTACTGAAGTATTTAGCAATAGTTTTGGACTGTCTGGTCAAACATCAGCACAGAACAGACGTACCAGACGTCGGCGACAGGGTCTCCCAATTATTCAGCTTTAATTATATTAGTGGGGAAATGTTTTTATTTTCAATTTTGTGAATTTTGTTTACTCTTTTACCGTTTTATTTAAGTTTGAAATAGATTACAAATGTGTATTATACATCTAAACTGTGCAATTTTTTAAAGAATTTTGTACTAATATATGTGCGCTTTTCTTGTTTTTTTATTTAAGGACGTAGACTTCCCTCAGGTGGCTGTTAGTGCACTTTTGCACTTATGCAAAAAAGAAAAAAAAAACACAAAAATGAGAGTTTATTTGAAATAAATGATTTAAAGAAACATTGTTGTGCAAATTCATTGAGGTAACAGTTGAATTGCTTTAGAAATTCACTTACTAATGAACTCATTAAATAATTAAAGTCCCTGTAAAGGCAATTCTAAAAAAAAATTCTAAACACATTAGAAATGTTAGAAATGTATTGCTAAAACATATTACAAAGACTGAACTGTGAAGTACTGAATTGTGGAGTTAGACCGTTAAACAGTTTTTCAAGAGTGTGACAAACTCAGAACACATACTTAATTTTGACTTTACAGGGACTTGAAGTATTCTGTTATAGGAGTGTACACTGTTTAATATGTCATCATCCTAATATTATATTGCAGTAAATATATTTCAGTTCACATATAACTTGTACATGAAATTCAACATCAAGATTCCTTTGAAGTTTATATGAATGTACAGTATATAAGAAAGTGTAAGTCACGTGTGTATTTCACCTTTTTAATCACTATTTTAGATCCACTTGGTGTGACATTAATTATTAGAAGTACAAATATTTTTTGAGCCGCAATATAAGGTCATAAAAGTTGAATGCATGATAACTATGTCTTTATACGAAAACAACCTACTTAATCTGACTTCTTCACCACGGACAATTTAAACAACTTCCAGTTGTTCAAAATAATAACTACAGTATCTCGAGGTAATTCCCTGAATGCTTACAATACAATACAATACTTCCCTGAAGTAAGGTGACGGCGTCACGTAAAGAAGCTACTGTCACTACCTCAATCACACTTGAGCTGTTTCTTTTGTTGTCTTTTGAGCGTAGGATCTGTTTCTCAGCTGCTCAGCATACAGTATCCCTGACACGACTCCCAAGTTGCTCTTTGCAGAAATGAAGTTTTATTCACGGCTGGGAGATCACTCACACTAAAAAAAAATGGTTCTTCAGCGGTTCTTCAGGGGTTCTTTGCGGTGGTTAAGGTGCTATATAGCACCACTACCATTTAAAGAACCTGTTAAGCCCAGTTTGGTTCTTCAGCGGTTCTTTAGTGGTTCTTTGGGGTGGTTAAGGTGCTATATGGCACCTCTTATGGTTCTACATAGCACCATTTGACAAAGGTAGGTGCTATATGGCACTTAAAGTGGTTCCCCTATGATTACAAGCCAATGAACCACTTTTAGTGCTATTTAGCACCATTTTTGTTTAGAGTGCTGGCCACAACAACCAAGTGAGTCTCCTGAACATTTAAATCTTACAGTTGAGTAAAAAATAATAATATCAAGTCTTCTTCACTGTGATTTGTTCTGGTGATTAGTTAAAAATGATCTAAGCTCATCATATGACTGTTAGTTCTACTGTGTTAAGCACTTTTTGGGTAAGTATATGTTATCTTTGACCTGAGCTACCTTAGTCTGCATTTCTCTGTACATTTAATGTTGAAAATACCCATTACATAAAATACCAAAATGCTGTTTAAAATAGTTACAGAATAGCATGTCATACCACAGACCATGTCAACTTCCCAAAAGTAAATATACTGTACTGGGCAAAAGTTTGTAAACATGACTATTTTTAGTTTTTGAAAGAAGCTTATCAAGGCTGCATTTATTTGATCAAAAATACAGAAAAACAAAAACAAAACAGTAATATTGTGAAGTATTATTATAAAAAAAAAAGTTTTCAATTTGAATATACTTAAACATATTTATTTCTGTGATGCAAAGCTGAATTTTCAGCATTTCAGTTTTCTGTATCACATGATCCTTCAATCAGAAATCATTCTAATATGGTGATTTGATACTCCGTTATTATCAATGTTGAAAAAGTTGTGCTGGTTTTTTTGTTTTTTTTTTGGGGGGGGAACCTGTGATAATTTTTTCGGGATTCAATGGTGAATAAAAAGTTCAAAAGAACAGCATTTATTAAGAATTGGAATCTTTTGTAACAATATAAATCTTTATTATCACTTTTTATCAATTTAACACATAGCCTACTAAAAGTATTCATTTTAATTTCTTTTCTTTTCTTAAATAAAAAAAATATATATATATATACACACACACAGAGTATGTAAGAGTGTGTTTGTGTGTAGGCTACTCGTTATATTTTCCTGAAAGTTTCACTGGTACCAGAAATCAGAAAACATTATTGAATTTACTCTGCTCTAAAGTCTTCAAACCATTTTTTTTTAACATGTTTTTGAAAGACGTCTCTTATGCTCACCAAAGCTGTTATATCAAAATACAGTTAAAACAGTAATGGTGTGAATTATTACAAAATTAAAATAATCTATTTTCACAATTAATTTATTCCTGTGATCAAAGCTGAATTTTCATCATCATTACTCCAGTCTTCAGTGTCACATGATCCTTCAGAAATCATTATAATATGCAGATTTGGTGCCCAAAATACATTTATTCGTATTATCAATGTTGAAAACAGTTGTGCAGCTTAATTCTTTATGGAAACCATTATACATTTTTTCCAGCAGTCTTTGATGAATAGAAAGTTCAAAAGAACAGATTTATTTGGAATAGAAATGTTGCTATTGTTGTAAGATTATAAATGTCTTTGCCGTAAGTTTTGATTAATTTAATGCTTTTTTAAATCCTCCTGACCTTACTGTTAAGCACAGTTTCATCAGCAATGCCTCAGTGCGCAGATTTCTTGTTTTAACTGATAAAATATTTATTGCATTAGCCTAATTGATTTGCTCGAAATAAAACCGCGTTCTCGTTTGATGTCAGCGTAAAATAATTATTTGTCCTCCTCTCCGCTAGATGGAGACTGACTAAACTCGTCATATATCCACTGAACTCTCGCGATATTACTGCGTCTCTCCGGCCTTCTTCCTTTTCCGGGAGTCTCTCAAGATGGTAGGTTCACGTCGTATTTGTGAATAACTAAACCACAATAATCCAAACGAATCTTCTATAAATATGATGCATATCAGAGTAGATAATATGAATAAGGCATATTTAGGAATTAATGCATGTTTTCAAGCCATTATTTTTCGCCTGGGATGAATGTTTAGATAGATGTTCGTACGATTAGTAGCTTCAGTCTTGCGGTCCAGTTCTCAGTCCAGCGTGATGGATTCTCAGGACTGTTAATTTATATGTTCCTGCGTAATGTGATTAAGTAGGAAGCTTTTTATTTTATTTTAGTAGTCACTGTTTATGTGTTGGTTAAGAAGCTAGCTGTCAAATAAAGGCCCGTGTAAAGCTGACGGTGGTTGTGATTCCCACAGGCGGACGCTGAGCAGAAGAAGAAGCGCACCTTCAGGAAATTCACCTACAGAGGTGTGGATCTGGACCAGCTGCTGGACATGTCCTAGTGAGTCAAGCCTCTGTCGCTCACATGAAGTGTAAAGGTTCCAGGGAAAGTGTCAAGTTAATGAATGAGTGAGGAGAGAAGCTAGGAGTAGGTCACTCTAAAATGGCAGTTGTCAACAAAAAAAACTCAATGGAATTTACGGTTCTCGCCGTTTCAAAACCGACTTTCTTGTGAGGGAACAAAAAAATGTGTTGTAATGTCCTGGCTGTCGTCTATGTAAGCTTGTTTCTGCCACAGAGTATAAGAAATAATGGTAACTGACTTTTCATCTTACAATTCGAGATTCGACATTTAGGAATTGAGATTATTTCTAATAAGAAAAGTCTGAATTGAGATATAAACTAGTGTTGTCAATAGCGATTATATTGGTAACGTAATCAAGTAATTGGTCGATTATTTTGATGAGTAATAGGTGTTTTTTTTTGTGGTTCTAAAAATAGACCTAAGCAAACAGTGGCCTTTAAAGGGACTTAAAATACATGTCTCATAACAGTGAGGCAAAAAGCAAGTCGTTACATGGTTCAATAGAACCACTGTTAAAATACATAATGTAAACCATTAACTTGTGTACATTGTGTATTATAACAAATGCCTGCAGAGGGCACCAAGGGCCTGGTGTTGTTACACTTCACAGCAGTTCAAATCCTAGTTTAATATTGGCCAAACTTCATTCAAATGTTTCCTTAATCTTTAATATTTGGCCACTTTATGATAGAAATGCTACAGCCACTAATTTCTTGAACAAGAATATGTGGACAACTGGACATCAAAACATGTGAATTTAAAGCGAGCGTTTAAACTTTTGTAATCGTGATGAACAGTTTAATTTTTTTAAGAACATGACAGCCCTAATAAACGTACAATTCAGACTTTTTTCTTTAAAAGTGCGAGAAAAGGTTGTAATTACCTATTTTTTTATTTATTCCGTAGCAGGTTTCTGAAGGAAAGTCAAACTGAGGTGTAAAATCTTATTTCTGAGAAAGTCAATTGTAAGATGGAAACTCTGAGAAAACAAGTCAAAATTGACAAAGCACCATAACACTGTGTCCTAACCAGATGCGATGCAATAAGATTCCAGCGACAATTTGTCTGTCCACACTAGACACGACTCGACTGCGAGATGCGTAAAAATCAATTAAAACCCACAGCCAATCAGAACAGTGTGTGGGCGGAGTCTCGCGGCAAGTGCACAGCACCAGAGAGTAATCTCGACAGCACTCGCAAGAAAATGGATAAGTAGCTACATGATCAAATTCACAAATATTACACCATTTAAACATTATTCAGATACATAGGCTACTGAGTTACTAAAACAATATTTGTCAAATACACTTGTTTGTTCACAGTTTGAACGTTCTTGTTTCCATTTGATTTTCAAGATCTGAGGTGAATTATCCATTGTAGAAACCGTTTCTAAAATAGAATCGTCGCTTGTCGTCGTCACGGCTGGTTAGGACAAAAACTCTGATTAACATGGAAAATAGCCATTTATCGTGTGTCGTGGCGTCACGTGTAGTTACGACACGGTGTAAACGTCCTTATTACAGTCGATACTTTCACGTAAAAAAAAAAAAGCTCAAGCGTGCGTTTCAGTCTCTCTAAGCTTGAACATTCAGGTTTCTTCAGCTTAAAGTAAACATGCGATTCTGTGCTGTGTCCAGTCTAACTTCTATACTTGTTTTTTGCCAATGTTTTAAATTCAAGTGTCATTATCAATGATCTAATTGTATTTGTATAGAAATATTGTTAAGCTTCTTTTTTTCATTAGTGAGCAGCTGATGCAGCTCTACTGTGCCAGACAGAGGAGGAGGCTGAACCGTGGCCTCAGGAGGAAGCAGCAGTCTCTCCTGAAACGCCTCCGTAAGGCCAAGAAGGAGGCGCCTCCCATGGAGAAACCAGAGGTGGTGAAGACTCACCTGAGAGACATGGTCATCCTGCCGGAGATGGTTGGATCCATGGTCGGCGTGTACAACGGCAAGACCTTCAACCAGGTTGAAATCAAGGTGGGGATGAATCATGCACTGTTAAAAGTTTATAAATATGTACTAGCAAAAAAGTCCTTTCAAGGACTCACCCGGAGTCCCACAATGCCATTAAATAGGACTGACATTGTATTGAATGCATCTGCAGTGCTTCATTTTTCTTTATAAATATAATGAATTCCAGCAGGCTGCAGCTAATGGTGTTTTGTCTGTTTTACAGCCTGAGATGATTGGTCATTACCTTGGAGAGTTCTCCATCACATACAAGCCTGTTAAACACGGTCGTCCGGGTATTGGAGCCACTCATTCTTCTCGCTTCATTCCTCTGAAGTAAAAATTGACTGTAAATAAAAGCCTCCAAAACAGCCTCTGATTTTGTCTTTTTTGTTTTGTTTCATAAAAGCTGCATTTAAATATTAACAATGGTTCTATTTCTCTGCTTATCCGTATGAATGCCTTGATTCCAGGCTGCAGGGCTTGTGTTTGACCTCAGGGGTGACTTCAAATTACTGCCGTGTTTTTTTTTTATGTTGGCACAAATTCAGTTTTTGGTTGGGTAGCAAAGTTGCTTAAAAGTGAAACACTTGTTTATGTTTGAATACTGATTGAATGATGGATTCTTTAATCATATTTAACCTAGAAAATTACCAGATTTATGAGAACTTGATGGATTTTTTACTTTAACTAGTTTCACACCATGCAATACAATGGGTAGCATTTCAAAGACTGCATTTGTGCTTCATATCAAGTCTCTTAGAATTCATGTGGGCTATGTGTAGGTAGGCTAATGTCTGGATGTGAAGCAGACAGTCATTTTTATTTTACTTCACTCAATCACCCTTTTAACAGTAATTTAACAGGGCTGGAGTACTTTCAACATAAAAAGACTAAACTGAAAGAATATTATTCAGCTTTCCACCACAGCTGAATAACTCAGAAATAGACATCAACTGATAAACTAAATGCATAAAATAGATCCGTCTATTTACAGCAAAGCACTCATAGTGACGCTATTTCATTGTGAATTTTTAATATTTAATACTGAGATCATCATTTGTGTGAAATAAACATTTTTGAGCTGACAATTATAACATTTTATCCTGTTACATAAACCCATGGTAGACATAAGAAAACAAACCATTTGAATAGGCTGGTGTTATCCGATTGTAAAAAAAGAAGAAGAAAAAAAGCATCCTCCAAGGAACCTCATCTCATTCAAAAGCTGGAAATAGTCAACCACTCTGCTCTGGGACAAACGTCCCTCTGAGCTTTTCCGTGAGTCTGTTTGCTGCAGTCATACATAGACCAACTGGCAGATATCCAAGGACATCCTACATTCAAATTGTTCCATTAAAATGTCCCACATGGAAGAGCAGAGCAAATTTAACACCTTTAAATGTATACTGTAACTTTAGCTATTTCTTGCCCTTGGATCTGATGTCCACTGGGGCCTCTGTCCCAGTATTGATGGTTTTTGGTGCAGTTGTTGGTCTTGTTAAGTTTGGCTGAGATTTGGAGGGTGACTTGGGGGCAGTTTTTGGTCTTGCTGTGTCCTCTGGATGTTTGGTGGTGGTCTTTGTGGGGGCTGCCTCCTGTTTGGGTTTCGAGGCAGTTGCAGGCTGCCACAGGAAAAATTCATGTAAGAGAGTATTGACTATATCAGGGCACTCCATCATGACCATGTGACTTCCGTCATCAATGACCTTCAAGAACCCCAGCAAGAGGATCTACAAGAAGGTTAGTAAAGGAGGAAAGAGTTATTGATATGTTTTTGCTCACCAGATAATCAAAATATTTAAAATATCTGTGGTCAACTGCCACTTAATCTCAGAAACTCTATTCACAGAATCTCTAATTACAGAAGGAAAAAGACACAACTTCATGGACAAGGCCCAAAGCTTGGAACATAGAATCATTGTACCTCTGCCATGCGCTGGTCTTCTTGTACTGGTACAAACTTGTCGTACATGCCGTGAACCAGCAGAACAGGCACTGTGATTTCAGCGTGGTAGACCTCATCACCCTCCGGCCAGTACTGTCCACTCATCATGGACCGCAGAACGGAGGAAGACACATTGAAGGCATTGTTCTCTTTTAGTAGCTTCTTTTCTCTTGTTCCCTGATGGGCAAATCCAGCCCTTGAAGAAAGAAAAAAGCATCTTTATTAGTAAAAAAAACATTAAATTAAATGGACATGGTGGTTGTCAAACATAGATACTCATGTTTAAGCTGGCAGAAAGCAAGGCAGGGACAATATGTCCTGTTTACAATGATTCTTACATGAGGAAACTCCAGGTGAGGCACGGGGACAGGAAATTAAGGACACACGAGGGCAAGTTGAAGACAGAGCACAGACTGGGCTCGAGTGCTGTCGGACCTCCACCATTAATCATCACGACTTTATGAACTTGTTCCGGATACTCATGAGCCAGGAAGGTACAAAACGAGACACTGCTCAAAGAAAGAAAATGCTCAAATTAGCGGAAAAATGTATCTGCATTTACCAGGCAAATTATTAAATTTGCGGACCATTTCTCACCCATATGAGTGTCCAACTAAAATATTCCGCCTCTTTGCATATCGCTTGAAGATGATTCTAACATCCTCAGCCAGAGCGTAAAAGGTATAGGCAGCAGGGATCTGAGGGGCTGAACTTGCACCATGGCCGACCAGGTCTGGGGCGATGACCTCATAACCAAGTTGGGAGAAATAGTCCAGTTGGCTTCCCCAGATATCCAGCGATCCCCCGACTCCATGTATGAAAAACAAGGCCACGTCAGGGTGAGTACCTTTGCAGCATGTGATCTTCCGCTCGCAGTCAATCACAATCGAGCGCTTGGGTTTGCGCCGTCTGCGCTGCACTTGCTGCAGATCCTGCTGGGGTGCAGGTTTGGTATCGGTAGCCTGTCCTGGGGCTGGCCCTGGTGTGGGCTCAGTAGCCTGGCCTGCTGCAGGAGGCTCACAGTTGGAAACTTCCATATCCACAGTGTTGTCTCCGTTCTGATAGCGGACCAGCTCTGGATGGGTGGCTTCATTGACGTTCTCAATCAGAAGCTGTCCATTTCGGTACACTGAGATTTTGCGCTTGCAGCTCACAGTACCCCCTTCCCCAGTCCCTGGCTCCTCAACCACTGGTCTGTCTGGGATAATATGTCGAACTCTCAGAACCCTTCCTGGTTTCACCTCAACAAATTCAAAACCATCGGTGGGCTCGGATGATTCAATAGGGGCCACCACGTTAGTAGATTTCCCTGTAAAGCAACAGAATATTCCATCCACAAAGCTGGTGAGCATGGTGAACGCCTAGGGAAATAAGAAGTACATTTGTGTTCTCAAAAAAATCAATGCTTTAGTACATGGACTTCTGTCAAATTCAGATTGGCTGATCAAGGATCCACACATACTCATGTATGATATTTTATTTACCCAGTTCAATCTTGCCAGAAAGTGACCCCAGAGCCTGATACTGCCTCCACCATGCTTGTTGGAAATTAAGTTGGATGTTGGGTTGTTTTTGCATCAAATATAATGCTTTGCTTTTAAGTCTTTTATCTACACTTATTCTTTCTCACAGGACCACAGACTTTTGGGAGCTACTAGCATCTCCATGAATGAGCATCTCCTTTCTCAAAAGCGGTGTCTTTCTAGCCACTCTCCCCAAGATGCTGAATCTGTGAAAATACACTCATTCTGTCTGTCTATATATCTCTTTGTGTATTGTATAGTATTGTGTGCATGTTACAAACAGTAATGCATACTTGCAGATTCGCAAACAGTTTCATGGGGCAATAATGATTTCATTCTTTTACAAGGTGTGGATTATATGGAGTTTTGGCTGCCCCAAACTAACAGTGCCTCAAAATCTGATTATAATTTTTATTTATTTTCACATTTTTTACTTTAGATTTCATATTGCTTCTAAGATTGCTCCTCGGTGTGCCTTAGTGCTTTGGTCAGGCCTTTAAAAAAAATAATAGGTTTTTATTTGTATAACTGACATCCATGTACTTAATGAAAGATCTTTTCTATGGCTGTCAGGTGAAAATGTAAATAGCCTACTTTGATAGAAGTGAATACTATTTGAAAGCGGTGTAATTAGTTGCATCAAAGTTCCGAACAGGCTTTGGCCTTGTAGGTTGCCTCCAATTTTAGGTATGATAAATACATTTATATTCCTTCACATTATTGTACAGTGAAATATCTTACCTGATTACCAATGTTCCCGATACATGAAAAAGATGGATCTCCGACTCCAGTACCGTCTCTTCCCAGTGTAATGAAATTGCGGGTTTGTAATCTGCTACCCTCAATCCAATAATCTATTCTAAATCGAATCTGTCCCACGCAATAAAAATCTTTAAATAAACTTCATTTGATGTTAAGAAAAAAACAAAACAAATAATAAGAGCAACAATGGGACTGTTTTTCGCTTTCATTTACTTCCTATCTTCCAAATCTACGTGCCAACATGGTCGCAGAGTAAGAACTTCAGATTAAAGCGGATTACACCTGTTGAGCATATGCTGTTACAGCCTCACTGAAAACATGCCACTGACTGGCCAATTTTAAGTATTCAACCATAATCTCTTGCCTTGAATTTATTGACAATGAAAATGTTTTAATTTAATTTTTATTTTGATTCTCAAAAACATTTTTGACCTCAAACATAGGAGTTGGGAAGGCTTCATAAGAACAAGAACATACAATTGCAGTCATTGTGGAAACTTTCAACTAGATTTAG
This sequence comes from Leuciscus leuciscus, assembly GCF_965113295.1. Classification (NCBI taxonomy): domain Eukaryota; kingdom Metazoa; phylum Chordata; class Actinopteri; order Cypriniformes; family Leuciscidae; genus Leuciscus; species Leuciscus leuciscus. The sequence continues at coordinate 25,075,071 of NC_138747.1, read as the reverse complement.
ACTCGAGATGGGCCGCTCTCTGAACACAAGAGGTTTTAAATGCTTCCTTTACTCAAAACATTTTCCAAAGCCACAATGCATGCATGATTTTTTATTTTATTTTTTGTTAATGTCGATGGCTTCAATACATTTCAATCTTTTCATCAAGAACATATGAACAACCTTTGCCAGGAAACGGCTTGAAACTGCCGACTTAACGTAACATGGTGTCTCCAGCCACAGTGAAAACACAGTTTTACGGATGTTGTGGACTCTATTAAGCCCCATGTGTAAAGCTTCTACTGTTTATTGGACCACAACCACAGTTCACCGACTCCCTCTGCAGGTTAAGAGAGGATGCTGCATAGATGCCGCTTAAATCTCAGGACTCCAACACAACTACAAACCCAGAAAACAAAGGAGAGACATTATTAATCTCTAACCTGGGAAAATCCCATCATACGCAGAAATGGATTGCAACTGAATCGGCGCGCAGGGATTAAGTCAATGATGGAGTCGGGCATTTGAATGCAGGTGATCGATTAATGATTCCAGAGAACTGCCGAAACTAACACAGCACTGAAAGCTCATATGACAACAGGAGGAAGGGAGAGAGACGTTGTTGACATTTGTAAGTCACCATTTGTATTTCTTCACATCATCAGAAATGTCATCCTCAATCTGTAGCAACAGATTTGCAGTCCTAACAGTGCATTCATGCACAAGTATGCACCTGCTAGGAAGACCGTTACATGACCAACACAAAACACTACATCTAAATCTGCCAAACGAGGCTGTACATTTCGGAAATTTCCCTTTTTGGACACTTGACTTGAGACCCTGTGTTTTTAGTTTTAGTGCCTGTGGCGGAGTATATAATGAAAGCAAAAATCCACAGCTGAGATTACTAGGGTGTTTTTAAACTTAAATTGCATTGATAGTGTCCTAAACAAAATCATATTTTTCACACGTCTTCACAGCAGACATTCCTTATTATGTGCTTGTTGAATACCGCCCCCTCTCACCCCCAAGCAGTTCAGAGTTCAGCAGAATCTTCGAAGCTGGCAGTGGAAACCCGTCGTGCCCCCACACATTCACAACTGGGCACTGACTGCATTAGGAAGCACTCAGTAAAATAATAAAAGCACACTGTAAGATAAGTGTTCCATTTCCTTCTTTCTGAGATGAATTCCTGTGTGGTGTGCGGGTGTTGTGTCCGTTGGAAGGGGGGGTCCTCTACGAGTCCTCGTTCATCTCCTGGCTGTCTGTCCGGGCGATTTTGCGGGGCGGTGCTGGGCTGCCACCCTCTCCTTCTGCTTGCTCCTGCTCTCGCTTTTTAGCTGCATTCTGCAGGACAAAAAAGAAAAACAAAAGTTTAAATTCATCTTTCAGGCAGCTGCATTTCTCACCCAAAAAAAATTTTTTTCCATTCCACTGTGGTGCTTTTCCATAATTTTTCCTATTTAAACTTGCACTTGATGGGCATGTTTGAAGGCCCTGATTTACTTGACAAAGTTCTTTTCAATTCCTCCCTTAAGGGTAAAAGAACCGTAACAACAGTATACTGTTAGAGAAACATTCCGACGCCACATTTCGAAGCTGCTGAGAGCGATGTTTAGGGTGAATATGTAAATATGTATAAAAAACACACAGCAAAAATAACAGCAGTGACAAAAGCAGTTAAGAAAGCTTTGCATCGGATCATGGCGATGGCTTACACAAGCTCTTAAATTCAGCTCTCCAGTCAAGTCACAGGAAAAAAAATACAAAATCCAAGTTCTCCTAAACATGAGACGTGCATTTTATTAAAGGGGTCATGACACGAGAAATCAAATTTTCCATGAGCTTTTGACACATAAGAGGTCTTTGTACCATTAAGAAATCCTGCAAGTTTCATAGCTTAAACGTTTCCCTACAGTATATAATTTATTTAATTATGTACCAAAAACAGCTTGTTTGGATATTGTAGGATCTGTGACGTCACATGGGCAAATAGATTTGCATATGACTGCCTCTAAAGCAAGACAACAGCGAATCATAGCACCATATGCTCCGCCCACTGGCATTCAGTCACTTGACGGCTGACACCCATCAACACGGATGAGAGCATCACGCCAAAAACAAATAGATTATAATCACTGTAATCACGTGGTCTACAGTGGATAAGGTACACACATACGCATTTAATTGCTGACGTAATCGAGTCTGCTGACAACAGAAGAAAATAGAAGAGTGAAAGAGTGAAAGAGTTAGTTTCTAGCTCTGTAAAGACTTCAGAATGATCCCAGCATCAGGAAGTGGATGGTTTATTTTTTATGGCGTCTCGAATCACATCAGAGGACTACATTTGACTGCAGATTTTTTTAGAAAACACGCCAAAGTGTAATGGAGGGTACACATAAACCTTTGTTGATAGATGAAGCAGTCAGCTGTCTGTGACAGCAGCTACATCGCAACTGATACCGTTTCCTATGCAGTGGCGTTAGCTAAGAGTTTGAACTGTTTTACTACACAACAGTTTTTAGACTGTTTTTATTGGTAACCGGTTTTATTTCTCTAAGCCATATTTATGTGCACATCACCCCCATTTTTTACACCTTGGTGAGATTCTCCTGGCGACCGCTCGGGTCCCTATCACAGAAAGCCATAGGTTTTTCAGTGAACCAAAAACTGTATGATGGGTAGGGCTGAACGATTTTGGAAAATAATCGAATTGCGTTTTTTTGTAACCAATATTGCGATTTAGTATGAGATTCCTTTTTAAGTTCTTTATCTTCTGTATTATTCGACAAAGACAAGCAATAAATCATTGTATAGTAGGGATGGGAAGCTTTAGGCACCTCATGATCTACTTTTTTTCTTAATTAATCTTATTAATAACACTTAAAATCTTTATTTAATTACATGTGTAATTATACGTATTTTTAAAAATAATTATAAAAAAACATGTTAAGAATTTTAAATAAGCTATATAAACTAATATAGCTTAAAAATATAAAAGCTAGTAAATAACAAAGCATATTACAAAAACATATTACAAGCAATAAACAAAGAGTGCTTTCAGTATTTAAACGTAGGCTGTCTGAACGTTTTCCATTCAAGAGCTGTGAGTGATTCTTTTTTCTCAGTTTAGATACGATAAGCTGCATTCACACTAATGCACAGATCTCTTTTGAAATATAAGATGTGGTTTGTCCTGTTGGTTTAAGATATAACTGACCGTATTTACATTAATTTCGCGTCATAAAAGCATTTTGAGATACAAGTACATTTAACCAATGAGTTGCTCACATGTGCGAGCGCTCTTCACAAAGCGCGACTTCTCAGTTATTTTCATATTTTTTATATATAAGCCAACTGCATTCCAAATGACATAAATGATGCCTTAATAGGGCATTTGTGAGGAAAATTCCAGCGGTCGAGACTGCGCACTGCAAGAGTAACATCAAGCAAAGCGGCATAACCTGTGAATAAATTCTCTGAATCGATCCAGAATCGTTGGAGAGAGAATCTATAACATAATATATCATTATATATTAATGATATATATTATAACATAACATAAATTAAACAGTGTTCTTTCCTGTATGCCAGGCCTATATGCGTAGCGTGCCAAGTTGATGCTACATCTGCAGACTGCTTTTCTCTGGCGTGTCACGTGACCAGAGTGTAATCGCAGCTTTTGCGGTTAAAAAATTGCGTTTCATCATATTGCGATATTATCACAAATGCAATTAATCGTTCAGCCATAATTAAGGGACTTGAATTTGTCCAATGGTAATTGAATGAATGGTTGTGGTTTGCTATTGCTGTGACATCATGTGAGTGAAAGGTAGTCCTGCCCTCGTGCCAGTAAATACATCATCAGAGAAGTGAACGAATGTAGTGAATGAGTGAATGAAATGAGTCAATTTATCCATTGCTTTGTCAACCAAGAGCTTGATGAACACTTGCCTTTTTGTCCCACTGTTGATGAAGATAACGCAAAAGGATGTTTGTCTTCTCTGTGACAATGACTAAGAGGAGAGAAAAAAACAAACAAAAATTAGGCTTCAGACTGAAACAAAGTGTTTTAAGAGACACATCAGCTTTCATTTTACTGTGCAACGTGGTTCTACATTTTAAATGGTTGTACAACAGGCCTTCATCCATGATTTTACACAAGAACTCACTCTGCTCGGAGGGATACTCTCGGGTAGGCAGATATACTGACGGCCTTCTGTTCTGTAACACACAATAAATGGACCGTTAATGTGATTTAAACAAAACCTGAAAATGTAATTCACAGCTGCAGTGTGAAAATGCATACTGAATATTCAGAAAGAACATTGCAAAATTAATCATTTAGGCCAGCAAACCTTACCGATGCTTTACATACGGAGTCCGCATGAAATCTGCTGAAGTTTGTCTTATTATACACAGGTAGTCCTTTCAGGAAATCTGCCTTCAAAATGTTAAGAGTCAAAAAGAGGTTAAAATGCTTACTAGAAATATACCTGAAGTGCTACATTAGTACATTTGATACTGGACAGATCCTCGTCTAGAGAGGAAAGACATTTTCCTAGGTGTTCACTTATTCCGGAGTAGGTATTAAAGACATGATTCAGTGATTATAAATGATCTTTTACAATACAAATGTTTACTGACAGTTTAGATACAGACACGCTATTACTCAATGAACTACTGCACATAAAATAATCCCAGAAAAATATCAGTTGGCCATGATTGTAGATCGATTGATCACAATACCCATCAGCCAATGATCTTATAGACTTGAAGTAGTCAGTGGAGCAGGACTCATTTAGCTAACAATCAATAACATGAGGAACCTTAATGGCACTTATATAAATACACATCTAAATAATACATCTAAAAAAATGTATCTCATTTCAGACATTTGCTGAGAGAGTAAACTCATATCCAGATGGAGGATGATGCATGTCAACCTTTGGGCGTTGCCAGTCTAGTCCACTAGATCTGTAGAGGTTATATGATTGATCTTTTTGATTCGAATTCTTTTAAATAATATCTGATCGAAATAACACTAATAAAATGAATATATTCAGGTCGTGACTGTTTAACAAAAGCTTAGGCGAGTCTCGCTCGCGCTTGTCAACATGCTAATACGAGCTAACACATTAGCATGACATGTGTGGTGTGAGTTAAAGATAATTCAAATACCAAATCACCTGATAACCATAAAATAAAAGTTTTAGTACGCCTAGTAACAGGATTCAACCATGATAATATGTTTATTTTAGGCTGTTGCTATAATAAAATTGTACATTAAGTAGTCATGAGTGTTTGAAGCGGCCTAGCATGCTAACTCTATAACCAAAGCAGCCTGTCAGCTGAAAACGACTAAAATATTATCTATGTATAGAGCAGATTTTAGCATTCAACATGATATTTCAGCGCCCATTCCTTTACAACTGCGCGTAACTAACTTACTCATCTGAAACATGAAAATATGAAGCTGTGAGTGCAGAAACTTACTTTGTCCATGGTGAAGTCAGTTCAGTCCTGTAGCTGTTTGTGCTCAGACAGGCCTGAACACTGACAGAAATCTGAGGTTTGAACCCGGTTCCACTCACTCACTAACTTACTTACTCACTCACTAACTTACTCACAACTGAATACGACACTAAGACCTACACACAGAAATAAGCGTGTGAATACAACGAGCGACACATATAAACAGCAGCTACAACTGAAAGCTACCGACTGACAAGTCTCTCTCTCTCTCTCTCTCTCTCTTGCAGTTGCAAAAAAAATTCCCCATGGTAACCGTAGTGTCCTTCAAAATACAATAATTACTGCAGTTGTTACTACAATAAAACGGTGGTAACCTGCTATTATCAAAATAAGAAAGAAAAGTTTTTAAAAAAGTATATTGGTAGAGCAATTTTAATTAGTCCAATAATATACTTATGTTTCTCTTAATGAACCCTTGTATAATATAAAAAATGTGGGTACGAACGATTTTTATGGAGCCCCCTCCAATAAAAATCCATTGTAAACTGATTCAATACAATTCACCAAAAATCACACAATGGGAAACTGAGTAAAAACAGCAAATATGTACCATTAACACTTTCTCATGCATTACAAAGAAAACAAGCATGTGTTAAACTGTTTAAAATAAAAATTTTTTAAACATTTTAAAGTCAACATGAAATCAAAGTTGACCATTCTTATTTTTCTTATGGAATATTAAAGTGTTTATTATAAATGATTTATCTGTGCACATTTTTATTTTATTTGAATTAATATGCCCTCATAATCTTAAATCAAAATAACTTACCCTCCCTCTTGCAGCGATATGTCTTCTCTGATGACGCGTTAACTGGTGCGAGGGCGGGACAACCTGTCACTCAAATGAGATCCGCCAATAGCGATCCAGTCAATTCCTGATGGACAACATCAAGCCCCGCCCTACATTTGTTCTTGTTCGAGAAACCGTTTCGCGGATATACCTCACAATATGGGAGAAAAGACTATCACAACATTCCTATTTTAAGCAGAAGTGTGAAAAAACACCTCTTCTGTGCGCTTTTGATTCCCAGCAAACTCAACATGCATAAACTGATAAAAATGTATCAGTTCAATGCAGTTTAAGTTTCTTCAGATAAAAAGTGTCTGCCAATTGCATAAATGTTAATACTCAGAAAGTGACATACAAAACACATTTAAAAAAGTTTTTATTTTAGGTCACGGCTGCCCAGCTGCAGTCAAATTGACCCGCAAATATTATAATTAAGAAATTGTGTACGTGCATTCCACAAGATAACAGAGTATCAACATTTTGCAGGTATCATGCTCCTAAGAAAATTTCAAGACTAACATTACAGGGGGTAGTTCACCCAAAAATGAAAATTCTGTCATCATTTACTCACCCTCATGTTGTTTCAAACCAGTTTGGATTTCTCTCTTCAGCTGATCACAAAACAAGATACTTTGAAGAATATGGGTAATCAAACCGTTGATGGACTTCCATAGTATTTTTTTTCCCAGACTATGGAAGTCAATGGGTGCAGTCAACTGTTTGGTAACCCATATTCTTCAAAATATCTTCTTTTGTGTTCAGCAGAAGAGAGACATTTACAGGTTTGTAACAACTTGAGGGAGAGTAAATGATGAGTGAACTATCCCTTTAACTAGTTTTTCCATCAACTCAGAAATTTAAATCAGTCAAAATGAACCGCAATATTTAAAACATATCGTAGCCTACAAAAAAGATTGAGCAAATTCATATGAATTATAGCCACCAATTTGCCAAAACGTAAAATAGTCAGGAATTACGAGTGTTGAAAATACTAAAGCAGCATATTAGAAAACTGTAACTGAAAGAGAAACTGAAAGACAATACAGAAATTTAAATCTGTTTATTATCCCATTTCAATTCTTACAAAAATATGACAAAATAAAAGAAATAAATAATCCCATTCCCTAATATTGTTTTCTTTAATAAAGAAAAGTTTTACAGTGAAACATTGGAAGAGCTCATGATAGGTTTGTGAGGTTGCCTTCAGAGAGGGAATTCTGTGGCCCCCTCATCACAATCAGTTCATATTTCACAGTTAGACCGAATGTAAAGCAGTTCTTACACGACAAACCTACGCAGCCTCGTAATGCTTTCAGCTAGCGGCAGCTTAACTATTCACATCTTTCAATTAAACAACAATAACGGAAACAGAAATGTCATTAGGCCAGAGCTGAAGGTCTGACTACATTAACTGGATGATGTGGACGGATGATACAGGGATGACAAAACATTACAGCAGCCTCACGGCATCGAAGATACCATGATCTATCATATTGCAGAGTTCAGGTCAAAAAGAAAGCAACAAACAACCAAAAATGCCTGTTACTAACAAATTATTCACCACTCGGTGAATGAGCATCAGACAATTAAAGACGGTTTATCTTTTACTCTTTTAAATATAACATATCCAACATATATCAAATTTTAAATTCAAATCAAGGAGGGATGTGTATTAGTTGTGGTAATATAACTAATATTTTAAGACCCAAAGGAAGTGTCAGGCTGTAAACATACTGCTGTGTCAGGCCAGGTTGTTGAAGTGGATGAATTTGTCAATGAAATGAAATAACTTAGTGGCTTGATAAACATGTACTAAACATAAAACAGATTCAAATCACCATTCAGGCCAAAATATTATTGCAACAATGTCTGCTCAGCAAATCCTGTCAACCAAATATAGAACAAATGCATAGCTTGTTTTATTTTTTTCTATGAAACTAAAAAGTAAAACTGTAATAATCCATTACTTGAGGCACCTCTCGTCTCTTCATGACCTTACACTGGAATATAAGCTCATACACACATTCCACTGCTTCACAGAAACCCTTCACAGGGTGTGACACCGTGACTTGTGTGACAGGTTTTTGATAGCAACAACTGAGTACATTGTGTGGAGATAAGACCCTCCCCTCAGTTGCTCAGGTCAAACTTACAGTAATTACAAGGAATTCTTTCAAAAACACATACTCAAACTGCCTCTAAAGACAGAGATGGTTTGTTTGAGAAACTAATACACCGTCCTTCACATTTCCAAACCGAAGCACGTGCTTAGCAGCTTTACACTAAAATAATGTGCAAAGAGGAGGCAAATATTAGTTTTGCTTCAGTAAAAAAAGAGACAATTATATAAATAGGTAGACATGAATTAATGCTGAATATTAAACTGGAGTAAAAAAATGACAGTATATTATTTCAGTAGTGTATTAATACAAAATAAAATACAGCATTTTCATATGTAATGAGGCCGGTAATGAGGCATCGTACTGCTTATATTGGCTTGCAGGATAATTCATATTTAATAAGTATTAAAGCATTATAATAATACCTGTGAAAGGTTTGGAAATACCAACTCATTTTTTATTATTACTAATCTCCAAATTTTAGAATGACAGGAAAGTCTTCAAAACTATGAAATAATACAAATGGACGTATGGGAATTATGTAGTGATCTTATATTTGAGCTCCTTCAAATTCAACTTTTGTAAAAATCAAGCATTGACAGCACAAGGTTTGACTGGAGATGGATGAAATGTCATCTGTCAAACACACAGCTGTCTCAAGATGTTTCAACACTATCTTGCTCACAGTTTAGAGAAGTTTCCAATCTGATGTAGTTAAGAGGGGTTAAAGTCTGCTCTGTGTGTAACATATCAGCTTGAAGGTTCAAAACAGAGCTATAATGATAAGAATATTGGTGGCAATGTAATGTGATGACCATCAAATTTAGGAAATGACACTCATTTTTATGATAGGTATCTATGGCCCTGTTTTCCTGGTATTAAGATGTGTTTTGGTCAATCGGATCACAATTAGATGAGGGAGACACATTCCCGTTTACATCTGGTGTTTTAATCCGTCTCTTTTGTCCACTTCCAACCACTTCTGTCCTAATTTCTTCGAGAGCAGGGTCTATGGGCGGCAAAATGTGTGTTTTTTTTTCAGGACTTTCGATCTAATAGACAACATAACCTTAAACGATTTACATATGAACATGCACGGAGACGACGGAAAAACAGTGGATGGACACACAGCTTTCGTTTCTGCTCTGACAGCCACAAGACCAAGCCGAACGCTGTGAGTGCGACAAAGTTTAAATCCCATCGGGCTAGTGCGCTTCCCATAATGTTCATGCATTAGGTTAGTAGGCGGAGAGTAGACGGTCTTTTGTGGCTGTTTGAACACATTCAACCACATGAGCGTCTACACCAGGGATAGGCAACTCCGGTCCTGGAGGGCCACTGTCCTGCAGAGTTTAGCTCCAACCCTAATTAAACACACCCTGAACAAGGCAATCAATGTTTTCAGGATTACTAGATAGAGGCAGGTGAGTTTTGGCTCAAGGTTGAAGCTAAACTCTGCAAGACAGTGGCCCTCCAGGACCGAAGTTGCCTGTCCCTGGTCTACACTATGAAAGCAATCCGGTTGAATAATTTTTCGACTACCTCTGGAAGTGGACGAAAGTGGACAAGCTCAAAACATTTTAGACCCTGTTTACACCTGTATTTAGCGTCATCCACTTGTGATCCGATCGACCAAATGCAGCTTAATACCAGGTGTAAACAGGGCCTATCCGGCCTCTCCTGCTGCCTTTGTGTACAGCACTTCACGATAGTGCCATTTGGATATGAATTTTGAGACAAAGAAGTAATCGACATCACACCCCCCCTTGCATTTGTCTCTTTGCAGTTTTCATTATTGATTTTTTTTAATCTTATTAACATGAAAATATTGCCATTCGGGGCCTATTATTCGGTATGGACTTACTAAACCACCAGTAGTTTTAGCTTGTAAAGTTGCTATTGCTCTACTAAACCAGCTGTTTTAAACACATACAACAGTTCTCAGGCCAAAAATCACCCATTGTTGGAACTGCTGCTTATTGTGTGATTATTGTTGTTATGATATGATGGAGGTCATACTGTGTGATTGGTATAAACTATTTTTTTTCTACTGGCAGCCCAATAAAATGTTACAATTATCAGACTAGTAATTAAACATTGCACTTTAAAAACCGTCAGAAACGCAGCTCATGCATTCCTATCTGGGTTGCAGAAAAGGCAATGTGTGTGTGATTAAGTGTTTGGAGGGGGGTCTTTTCTATGAAGTTCTCCTGTAATATAGCAAAGCATTAACCATTATGGGGCGAATTCACTAAACAGTTGCACCACTGTAGCGTGTGGCATTTCCGCACAAAACCATGCGTCTTGTTTACTAGCTGCAATCCAACTTAACCAGGTTCTATATGCGCCAATATAGCACTATGCCATGCGTATTTAAATTACGTCATTGTCATTCTTTCATCGTCAGCTCACTTTCTATCCAAATGAAGCGCTGACAGGAAACAGATTTTATTTTAAAATGGATGTTTGTGTGCATTTTCCAGTAGTAATTGTAGCAAGCAAATATTTTCTGACCTTTAAAAAAAGTTCCTGCTGTGAAAATTGTACCGTCCGCTGTCTCTAAGCTATTGTCTGAAAACAAGGCGCAAGTACTTTCGTGGCAACCATTACCTGATTCGCTTACTTAAGTGAATCGGGTGCTAAAACAACGCAGACAACACGTGCAAATACACAACGCTAATTTGTGGGCGCAATATATTCTAAAGCCGGAAGTAAACTTCTCTAGTCCGTGTTCCGCTCCGGTTTGCAGACAGTCAGCATGACGCAATTTTCGTCATTAGCACAGTCCGCTGATGTCCATGCACCCCATTTGCTTGGAGCCCAATTTTTGTGTCCACGTGGACTTGTGCATGTACAACAGTGCATGTGTGAGCGATTTTAGCGCTCAAAAAGAAAAGTCCACTAGGTAGCACCGAACACATCCATCTGTGCTCAGTCAATAGAGTACACTTTGAAGTGCTTACACACACAATTGTGTGTTAGATGGAGCAGAACACGGAAAATGAAGTATTCCCGGGCCTTAAGTGAATTCCCCCTTATCTATTTTACTTAACAGCTTCCAGGTCAAGTCTTACACAGCCTCAAAAACAGAAGAGGACCTTTCCCTTTCCACTCTCCCTCCCTCAGTGTTACTAAGTAGTTTCACACACTGTTTTTTAATGGAGATAATTTTCTTGTTACATTTTAGGACCTGAAGGATCAGCATCGGATGAGGATCCATTCTCCCCATTCTCTCCACAAGGGGATGGGATTTCGTCCGGGACCCCGTTGAGGTCGGACTTATTGGGGGGCTTGTCGTGCATCTGTCCGCCATCCCCTGGTTTTGAAGATTGAGCTCCATTTACACATGCCCCTCCTTCTGATTTCCCAAAGTTAAAGAGTTTCCCAGGATTGAAGGACTTGTTGGGTGATTGGGACCTCTCCGCCCTCTCCTGGACTGGAGGAACTGTTGACGTACTAGAGGAAGCTGTCGCAGTCTCTTTCTTGTTCTCGGGAGACTTCAGGAACTTGAAACTAAGAAAACCCGGTAGCTTGGGTTCACTACCCGTGGGCGACTGCGGGGAACGGGCTGTGCCGGACGAAAACTTGTTCTGTAGAGGGATGATCTGCTTCAGTTTCATGACATTGTTGTTACCGAGAAGTGAGCTGGGTCGCTTGGGTTTCTCTCCCCCAGAAGCGCTCCCCCCACCCCCTGGTCTGGTTTTGCCACTTTGGCTCTTGTCGTGGTGGTGGTCGCCACCCGAGGAGTCCGAGCGTCCATCGTCTCGATCCCGCCGGGCCTGATACTCCGCCTGGCGCTGCCGCTCCTCTTCCTCACGCTTCCTTCTCTGCTGCTGCTGGAAATGCTGCTGTGCCTGACGCTCATGCTTCTGAAAACACATGTCCACCAGCAATGAATCCAGTTGCTGCCACAATTCTAGAGTCAGGATGTTGCTATGCAGTTGCTAAGGTGTTCTGGGCATTTTAGTATGTTTCTATGTAGTGCTTAAGTTGTTCTAGGTCAGTGGTTCTCAACCTTTTCGACTCAAAGGGCCCCCATATGTCACAAAATTCGAAGCCCCCATATAGGCTAAGATATTGATAAGTTATTTTCAGTATTTCTGACATTATTATGACAGAGCTGCTTGTTTTAAAGGGATAGTTCACCCAAAAACTTTAATTACCCCATGATTTACTCAGTCTCAAGCCATCCTAGGTGTATATGCCATTCTTCTTTCATACGAATACAATCAGTGTTATATTAAAAAAATATCCTGGCTCTTCCAAGCTTTATAATGGCAGTGAATGGCCGTTTATGTTTTGAAGTCCATCAAAGTGCATCCATTCATGATAAAAGTAATCCACACGGCTCAGGTGGGTTAATAAAGGCCTTCTGGAGTGAAGCGATGCATTCGTGTAAGAAGAAAAAAATCCTTATTTAAAACTTTATCGACTAAAATAACTAGCTTCCGGCAAACGGCCGTACGCATCGATTTACGGCAAAAGAGTAACCTTTGACATAACGCATGACACATTGACGAACGCAGAAGCGCAGAGGATAGAGCAAAACAAACCACCAGTCATGAATTAGAAGTCTAAAACGAGAATTTTTAAAGAGAAATGTGGGAGGAGCTTGAGTTTGTTGCACAGCCCTGTTTGTTTGAACCGCGAGAAGCGTCAAAGCTTACGCTACTCCTACATCCTATGTCATACATTGTCAAATGTTACTCTTTTGGCGCAAGTCAACTTGCGTTGGCCATCTGCCGGAAGCTAGTTATTTTAGTCGATAAAGTTTTAACTATGGATATTTTTCTTACACAAACGCATCGCTTGACTTCAGAAGGCCTTTATTAACCCCCGGAGCCACGTGGAGCACTTTTATCATGAATGGATGCTCTTTTATGGACTTTAAAACAGAAACGGCAATTCACTGCCATTATAAAGCTTTGAAGAGCCAGGACATTTTTTATTATAAGAAGAATGTCATATACACTTATGGCTTGAGGGTGATTTTCATTTTTGGGTGGACTATCCCTTTAAAACATTTTTATGAACAGAAACTGGGAGTATTGATATATTAATTAACCATGATTAATTTTGTGATTCCAGTTTGCTGAGGCCCCCTATTGGGCCCCAGTCTTATGGTTGAGAACCACATGATTGTTCCCTCTCCCCACTCCCCTGCTGACCTGCACTCACATTGCATTTCATCGTTCCAGCTTGCCTCATTACAATGCAATCTTTTGTTTTGAAGAAAACAGGAAGAAATGCCTTCTTGCTAATAGTTTGGCTCATAGATTTATCACTTATGCAGCGATTTTCACTTAATCATGCTGGACATATCAGATGATTATTACAGAGGCAGCTGACCTTGGGAGGAATTAAAATTCCTGTTCATCAATAAGGTGAGAACCAGACCTGTTAATACTTGAATTAATCGAAAAGCGTACTATCCAAGTAGTAATTGAAGATGTTTGTTAATGTAATAATGACAGTAGCGAACACACAAGTAGTAGCTGTTTCGGCGCAGTTAGCGATCAGATCCGTGGTCCAACTGTTCCGTGCCCGAGTCATACGAACTATACTTTGGGGGTCAAACATGCATGGTTCAGATTGCCTGGTGTGAGTACACTCTTGGGGGCAGATTTACTAACAGCTTGCTCCTCTTTTGGCGCTAAAAAACTACTGTCAAGATTTACTAAAGACATGCAGTGAAAAATTAGCACTGAAGAGGTGTGGACAGTTATTTTTGAGGCTGATTTTATTACATATGCATTTGTAGGAGTTTCCCTTTCGGAGGCAAAATGTATAAGAGCAGAGTATTTAAATAAATCGCGCAACGTGATTTATTAAGCTTTGCGCTAGTCAATTTACTGGTATTTTTGAGGCATTATTTACCGCCCAAAAAAGTATGTCTTAAACCAGATGATAATTTGTGCTACTCTTGGTAGATTGTGTTGGTCATTATGGAAATGATCCGGCTGAGTCTGTTTTCTTTCATTTGTGCGTTGTCAGAACTTTCCACTCCCATCTGTGTTATTTTTTTTATTGCGCTCTCACAGTAAATTGCCTGGTTTAGTAAATCTAAACATTCTTTGGTCAATCACTACTACTAATATAAAACTAAATACTTAAATCATCAGAATGGCTCTTGAGGGGTTGGGCGGTGGATGGACTATTACCTTAAATGCCTCTTTGCGCTGAAACTCCAGCTTGGCCATTTCCTCTCCCACCCAGCTGGGGATGTCTGGTATTGCCACATGAATGATATACTTCAGTAGAACTGCAAAGTGCTGGTCATAAAAGGAAAGACAGAAAGAAGAACAGAAGCCAAAGTCTGTTTATTATTATTTCCCTCATGTGTGGTATAACAAAAATCTGAATACAGTTCTCCTGGAGTCACGGCGCAGAACATACAGTCTTTAACACCAAATCCTATAAACAGAAGAAAATAGAGGGCTTCAAGTGAAAGAGATCAGTTCAGAAGGATCTTCAGACTAACTGGCATGGTTTGAGAACTGAATAGAGGTATGGTTCATAATTGGCCTGGAGACATAGAAGTGTTAACGATAACTTTTTAAAAGTTCATGACAAAGCTACACTCGTGCTTTCAGCCCTGAGGGTGCCATAGCTTTTTTTTCTAAAGGCTGGAATAAACTACACAACTTTTGCCCCGATATGCAGTTTTAACAAGGTGATTCTAGTTGCTGAAAGGCAGAGTCGGTCTGCATATTTTGGGCAGTCAGAATTGGCAGATTTAAGAGAAAATTGTGCATGGACAGATTTTTTAGCATCATACTATGATTCCATCCAGTATGAAGAAATCAAGCATGTTTGATATTTCCAACGACTGGAGCAGATTATAAACACTCGCCATCTTGGCAGCGTGTCACTCCCGGATAACAGAAAATGGGCAAAGAGGTGGGATTAGCTGAGGTGACGTGACGGCTAACAGACAGCAGACAAACGGCTAGTAGTGACAGCAGCGGCAATCCACCTGTCACTCAAGTGGCCACGCCCTTAATTATGCAGAACTTTAAGGCTTAATATAATTGAAACGGTTGAGTTATAAAAAAAATTCACCCCTAACAGTTGTCATGAAGGGCAAAATTAGCTATATAGACCAATATATAGAATTTTTAGAATTTGGGGAATATTAACATAGAGGTTCTATGGGATTGACTCTCTTTTGGAGCCTGTCTCTTGCGGCCAGTCGATGAATTGCAGTTTAAGTCACTTCCGTGTTGGATTCAAGAGAGAGACCGGAAGGTTGCCGCTTGGACGGAACCCATCATGGAGGGCCGGAAAAAATGCCAGACTTTCTGTCGAGACGTCGTGAAGCAGCGCAGGCGCGGCGTCAGTTGTCATCCACTATGACACACTGTGCGAGATAATCGAATGATTCTTTTACCATTGTCGTTTACAAATAATCACGACATCCTAAGACAAATGGATCGTGCCAAAATTGGGCTGATTTTGTGTAGTCTGAACTTGGCATTAGATTTATAGGGAGTGTGTGTATGTGCGTACCTCTAGGATGACGATGGAGATAATGGCCATCTCAGGACTAAGCCAGGGAAACAGTCTCTGTAGCTGCCCACACTGACCAATCAGATAGCAGTTCACTATGATGGCAATCAGACCCATGGCTTCCATAACTGTCTGTGCAATGATACAGGATTTTACACAACCTTGTGATTTAAAGACACTCCTAGAACAATGTCAACTGAACACATTTGTCCTTTATGTATTTCAAAGTACTCGGGGTAGTCTAACCTGCCACTGTCCGATGCTCCCCACCCTCAAGCCGAAAGGTCTCTGTAAGCTGGTGCACAGTTTAAACGCGTCACTCCGGATCTCAATGATATTGTTGATGAGGGCACACATGGCGGCCAATGGGAAGGCAGATGAAAAGAGAACCACATATCCAAACTGGACAAACATCTCCTGGTAGTCCTGAAATGTGTCCTGGAAAGCAGTTAAGAGACTTTGTTTTAGAAGTTTAGAGGTTTTCTGAAAGTATGTCAGTTGGAAGTATCTGTTTGACTGCAGGCGATAGAATAGCAGTAATCTAGAACACACAGATATTCATTGTTTTCTGATAACACACATACATTACAGAGACATTTGCAGTAGCCTCCTTTAGTCAGAAACCATTGTGTTCCATTTTAAATATTGTTAAAACATTATATAAATGAACATTTAAAAAAGTCTATTATGCTCACAAAGACTGCATTTATTTAATCAAGAATATGGTAAAAACAGTAAAATTGTAAAATATTATAAAAATTTGAAATACATGTTTTCTATTTTAATATAATTTTTCAAATGTAATTTATTCCTATGATCGAAGCTGAATTTTCAGCATCAATACTCCAGTCTTCAGTGTCACATGATCCTTCAGGAATCATTCTAATATGATGATTTGATGCTAAATAAACATTTCTCATTATTATCATTGTTGAAAACAGTTATTTCCATTTTTATTTCAGGATTCTTTGATGAATAGAAAGTTCAAAAGTACAGCATTTATCTGAAATAGAAAGCTATTGTATTTATGTATATATTTTTGTATTATTTAAAGGTTAGATTTTTGTGAATATTTTGAATGAAAAACTAAGAGGAGAAACTGGAAAAATGTTCACAGTCAGTTTTGCTCATATTTACAATGGGTGCCAATATTTCTGGAGGCCACTGTCTGTTTACACAAGTCGGCTTGTTTTAATGAAGATGAAGGTGAACACTGACTTTTCTGAAGACATATTTAACTAAAGATTCAGTTAGTTTTGAACATTTTCTGTGAACAAACGACTGTACGTATGGAGTGTCTTCTGACCTGGTACGTTTGCATGCAGCTCTCGATCTCGGCCTGTGTCAGCGTAGCGGTTTCTTGCTCCTCAGGAGGATCCATCCATGAATCTCTCTTCGTCTTACTGTCAGCCCTCTCTAAGCTCCGCCCCCTCTTCCTGAGCCTCACTGACGTGCTGTTCTCAGCTCCTGTTGTCAGCGGCTCCCCTGCCAGTTCCTTCATCTCTGGAACCCCGTTTTCATCATCATCATCGCACATCTCAAAAACCGAGGCAGGATCCATGCCCCTCTCCACCATGGTGGGGCTCCCCTCCTCCAGGAAGCTGTCGTCCACTGGGCTGACGCAGCTCGCGGACTTGCGGTCCACCTTCTCAATGAAGCTGACCTTTCGCAACTTCAGGCCGCAGTCAATGAGGCTCTCTGATTCGTTCTCTTCTTCGCTGTGCCTCTCCCCAGGCTCCTCGTCCACATCCTCGTCTGGGACGCCACAGCCACCATTGAGACACATGCGTTCTCGCCTCTCTTGGGGGCCCTCCTCACCCATCTGTGGGCTGCGCAGACCTGACCCGAGCACAGTGGGGTCGCTGGGTGAGACCTGTGCTCGTCCTGCTGCGAGTCGCCCGTACTTGAGCAGTGCAGACACCAGCAGCTCCCAAACAGCCCGCAGCGTGAGCTCACCCAATCGGTGCCGCTCGGCCAAGTAGGGCTGCAGGACTTCCTTCATGTTCTGCACAAACTGCCGGATAATCAGCAGTGTGGCCAGCATCTACAGAAATAGGGACACCAATTCCCAATTTCAATTCCAATTTGATCTGAGTAATTTATTTGGTCATATTTAAGTTCAAATGTCCCTTTTGATTACATGCGAAATTCTGGTCCAGTCAGAGTCTCTCACCTCTTTCAGACGCTCCATGTCTTTGAGGTAGAAACCAATATAGAAAAGGCTGAGATAAGAATTTACAAACTGAAACTGAGAAAGAAAGAAAGAAAGAAAGAAAGAAAGAAAGAAAGAAAGAAAGAAAGAAAGAAAGAAAGAAAAAGTTTTAGGAACAAAATAAGAACATTTTAGATATAAAATGTTGAATACTCCAAAATGTATACGTATATATTATTGTTTTATAAGTACTTACAAGAACCATTTTGATGATGAGATTTTTCTCATAGGCACTCTGGAGTCTGTAGTTTTCTGTGGGAAACAGAAGATTCAGACATTAGTATTCACCTCACAGAGGCCTGACAACTAGCCTGCATTCTTTCTCCTTCTCACTCCTATGTTTGGCTTCTGGAAGGCTGTATTCCAAAAATCCAGACCATTATCCATTTCAGCCTTGCTACTTTTTTACTATTGACTATCAAAACAAAACCTCCTGAATTTAGTGCACAATTCCGTCCTAAAATGTTGTTTTGTTGAATACAGTGTTCATGAACAGCTTAAATAATGAATTAAGCAATTTAGCACAAAGATACACATTCAAGTGACAGCTGCATTGAGTGAGTGAATATAAACTGGCTCACCCATGTCATTTAGCCAGCAGGCGATCTTTCTGTACACCTCATCACACGCCGTCACAGTGATGGCCAACATGATTTTAGGGATAAATCTTGCTACTCGTGGAAGCTCCTTAATCCCCATCACAAATTCCTGCCAAACATCACTCCATTACAACTCACATTATATGAACTGGTTTCTAAGTATTTGCACTGAATAATATGTAAATCCATGTTGTTATTACTTTAATTATTTTGATCATATATTATGATGCAACAAATATTATTATTGTTTTTTTTGTCCATGCGCTCTACGGTAATGTTTAATGCTTAATGTTTTAAGTAGCATAAAAACATTTTCTTTAAAAAAAATTGCATCCCTCTCACATACCCTTAAAATGAAGATTTTTTTTGTGGCTAAGAAACTATAATAGAACTTTTTTTTAAGTCAACCTAACAATATTAGGTTAAAATGAATGTAAAAGGCAAAGTGTATATCTTAAGGTCCTGTGAATTCTTAAATACTTCACTATTTTTAATCACCTTTTTGCCTTTACATAAAATCTTCCTGTGGTGTTATAAAATATTTTTTACAAGTACAAAAAGTATATTCAGCTAAATTATTAAATGTGTGTTAACAGTGTGTAACTCACCTGAAGCTCAAAGCAAACGAGCATGGCCAGAAATACAAAGCAAAGGCATAATATACAGACAGGAAAGCTGACCAGCCATCTGAACACCCTCCTCCTCCACGGAGGGTAATAAAACTCTTCACAGCCCGTCACCGGACTGCACCGCTTCACACCCTGACCCGAAGAGCAATAGAGAAAAAATATTTAAAGAGCAGTTAAAAAAAAAAGATGTGTTTTCAGACAATTAATCTGTCATTACCCTGAACTGAGGTCTGGGCTCCTCCAGGGACTCGGCTGGGGTGTCCAGTGTTCCCCACTTATAAGCGAGCTCTGCCCCTCTGCGTTTCCAGCGCTCCAGGAACAACGTGGCCCACACCACATTAAAGAGAGCAAACACCACACAACAGATATCCCTGCTGGTCTGAGAGGATAGAGACAGAAATATAGATCAAATGAACAGAATATGGACAGTAGTAGACTCCAATATAAATTGTAACAATTCTCAAACTAGTTTTAGCCTGTTAATGAATATGGCAATGTTAATGTATTTGGTCTTGGCGGATTAGATCTGCTACACTGCTACAGAGCAAGTATGGACTTGCTACTGCCATTAGATACACAGACACGCTGCTGTGAGTATGTAAGATATGCTGCTGCATGAACAGACATACTGTACAGAAATCCTGCTGCAGATCTAGGCAGGTGGAGGGTTTCAGACGAACTCTGATAGCACGATGCAGGACTAGCTTAGAGCAAAATTTGGTCTTAATTGTCTTAATGAGCAGAATGAATCAGACTATTTAAATGTTGGGCAAGTAATCTCATTGGCTCCAGGATCAGCAGAGGCCAGTCAGCTTGTGTCATGCGGTAATGGTGTAATTGCTAACAGATTGCATGTAAAGGACCGTGCCATCAAGCGTTTCATGTCTGAACTAGATATATCATCACACATGTGGATTCCATAAATGACATTTAATTCAGCTTTAATTTATGGTACAGTTTCAAAACTCTTGGAATATAGCGGATGAGTCACTTTTATGGAATTTTATGGTGTTTAAGTGGTCAAATACCTGATCTGATTCTGTAAGCATCCACAATACAAAGCCAATAACAGCTGGATACAACATGGAAGTGGTGTAGAAACCCAGCCAGGCAAAGTACATGGCAATCTTCGCTCCAAAATAATCACAAATATCATCTAACAGAAAACAAAGAGTACACAGACTTAGACCAATCATTCAAGTAGGACTTTAGCAACAAAGTGACAAAATCAATAATAATCAGTAATGAAAATAATCAACAATGAATTTGTTTATTGATTAATCACACTTGCATGCTATGCACAGAAAAAAACTGTTAATCAGAATTGTCGTTTTTGTCGTTAGACATTAAATGTAGGTTTAAAATATAATTGTATTTTATGAGAGGACAAAGGGACTATTTTAATGGAGTATAAATGTGATATAATTACTACGTTCATATGAATGTGTGTGTATCTAGTACCAGTTAACATTTAGCCTGTGCTTTTGTTAATTATCATTTTTAATTGAGTGATTTTAACTTCTTAACTTTAAAATGGTAAGCGGGAATCATAACAGTAGGCTAACGCTATACATTATGTGCTAAAAGGGTTGAAAAATAAATATTACATTACAATCAGTTGGAGTTTTTTGTTGTTTAGAATGTAATATTTATTTTTCAACCCTTTTAGCACATAATGTATAGCATTAGCCTACTGTTATGATTCCCACTTCCCGTTCAAGGACTCTTAATTTTGAAGTATATTTTTGTTCTCATTGTTTCTGTTTTCTCACTTCCTGGTTTAGCCACTGTTTGCCTTCTCTGTTGCCTTAGAGATTGATTTCCTTCACCTGTTAGCCTCTGTTATCTCATGTACTTAAACCCCAGTGTTGCCTTTGTTCTTTGTCTGGTGTTGTCCCTTATGGTAGCAGCATCATGTGTGTGATGCTCAGTTCAGTTTTACCTGTCTTGCCCTTGTCTTGATTTATCGTGTCTTCTTGTCGCATATGAATTCACTGTTTTTGCTTTCATTTCATGTACCTGGATTTATTGTTTGTTAATAAATATAAGTGATGTGAAGTCCGATTCATTTCCACGAACTGGTTCTTTCAGAGAGTTTGTTTCAATGAACCAGTTAAAAAAAAAGATTAATCGGTTCCTTACGTCATCACGTAATGATGTCACTACTAATTTATTTTCTAACAACTCAGTGTCATGTTATATCTATGAAACATTCAAATAAAGTCATTTGTGTGAAGGCATATTGCTGATTATTGCCTTTCATTCACTTCAGTTAATGGTGTTTGTGGTCACAGTTTCATTCGCTGATCCATCATGTCAGACACGACTGACTAATATAGAGTAACCTTCATCTTGGATAATATTCCTAAAAGTTTCGCACCTACAACACACATTACAGACATTTGATGCAAAAACGCAGATATGTTCTACATATCTATAGTATACAGAAAGAATAAACCAGTCTTATAAAGTAAATTTTTGGGCACTTTTCAGCTGGTCAGTCTGGGAGACCCTCTGACCACCCAGTTAAACACCAGTTGGCTAAACTGGGAGACCATCTAAAGGAAAGTTAACAAAACCAGCAAAAGTGTTTTTCTTTTCAGCAGGGTAAGCAATATTACTTCTCAATTCACAAAACAACAACAAAGCTGACACCAAAAAATGTGTACTACTACTAACCTAGGGGCTGTTTCTCACACACGGCCTGCACCCATGACTTCATCAGCTGTCCCAGAATCCTCTGCTCATGAAGCGGGAAGACTTGCTGGATCACACCTCGCGCCCTCAGCTCAGGAACTGGAACATACACACACAGTGCACGCTCACTAACACACACACACAACATGAACAAGTATTCAAAACTTTGGTAAAACTTTTCCTTCTAGAAACCTTCAGCAACATATAAAGTGTCAGCCTGCACATTTAAATAGCTTTCAGGTAATCCAGATACTGATACACAAATATGAGTGACTTATACATACATACAGGCCACTGGTACAGCTCAGGCACACACTTCTCGGGGCTCTCATAAAGTCTAAATATAAGAACTCACTGATTGGCTGCCCTTCCAGGAAGTAGATGTTGTGAAGGGCCTCCCCATGTTTAGCTCTGAGATTGTCCAGCCAGTATTTGATTATGCTTTGGCGTTCCTGTGAAAAGAATACGCTTCAATCTATAACAATGTCCGCGGGATACAAAAATGTACAACCCAACTCGATGTCTCAAAGAATATCATGGGTTAACTCAAACCTAAGCTCTACTGACAATGTCCGTGATGTTCATAAACACAGAAGAAAAACTGATTCGGCTCTCAGTTTATAATCAAAACAAACAGTTTACAGTCATGTGATTACAATGGACGTCTATGGGGCAAGATATTAACCATTTAAAAGTAAAAAAGTGACACTTATTTTTTGTACAAATAATTAAAATTTAATCTAAATGGCTGTCTGAAATCGCATACTCTCTAGAGTAAGTGCTTATTTTATACTTAAGTAGTTACTAAAAAGTAGAGCACTAAAAAGTACGTTCTATGTAGTACGAATGTAATCTGGACGCACTATATCCGCCATGTTGTTACTATCATGTGATCTACCAGCGTCAGTTGCATCGCTTCACTGCCATTCATAAATCCTCTCCCGTGGCCTCATGGGATAGTAAAGTGTCCAACATCTGCGCACTTCAGAATCTCGCCGGAAGAAGTGAGTCATCCGGTTACTTTTTGCCTACACTTTTATGAGTACTGGAATTCGGACATACTTCTTTTTGTCACATCCTGTTTTTCGCCTACTATATAGTAGGGAAGTATGCGATTTGGGATGCAGTCTAAGTCATGGTTTGAGGTGGTGCTACTTTTCAAGTTTACCAATGATTTACCAACATCATTTCTTTGTGTAGTGTTTGCTCCATGTGAAAACTGCTTTATGGTTGGAACATCATGTCCCTGTGTATTCTTGGGCTGTACATCATCATCATCACAGATTTATTGGGATCATCAGATTAACATGGTCAGGACATGTTGAAAACAGTGTTACTATAATATTATTTATATGCTATTATATTGTTTATTAATATTTGAATAAGATTTTATTTTTATATTTTCATTTGTCATTGTAATTCTAGTTTAAGTTTTAGTAATTTTTTATTAGTTTTTGTACTTTAACATTTACTATTTACCTATTTACTTTTAATTTATTTTAATTTAATTAAAATTTTAGTAATATTAGTACTTCAACTTACTTTATTTCAGTAGGTTGTTGTGTAGGTTTTCATCTAATATTTATATTTTATTTCAAATTCTTTTACATAAATATTACGTTTATTTGTGCTGTATGATCTCCATATAGGCTAGACCTTCATACAAGTGCATTCTTTTACACATATGCTGTTTTTACAAACTAAGGGATGAGTGGAAATTATTTTCTGTGGTAATCAATATGTCTCAGATGTTGTTTAAGTTTGGTTGTTGCTTTTAAAAATAAAACCCACTATTAATCCAAAATACTCCCTTATGGAACATGTTAACTTTGTAAGTTACTTATAAGAATGTGTAATTAGACTTTATAAGTAGTAACATGCAATTTTTACATTAAAGAGCTATTTCTACCTGACTTAACTAAAAAAATTTTTTTTTTTTGGTATGAATGAATGTATTTAAGTTTATTCAGTGATAATAAATACTATTTTTCACTTGAATAAAACTAGTTATAATTTTTAGTTACCACTTTTTTCTGTTTAAATAAGATGTCAAAAGCCCTCTTGATATTAGTGTAGTGAAAGTCCAGTAACTACAAAAATCCTAAACTTGAATGCTGAATCCTGTATACAGGCAAGTCAAAACTTGTATGCTCAATATTATTAAGGACCTGTGAAGTGAAGAAACAGAGTTCACTCTCAATGTTGTCGTAGATGTAATCTTCCTCACAGGAGAAACTGCGAGACCCGCCACCAAACTCCGGCTTCACAGCTTTCTGCAGTCCCATCTCTTCAGCCCCTCGTAAAAGACTGACCACACAACAACAAAATACATCAGCATCAGTCAAACTTAAGATAGCCTCTAACCATAAACACTATGAAAGGACCAACAATCAAGCAAAGAAAAAATAACCGTCTTAATGTTCCAAAACAAACTTTCTTTGTACTCTACCGTTCAAAAGTTTGAGGTCAGAATGTTTTTATTTATTTTAAAGAAATTAATACTTTTTATTCAGTAAGCATGCAATAAATTGATCACCAGTGAGTGTAAAGACATTTATAATGTACATACGATTTATATTCCCCCCAAAAATACTGATTTTGATTCATAAAATTATTCTAAAAATATGATCACAAAAATGTTAAGCAGCACAACCGTTTTCAACGTTGATAATACCTAATAATAACAACAATACCTAACCAAATCAGCATATTATAATGATTTCTGAAGAATCATGTGACATGATGCTGAAAATCAGCTTTGATCACAGGAATAAAATTACATTTCCTAATATATTCAAATAGAAAACATTCATTTTAAATTGTGATTTACACAAATATGAAATATTAATTTTACACAATATTAAGGTTTTTACTATATTTATGATCAAATAAATGCAGTTCTGTCATGACAACTCTCTGAAGATTTTTAGCATGGTAATGGATATGACATTGTTAATGTATTTGGTCTTGCTGTTGCTGTTGACAGAACTTGGCATTCTTGATGAGAATCAGAGACTCTTACTGACCCCATACTTTTAAACGGTAGTGTATTTCGTAAACTGTCTTGATGCACTGTGGTCCCATGAGGCTCTGAACTTCTCAGGCGTTCTTTAGAGGCTCATGTTGGAACATGACAATAAACATTAAACAAGCATTTGCTTGACCGTCATGCCTCAGTACATCACCTGAAGAAACCATTAATAAATATAACAGAAGAAACTAAAAGAAAGATAAAAGCTGCTTCCTTCCCATGCCCTCTCACTTTTCGTATGTGGCCGTGACGAAGAAGGCGTGCATTCTGGTGTGTTTGTGATGTCGGATCTGGATAATGAGTTCTGGGATGCCGAGCCGTATGTGGTTCAGAAGCCAGAGCAGCGTGTGGTCATCTGTGGTGTCTGCACGGAGACAAATATAAACACCTCAGTCTCAGTGATGACCAATATACATTATTTATTATGTTCAGATACACTGCTGAAAAATACAGCAAAAATCATCCTGAATGTTCATGCTGGTCCAGGCTGGTTTAAACTAGCATGCCTTGCTATGACCAACATCCATAACAAATGCCTGTGTGACCATCTATTTTATTTCAAATACTAGTTCACAAGTAAATGCAGCCACACACACATGATAAAACAGCAATTAAATCCTTTCAACTAATTCTACTTTGTAACATTCAGATTACAATTACATTACATCATATTCAGTGGCATGCAGTGGCGTTCTGAAATGAGGACGCAAAATCATTTTAATGTTTTATTTTTATTTTTTATAAATCAAATGTAAATTTGTGTCCCAGTTAACACATAATGTTGGCACATGTTCCTGGTTAAATAAACATTACATCAAAAAAGAGAAACCAAATACAAATCTATTTTGTATTTTTACATTAACTATGCAATTAATGTTCTGTTTATTAAAACCAAGAATAAATCTCATCAAGTTAGTTTTTTAAGCATTTTTACATTTATTCCAAAATAATAACTAAAGGCAGTAACAATTTGAACAATATATTTTATTTGTGAACTGATGTTCAGCTGTTCTTTTTAATAGTCAACTTATTTTCATCTGTTATCATCAAGCTCAGATCAACACAAAAAAATGCCTTTTATTTCACCCCACTAAAACCCTGACACTGTCATCGTGTTTTCAGGCCATTTCAAATTTAATTTTAACGTGACATAAAGCAGTGATATCTAAGTGGCTTGTAAGTGAGTTGTTTACTTACTTTTTAATTAGTCTTCCCATTAATGCATAATTTTTTTCATTCAGACCGTTTCGCGAAACACACACGAAAACAAGAGGCGGGATTTATCGCACAAACCCATCATATCCAATCATAACCGATCGTATCCAATCATAGCGCAATGAAGGCATTGCCTCCTCTCACGTGACTTCCCCCCATTCATTCTCAATTACCCCCCACCAAACCCACCACACGCTTTAGGGGTCTGTTGAATGTCAATGGGCTCAGGGGAGGCAAGAGAGACGCGGCGTCCCGCTGTAACTTTACCCGCTGGTGTCACTGTTGGACAGTGTTACTTTAGAAAACGAGTGAATTATACACTTTTTAATGTCACATTTTGTAATATTTGCGTTGTTTTATTTTCTCATCCAATTTTTTGAGGAGGCACTGCCTCCCTTGCCTCCTCGGAGGAAACGACCCGATCCTATTTGCTATATCAATTAAAACTTTATCAACAAAAAAAACTTTAAGGCATTAAACTGGAATTTAAAACGTATTCTAAATAATTATCTAAGTTGTTTTATTCAAAAATATTATTTAATATGATTGAATCAACCTGATTACATTGGGTTATTGGGTTAAACAAACAAAAGTCATTTTTAAGAATTAGGTATGGTAGAAATAGTACCAACTGCAAATTTTCACTTTCTACAGTGGACAAAAGCGATAAATATTCTTTTGTGTCTTTTGTGTAATAAAGACACTGTTGAGAGCCGCACAGTAATTCACTCACGCTTAAAGTTCCTCAAAAACGACAAAAAAGAAATGTATTACTTCAATGAAATGAATGTACTATTTTACTATTTTAGTTCAGTAATGTTTTTTTTATTTAATATTTTGTATTTTTAGAGATTTTATGGTAGTAAATTATATTTATGCAGTAGTTATAGTCCATTTATTCACCTTTTGAGCGTAGACCTGAAAATTTCCAACTTAAACGTTCATACATCTTAAATGCTTTGGAGCACAGACTTAAAGGTATAGCGGAGGATCTTTCCAAATTTTAGATAAGACCCGCCCTCTCCACTTTTTGAAAAGTTTGATTGATTCACCAGAATGATTGACAATTAGGAGGACCAATAGTTTAGACTACCCACCAGGAAGTAAAACATCCTCCGCTATACCTTTAAGTTTGGCTCCAAATTTGAGGTTGATATCTCAAAAAATGAGCTTTGAAAAAAGTGAAGTTTAAACTTATATTATGAAAAATGCTATTATAATACTATTTTCAATTAAATTTTTCACGTATTTTCTCAAACATGTTTCACTCTAAAACTGTGAGAAAATCAAAGTCATACATGTGAAAAAAGTAGTGTTCCAAATTTGTTGATATCTCAAAAAATTTGCTTTTTTAGTACGATTTTGTTTGAGCGCAGAACCAAACGTTTCCACTAGATGAAATTCGTTTCCCATTCATTTTCAATGTGGTCAAAAATGACCTTTCGTGTGCGTGTGTTTGTTCAAATAGAAAGTGCCAAAACCTATACCAAGTTTTGTACAATTCCGATGAAGTAAAAAATGCAAAAAAAAATTATAAAACAAAAACGTATGATTTTTGGGTCAAAAATTACCAGAGCATCAGATGATTAATCAATCATTTTTCTCTCTCTCTAATAAGTGCATTATTTTGCATCTCAGTGGCTCAAATCTCAGTTATTAGCTCTAAAATTATGTTTCGTAATTAACAATTGAAATGACTACACACAAGAGCGTTTAAAAGGACAAAAACCTGACAAATGTCTTGAAATAAAACATTTGAGAAATGTCTGGTGGCACCCATGGTATAAATGAGATAATTGACTTCACAGTCAATTATCCCTTCCATATACAATTTCATCTTAAAATGTTTATAAGGCCACCAAGACTGTGATTTTTATGTACATGTGGTTTTAGTTTATTCATTTTAGAAATAAGTTTTAGTATGAAAGTTAGCAGTGGACGAATCATGATTTATTTTGTAAAAATGTTCGTATGCAGATTTAACACACAAATTTGTACATGGTTAGTGAAAAAGACAAAGTGTGTGCAAACAAATAATGGATGAAAGAAAGAAAGAAAGAAAGAAAGAAAGAAAGAAAGAAAGAAAGAAAGAAAGAAAGAAAGAAAGAAAGAAAGAAAGAAAGAAAGAAAGAAAGCATCTGAGGCACCTGGAAACGTCATAAGGACATCACAGTTCTCTGTGGGCACCGTCTTCATCCAGGATTTATGGGACATGATGTGTCTCCCGGCCTGCAGCAGCCGCTTTCCAAATAGCTTATCTGAGGAACACAACAAGGAGGAGAAAAGAAAACAAACGTCAGTCACTTCGCTACGTTGCTATGGACAAACAGACTCACTCCAAGCCGTTCATTTTCCCTCTCTCTCACAGTGCCAAGTTTAAATGTCACTCTCACACTCTCACTCTCCCCTTGAAACATGAGAAGAGGAGACAACCCGAATGCTCCAGCGCTGAAGCCCTGACAGCACAGCGGCCAGTGTCTGAATATGAACAATGACCTCAGAGACCAGAGAGTCTGCTACATGTGCGTCACTGGGGTTGTGAGCTCTTGGTAATCTTAGTGAAGATTTTTTTTATTTTATATTATAAAAAAAAAAACAAGACACAGAAAGATGGATGAATGTATTTAAGCTCAGAGAAGGAGAAATTAATATATGAATTATTAGAAATTAAGATTTGTATATATAACTTATGATGTTTATATTTTAAATAAATGTGTTTCTTTTGAACTTTCTATAAATCAAAGAATCCTGAAAAAATTTATCATGATTTCCACAAAAATATTAAGCAGCACAACTGTTTTCAACACTGAAATTAATAAGAAATGTTTCTTGAGCAGCAAATTAGCATATTAAAATGATTTATGAAGGATCGTGTGACACCGAAGACTGGATTAATGACTGCTTTCAAAAACAGTACACAGTCTTACTGACTGACTTACTGGCACAAATGTTTCATTGCACTGCTCAAGTTTGGGGCAGACGATGCAGTTGTTTAAACAATGTTGTTTAAAGGCACACTACACAAAAGAGATCTTATTTGTGATTTATTGTTTTTTTTATTGTTTTTAGTTTCAAAATAACAAATTCATCCAATTAAGTCAAAATCAGAAAGAAAGAAAGAAAGATAAATAAAGAGGTTCTGGTCAGTGGTGTTGTGTTTTTGGCAGTGACCGCTCTATAAATGTTCAGCTGCTCACAGTGGCTTCATGCTCACTGATATATGACCTTCAGAAAGTGGGACACGGTCTACATAAATCTAACACAATCTCAGGTCACTGTCCAACACCTACTAAATAATCTGCTAGGGAAAGAAAAGGTTATCATAAAATATTGCTAACACCAAAGCCTAAATGTTTGCACTTGATATCTAACATATAGCTATTACATAATGTAAAGGATCAAGGATTTTATAAGAAAATAACAACAATAGTTAATATTATATTATAAATATTATATTTTAGTAAAAAAATATTGGCTATGTTTATACTGCAAGCATTAGTGCTTAATTCTGATTTATTGCTCAGATCCAATATTTGTTTGTTTTGCTATTAAAATTATTTGGCTATTCACATTTTAAAAAGTGGACAATATCAAATTCGAG
This sequence comes from Leuciscus leuciscus, assembly GCF_965113295.1. Lineage (NCBI taxonomy): Eukaryota > Metazoa > Chordata > Actinopteri > Cypriniformes > Leuciscidae > Leuciscus > Leuciscus leuciscus. The sequence continues at coordinate 25,045,154 of NC_138747.1, read as the reverse complement.
AGAACCAAACAGAACCAAAAGCAGACACCTGACAGACGGCACGCAGCACAGGAGGTAAACACGGAGGTGCAAATCACGCGTTCATTTATGAGTTAAGGCAAGCGAGGTGATAAGGAGGATGAGGAGAAAGAGAGCAATGTTTTTCTCATACAGGTTTTTATATTTGATATGCTTGCATAGAGCTGTCATTGAAATACAATGAGTATAACAGCTCACCCTCCACTAACTTCGCTGCCATCTTCCAAAGTCAAAGAACTACCGGTGTGTAATATCTTTGGAGTGACTCCCATGATCAGCGCAGAATGTTGATCTAGAGTGAAGTCGCATGAACTCTGATATGACTGTTCAGACTGAGGTCGCATTGCAAAACATCAGACCTGTATCTGATTTAGGACCACATATGAAAGTGGCCCAAATCAGAATCGAAATGGTCAGATTCCATGTGGTTTGTGCTGTTCACATCGTTATGAAAACAAAAACAAAAACAGATCTGTTTCAGAAATGAGAAGGAAAAAAAACAACTTAACATAATTCATATTTCACTGTGAACATTTTCTAACATTCCTAAATTCCCTGCCTTGATTGAAATGAATTCTATTCACATTTATTTGTATAGTGCTTTTCACAATACATCATACTAATTTTAAAGCAGCTTTACAGAAAATGCATGTCTATATTACAATTTACATTGATCTATTTGTCCATATATCCAAGTAATGTCCATATTTCAGAAATATACAGTTCTTCGACAAATCATGTGATTAGCTAACATTATGTATTATTTTAAGGAAGTAACAATGAGCTGATTAAAGTAATTATTACAAGTTGTGAACATAATGATTACAATATAAAATTTGGCAGAGGCATTATGCATCACTGATGGATTAGTTTTTAAAATAGTTTATGTAGCCTACATCAGGGAGTTTATGTTAATGTTTATTGCATTATTGTACAATAATTTGCATTAGGCCTACCCTGATATCGTTTGTTAATGCTGTTTTTATATTTAAAGGGATAGTTCAACCAAAAATGAAAGCGGTCATGATTTACTTACTGTCATGTGGTTCCAAACCTGTATGACATTCTTTCTTCTGTGGAACATAAAAGGAGATATTTTGAGAAATGTCTCAGTGTTTTTGGTCCATTAAATGGCAGTCAACGGTCACTCAAAATATCTTCTTTAATTGTCCACAGAAGAAAGTCACACAGGTTTGGAAGGACATGAGGGGGAGTAAACAATGACAAATTTTAATTTCTTTGGGTTACCTATCTCATATACACATTTTAGTTGTTCAAGTAGGTGCGGTATATTATCAAAATATATATGATATATATAAATATACATGAAATATATTAGTAAAAAAAAAAATCAATTACACCCTACCAGTAGGTGGCACCAATTGACTGTTAAAAAATGTATTCCTTCAAACACACTAATTCAGTCAGAAACAAGTTAAGACTTTATCAGCGAGTCATTGAATCATTCATCCAATCCGATTGAAAAAAAACGTTTTTTAAAAATATTTTTAAATAGACTGTTTTGTTTAGTAAAAATATAATATATTAATAATACCTTGAAACAATATAACAGTATTTTATGATGTGTGCAACAACAGCTATCCAATTTTACCATACATTTAAGATTTACATTTATTTCCCACTATAATGCAAACAAACTAGTCAGAACAGATGGCATTAGTACATTGTCTGAAGTAAAGCAATGTAGCAAAAAGGGTAAGAGGGAAGGTTTTTACAATGCCTGAAACACGATCGAGCATCTTGCTTGCATCTAAACGCTACAGCAGCATAACACATGTCACTAGACATCTGGCCAATCATCAGTCAGCGCTCACTGGCTCAGTTTCCTACAACTCTATAAGCTTTATTTTTACCCGGTGTGTAAAGCCTAATGCAGGTGTGATGCCACGCTGTCATAATGCAACCCATCAGTGAGAAACATGATGGCAGATAGCATCTGTGGATGTGCAGAGAGAATGCTTTACAAATAATAAGCAATGAAATCTGTGAACTTCTAAATGGAGGATACCGCATAAAAACTACACAACCAAAGGAAAATCCAGTCCATTTTTGGATTATTTTCAAATGTTGCAGTGATTCACCACTGTAAGTGCACTTCTCCTATCAGAGGAGTCATCAGGGCCAGACATTATGGAGAGCTACAAACAATTATTCCGAAATGAAAGAGTGCTGAAATTGAAAGAACTGCAAAACAGCAATGCTTCATACTGATGATGAGCCAAAAAAATCTGGTAATTACAAAATCATTTGAACAAAGCCATTGAAGAATTTACTGCATGGTCAGGAATTGAGTCAACAATAACTACATGAGGAAGCAAAAATATTTGTTAAAAGTACATTCTGCATCCTGAAATGGCTGAGGTGATACAGTATATTAAATATCACAATCAGAAAAACATATTTTCAATGTATAAGTAAGCCATGTATTAACAGCAAATGTTTCATTTGCAACTGAGAATATATATTTGGTCCTCCCACGAAGCAATTCCTGTGAAGCAGATAGTTATCTACTCAAATGAATGGGGCATTGTGAAGGAAAGGAGAAATTATGAATGACTGAATGGGCTGGAATTTGAATACAAGCTTGGCACTTGATAATAGACTTTAATAGCCAGTACCATCCAATATGTCTGAAAGTCAGGTCTTTAGAATGTAAAGAAGAAAATATGAAACAAACAGTTACAATGAAATTCATTCAGTCTTTCATATTTTGAAACATATACATAAACATATTTGGCTTTTTTCTAATATTAAAAATGTTTAACCACTTCACCATATCACAATATTTATTTATTTTTGTTGCATAGTAACATTCTGTTATTTAGGGACTATCACTGCATCCGAAATCGCATACTGTATAGTAGGAAGGCTAATACATTTGGTTTGAAACTTACTTCGCAACCGTTAAACAAAAGATTGTGATCTCGATTGAAACACCCATGCGATCTTATTCCTAAATGTCTATTAATGTCTATTAAACCTTTGAAAAGAACAATCACAGCTGAACATTCAAATCTACGTTCACGCTGCCGCTGACCCAGAGAGAGCAGCTATGAAACAGCTCTTTTCAAACACACAGTATCATTATATTTTAATTCAAATTATCACAGAAGTACTGGGATAAAGTTTAGGCTATAGTTCGGATGTAAACACTGATGTCTACGGTTGCGATCAAAATAGAGTAAGTCACCTATTAAACATCTAAAGAAAGTATCAATTACACTGTTACACCAGTAGGTGGCGACAAGTGACTGTAAAAAAAAAGTATGTATCATTGAATCATTGATTTAAAAGATTCCTTCAAATATGCTAATTCATCCAGAAACAAGTGAAGTCTTTATGAGCGAGTCATTGAATCATTCATTCAATCTGATAAAAAAAAAAAATTCAAATGAATGAAATATTTTTTTAAATAGACTGTTTTGTTTAGTTGTCTATTCAGAATCATGGGAGAATTATGATCTGCGTTAAAAAATACAATAAAATTGTGATTCTCAATTTATCCAGAATTGTGCAGCTCTCCTATGATGAATGTGTGAATTATTATGAACTACATTCCTCATGTTGTCACAGTTGCGTTGCGTTGCGTTGCCATTCACAAATCCTTTCCTGTGGCCTGATAGTAAAGTGTACATCGAATGCACACTTCAGAATCTCGACGGACGTAGTAAGTCATCCAGGACCTTTTCACTTACTGTTTTATGAATACTGTGAATTCATTCTACTTGGCTCACTTACTGTTTAACGTTTTAATAAAAAAAATATATATTACGCATTTATACATACTGTATACCATGCAACAATTCGGTAAGGGATCGGTAATACATTTTTTAATGATTTTTTTTTTAAAATAAGTCTTCTTACTTTCACCAAGGCTGCATTTATTTGATCAAAAATACAGTAACAAAGTGATATTGTGAAATATTATTACAATTTAAATAATTTTGGTGCACAAGACATTTTCTATAATTATCAGTGATGCCTAATATTTTTGCGGCAACCATTATGTTTTTCCCCTCAGGATTCTTTGATGAACAGAAGGTTCAAAAGAACAGTATTTATTTGAAATAGAATTATTTTGTACACACAGAATGAATAACTATACACACAGTTATAGATGCATAACTATTCTATTGCCATGCAGTGTATTTTTCCCCAGTGGCCTGAGAGCGACAACTTCAAATATTTCTGCACTGTATTTCCCAAAACTAAACCTACTAAACAACACTCAGTTCTTTATGACATAATATTAATAAATCATAGAATTTTTTTTTTTACATTCAGCCTCATATGATCTGTGTTACACATATTCTGAAGAATGCTGTATTTGTTTATTAATGTGATGTGAGGAGGAACACACTTTCATAGCTATAACAACAGCTGTTATTATGAGATGTTGAAGGAGAGAAACCTCATCTTGAGTCCTGAGAGTCATCTCGAAATGTAAATGTCTGTCATTTGGAAACATTGGAGTTGAAACATGAGATCTTTAGCTGTTAAAGACAGCTGTAAACAAGATAGTCATACTGTAAGAAAACAAGTACTCTTCAAAACAGTTTTGCTTAGGTTTGCCATAAACCTACATAACAAAAATAATAATCTGAACCCGCTTGGTATTCTTGAGGTTCAAACATAACAACCGTTCTACCACTGAAAGAGATTAGGGTCGACGTAACCTGTTTACAACAGTAACAGATCTCTAATAAATAAACACAATAAAATGGATACCAGAACCAGTTACTAAAATTGCCATCCATCATCAAATTGCTGGCCTTTCGTTTAGCTTATGAAATACCAACTGAGGCAATGACATCATGATGTGAGTGCTAATGGTTCAGTTATACAGAGTTCTTTCTGCCCAACTATTGATGTCAAAAGCCCACTGCATAACACTGAAGAATACAGTCCAGGATACACCAAGTCTTTACACCCAACATATACATCATCACAAACAAACCTATGCTCTCAATGGTGAGATATTGCTTTTATACAAAAGTTCAATAAACCAAACAAAGTAGATATTGAGCAACTTACAATTTAGACACAGTATTACCAGTTACTTTGCTTGTTTTTGCACTACCATCAAAATGATGCTGCCTTCAAGAGCACCTGGGAAAGTCATATCTCAGAGTTGGGTTGGGTTGGGTTGTTATTATGAAATATCACGCATTCAAGTCGGAAACATAAAAGGGAAGTAACCTAAACCAAGGGATTTCAGTCTTTTAGATGCCATAGACCCCCAAATATGATCATTGTGTGATATATGTTTTCATGTATAAAAGACCCCATTTATACTGTGAAAATTAACATTATAAATGTGTAAAATAAATTTGAACATATTTAGTTTCTAGTGTTACATTATTACATTTTGTCTACTCACTAGTACTGTACTGTTATATGTATTATTTAGTTATTTACATCAAATTTATATTATTTTATTTTAATAATTTTTTTTTATATATTTCAACAAAATGTATTTTTTTTTTTTTTTTTTTTTTTATTACAAGTTTTTCTCTAAACCTTGCAGCCCCTGAGGGTCCCGAGACCCCCAGTAAAAAAAAAAAAACCCAAAAAACCTGGCCTAAACAATATGAAAGAATTATATTGTGAACAATAAAATATTAATTTCTATCACTTATTTATGGTTTCACAAATAAATGTTTTTATATACTCAATTTGTCTATCATCTAGAACTCCGAGTTTCCCCACTCATAAATACAACTTGGCTTGGTCATTCATGTATTCAGAACTAGTTATTATGATATATCCAACTCCACTTTAAGGGTGCAATAGATCCTAATGAAGCAAAAGCAGATTCAATTTTCTCAGAGAAAACCTAGCATGCTTCCGTTCTTGAATTAATCCTTTTGAACAAATTAGTTGAGTGAACGATTTAATGACTCAGTCATACACACACTTGGGGTTTAACAATGTAACCTGCAGAAAAGGCTACTGAACAAATGAGCAGATGACTGACAGACTGACAACAAGCAAAGTTCCAAAAAGAAGCCAAAGCATCAAGCTTCGCATGTAAGAAAAAAGACTCATCCACTCCAGGTTTTCGATTTCTTCGCTAGTGAGAGAAAGCTGCTGAACACACTTTCTGGCAAAATAACAGAACTTTGCTGCCATTCATGAGAGAAAACCCTAAGACTGGGACAATGCATCAACATCAATATAAAAATGTATCATGAACAGAATGAACATGAACTCTGCTGAATGAACAGAAACAGATAGTTTTCTGCCAAGTCTTAAATGTGAGAGCCACACTGAACTGTATAAAGTTAATAAATCCCATGTTAATCATGAGAAATTTAATTTACTCAGAGACAAATAAATTAGTTGCGTTCATAACAATGAATCCACCGGAGCTTGGGTGCGAGCTGCTCAAACATACTTTCTACACTTGGTTATGATTAAGAAGCATTTAATCAATTTTTATTTAAAATATCTGATGGGTGAAATCAGACCTTGATTGGACTAATAGGCTAATGATACATATTGCACTACTTGTTATGTTGGGGTGAATTTATGCTGGACTTAAGGCATGTTTGCACTGAGGACGCTAACTGTAACAATAAAGATAAAGATATAGTTCAAATCATTCAAAATATCCACACCACAATTATACAGAGACCAACAGTGATAATAAAAGTCCCAATGCCGTTGGACAAAATATCAGCACTCTTGAAAATGCGTTCATTCAATCAGATTCGATTCGAACTAACTGTTGTATAATGGTTCACAACAAGCCACAATAAGAAGGCCTTCCAAACATAAACAAACCCAAAACCAGCAACAATATTGTAAAACAGAAAATCGTTTCAGCCATAAGCGCCTCGGACAACCTGAACCTCCCCAAAGGCCCGTAAAAAATGGTCTAATCGAGCGCAAAAAAGTAGCGCATGGCCCACATTATGTAGACTAAAGCTCGAGTCTCGCATTTGAAGTGATGCTGCCGCATGACCTTCTATAGGCCACACGTACATCAGCAGGGATAGTTGTATGTATCGGGGAAGCATAATAGACATGAGGGGCAGAGAGCATAACAAAGCGCCGCATTGTTCATTCTTCCCGAAGGATATGCCGTCTGTCCCTTATGCCAGCCTCACATCCACCTGTCCCGTCCATATTCGCCCTCTCCGGACCCTCCACACTCACCCAAAAATGTGTGCTGAGAGGCAGCGCTGTGCTGCTGCTCCGGCCGCTCCGCGTCCCCCTGCGCCCGGTGTCTGTGCCGCGAGCTCTCGCTGTCGCTGCTGCTGATGTTGCTGTTGCTCGCCGAAGATGCAGCAGCGGTCGCCGTCGCGTCGGGCATCATGCTGCTGCTGTTTCCGCGGGGAAATGATGTAGAAATGGGGCGCAGTGTGTATGGATACACACTGGCTGGGTTAAATGAAGGTGAGGGTGAAGTGAAGGTTGTTGTGAGTCATCCTGTTTGCAGCGGGATGCGAGGAGAGACTGACTGCGGCGTGAGGAGGAGTAGGCTACTATGGTGGAGGAGAGGAGGGACAAAGACGAGGGAAGATATACACCTCCTCTCTCCGTCTGTCTATGCTTTCAAATACTCTTAGATACAGACTAGCCTACTCACACGGCCACCTTCTCATGAGACATGCATTAGCTGGCTGACCTCAGCATGAGTGTATTGATGTATTGATTTATCAAACCTCAGCATTTAATATGTCAAAACTCTATAATTCTTTCGGGCTAAAGGTTTTTAAAGAAATTGTCTGACTTGTATGATATTAAATATATTATCACAATATTTATCACCTTCATTTTTGCCAAACTGTAAAATGTTTTTTGAAATTGTAAATAAAACAAAGAATACTGAAGTAGGCTACATTTTACAAGAAAATACTATTTCAGTCTTTCTAACTTCACATTTATTTCAACCGGTTACTTGTAGTTTCTTTGTAATTGTGAAATTTATAAGCAATTTCTGATTTGAAATAGTTTTCCCCAACTGAAACCTGCATACGTTATAGTTATTAAGTAAGTGAGAACAAATCATAATATAATTTTTTTTTACTTAAATACAGTAAATTGTGAAAATGAACAACAAGTTTTTTTAGGTTTTTTTTTTTTTTACATTAATGTTTATGGGAACATACATGTAATTCGCTTTTAAATAGTCCAATTTAATATTACATGGTCTCTCAGTTAATATTATCTCATTAAAATGCTTTATAAAATAATAGCAAATGCTACTAAAATAAAATAGCAATAGCAAGTGTCAACTTGCTAAAGTATTTAAGTAATTTACAGTAAAACTGCTTTTAATTGCATCCTTGCTTATAATAACTTAATTCTTGCATGAATGTTCATAACAATGATTAACATAGTGCAGTCACATTTTCCCCTCTATATTTCTGTGGGACTAAAATGAGACAGCCTGTCCGAAAGGATGAAGCAGGGTATTATTTATTAATTAATGCAAAAATATCTTTCCAGCTGAATATTTCAGTATGAAGGTGATCTATTTTACCTCTCTCTGAACAAAAGAGCATAAGGCATCAGTTTCTTCAGACTCAAGATCTACTGTCCAAATATATAACTGGGATTTATATTATATTAACATTGACCAGTTTTAGTTTTTTTTTAAATGCAGGTCTGCATTTTTTTAATAATGTAAGATATTCAAAAAAAGTAAATGATAATAAAACACACGTGATCCAAGTATTATCTGCAAACTTCACACCCCATTTTCAAATGATCTCATTAACACAGTTGATTCGGGTTGTACTAAATTATACTCTGAATTTTGCTGAAAAAGATGTCATATAATGACAATCAAGTGCATAGAATGTTAAAAAAAGGTGTTAAAGATTTGATCCTCAGATGAAATATAACCAGAGGTTTAGTCTTGCCTTATTGCTTTCGAAAGCAAACCTCACCTGACATTAAACCAAGCAATAAGCATTTTTTGCTTACTCATCAAGCTCATTACTTAAACATGCACAATCTCGCCACCACCACAAAAAAAATAAAAAATAAAAATAGAGAAATTATATCAAATAAAGCTAGAAGGTAAACACTGTGGAATCCGCATTTTTGGTTGTTTGAACTATATTGTACAGTATATGTTTTTTAAATATCCAAATTTGCAGTTAATTTAAATAGTTCTGCTATTTGACTAATTTATTTTCAAGTGTACAAATATTACATGCTGTCTCTCAACTAATACAAGTCTTGAATGTAGTCTTAAAACTATACGTATAATAATTGGAATTAGAAAATGTTGCATTAAATAAATCACACATTTTTAAGTCCCTAGTAACAGTATGGCAGCATCAACAATGTACTATACTTTTCGTTTTCTGTTCCATAAAACATAGGCTAAGAGTGAACTATTCCTGAGTAAACTATATTCTTTTAATAACACGTTATAAAACTACATTAAGGCTAATCAAATCAACAAACATGCTGATAAATATAATTTCAGATTAAATATGCCACAACTTAAAGACATTGCTGAGACTAACTGGAACTATTGAATATATGATAAGTGAATTTAACAATTCAATGAGTAGTTGAATAGATCCTGTGAGTGTCACACGGAGAGAATTGTAGGGCGCACAAGGGGAGAAACTTTTATTTGATTGACAGTGAAGCTGGCGAATGGCAAGCATCTTTGCTCGAACGTATAATGACACGGACCAATGAAATTTGCCTGTACAAGACCAGTAACCAACCGCCAGGAAAATAATGCTCACGTGGAGCGACATGGTAAACAACAATGTTTAATTTAGCCGGGTCATTGATACACTAAACGTTTCAGGTCATTAACATGCACTTTATTAGCGGTTGGAGAAGAAGTGCCGCTGTCATAACTGCTATAAGGTCTCTTGCATCTGCTTATAACCCATTCAGGGTTTCTACTACTTTAATACGCACAGTAAACATGACTGGTTTGTGTTTGGCAGATCTCTTTCAGTGAAGAGGCTCTTGTGTTCTGTCGGGTCGGAGGATGACACTATCTTCGCCGTGTCGTCGGGTCAGGGCCGGTGTGGGGTGGCGGTGGTCCGGGTCAGTGGTCCGGCATCAGCACACGCTGTCCGCAGTCTGACCCGAGGTTTCCCCGCAGCTCGGGTCGCCAGCCTCCGCAGCATCACTCACCCGCAGACCAGAGAGCTGCTGGACCGCGGCCTGGTCCTGTGGTTTCCAGGTCTGATGACCAGTTTTAAACGCAGAATAGCCTGTTTTTTACCCATGATCTTGCTAATACCCTCAGTCTAATATATGGGTGATTCTTCCTTTAATGGGATCTTAGGATGGCTGTAAAACAAACAAAAAAGTCATTTTAGTCTTAAAGAGTTCTAGTCCAAAAATAAAAATTCATGTCGTTCCAAACCCGTAAGACTTCCAGTCATCTTCAGATCACAAATTAAGATCTTTTTGATGAAATCTGAAAGCTTTCTGTCCCTCCCATTGACAGCTACGCAACTACCACTTTGATGCTTCAAAAAGTTCATAAAGAGATCATAAAACTAATCCGTATGAATTTAACTGTTTAGTCCAAATTTTCTGAAGAGACTCCATCGCTTTATATGATGAACAGATTCAATTGAGCCTTTTATTCCCATATAGATATTCATTAACGCACATATCAGTTATACGCATGCATCAGTGCGTAAAGCAGGTTTGGTTGAGCTTCTGTTTATGTTCGTTGACTAATATTATATGTGAATAAAAGACTAAATTCAATCTGTTCATCATATAAAGCAATCTTTAAAAATTAGTTTAACAATCTCTTTATGAACTTTTTCAAGCATCAAATCAAAGTGGTAGTTGCTTAGCTGTCTATGAAGGGACAGAAAACTTAGATTTGATCAAAAATATCTTCATTTGTGTTCTGAAGATGAACGAAAGTCTTATGGATTTGGAACGACATGAGGATGAGTAATTAATGACAGAATTTCTAATTTTTTGGTGAACTATCCCTTTAAAGGATCGACTTCAATAGCTTCAATTTTTTTAGTGTGCATATTTTAATACATTTTCCTTATTTCTAAGAGCATTGAAATGTTTGAATTTGCCATAATTTAATTTAGGGTCCCTACTCAGACTTTATAACTTACCAGGACAGCAGAGTGACATTTGTACAGAAAAGTCAGTCATTTTAATATTTATGCGTTATGATCTGTAAGCAGCTTTATTAAGTAAAAAAAAAAAAAAAAAAAAAAAAGGTAATTTAGAAAAAAATCCATTCACATTTAAAATGCATACAACAATCAATAATAAAAAAATACAATATAATTTTTTTAAATAATCTTTAAAATCTGGACTGGTCCAAGTTTTATTCAACTTTTTCTATAAAAACTCACACCTCATTTAAAATCCACACCCTCATACTTTATGCCAAAATTCATTTGTAGGTAGATTTATTATATGGCTTGTGATAAATGTGTTAATGTTGTTGAAACATAGATAAAGAAGTTTAAAGACTGCACTTATTGAAAAGTCTCCTAACTGAATAATATATACATTATGTATGAACATTTTGAGTTTTATGAAACCTACACTACCATTCAATTGTTTGTGGTTTATTTGATCAAAATATGTGTAAAATAACCATCTTCTATTTTTATTTTAAAATGTAATTTATTCCCGTGATCAAAGCTGAATTTTCAGCATCATTACTCCAGTCTTCAGTGTCACATGATCCTTCAGAAATCATTCTATTATGATGATTTGCTGCTCAAGAAACATTTCTGATTGTAGGAAGCAATTGTTGCAAGGTTGTTGCTTCATTTCTGAAGCAACTGTTGTGCTGCTTAAATATTTATGTGGAAACAGTAATATTTTTTTTTTTCAGGATTGTTTGATGATTAGAAAGTTCAAAAGCACAGCAGTTAATCGAGACAGAAAATATTTTCTAACATTATACATGTCTTTACTGTCACTTTTAATCAATTTAATGCATCCTTGCTGAATAAAGTTATTCATTTATTTAAAAAAACAACAACAACAACCCTAAAACCACTAAACGGTAGAATATATTAAATTTGCTATTGCTACAATATATAAATTGGGTATTATTCCTACCAAGACATATTTCACTCTTTTTGCTCTTTCAGGTCCTGGTAGTTTCACGGGAGAGGACAGTGCAGAGTTTCACATTCACGGGGGTCCTGCTGTCATTAGTGGAGTCTTACAGGCGCTTGGTATGTTTAAGAAAGATCAATCATTATTGTCCCCACAATTGTTCTGGATAATCCTTCATAAATATTTTTTTTTTTAATGATTAGAAATGTATGTATCATGCAGATGACAGCTAGTTGTTGAGTCACCATTTTAACACTAGATGGCAGCCTCTGCTTTGTATCTAGCTTAAAATCTAGCTTTTTATTTCTGATGTATTTACTCATAAAATTGTCATTTCATGCAAAATAGCACTTTATGTACTCATAGCCTTTATCTTAATTGTAACTTAAATGTCTTTAAGTAGTGCTTTGGAAGAGGCTGCATTCTAAAGTTCATTTTATTTTAAAGATGTCTTGTTTTGTGTGTGTTTCAGGGAGTTTGCCAGGGCTGCGGCCTGCAGAGGCGGGTGAGTTTACCCGACGGGCGTTCGGTGCTGGAAAGTTGGACCTTACTGAAGTAGAGGGTCTAGGTGACCTGATCCATGCGGAGACAGAAGCACAGAGACGACAGGCTCTCCGACAAATGGCGGGAGACCTGGGCCGCATTTACCAAGACTGGAGAGTTCGGCTTAAACGAGTAAGAAAAGGATTCATCAGGATATAACTTATATTTTGAGAACTTCTTTATGTCCCCATATTTTATGTCATCTGACCCCTAAATTAACATAGTTCTCCACGGGCCAAAATTGCACCTTTGTGCAAAAATATCGCCGCGACATCCTAAATAGCTTTAACATGTTTATCAGTAAGAGGACAGGAAATTCCGGACAGATGCTATATACATGCATAATGTGGGAACTGTTTAGTGGTGTACGTGTTTGATGGTTCCCTAATGGTTAGGAAACAGTGCTACAAACAAAAACTTCTGGGTTTTGTGAGCAGAACACTTAAAATTGCTCCAGGGGAACTGTCCCTGACTTCCTGCAGTTAGTGCACTGTATAACGCTTTATACTTAAAAAAAGAAAAATACTGGGTTTCTGTGAGTCTTAAAAAGTCTTAATTTGCCCTTACACAAATTACAGCCTTAAAAAGTTCCCAAATCAGAGCAGAAAGTCTTAGATTCGTAAATTCATGCCATTCAATTTTTCATGCATTGCAAAAAATGTATATCTTCCTCAGTATATCTGTCCTGTTTTCCAATACAAATATCTAAACAACTTTAAATCAAGATACATTTACTTGAGATGCACATGTAAAAGGAAGTCTTGAAAAACTGAACAAAATCAATTTTTTTCAATTTTACAGTAAACAAGACTGTCATTTTGTATCTCCAGTAAATGCATCTTGATTTAAGAATACAAGACAAAAATACTGAGGAAGAACATCACTTTTTTTTGCAGTGCATTCAGAAAATACAGTTAAAGATAATCTTCATATTCATATTCTAGTGGTTGGGAGCAGAGGAATCAAGCGACTTTTTTTTGTAAAATGAATTAAAAAGTAATGATATCTGTTGAAAGTTGTATTTTCGAACTTCTTCTGAACTTCCCCTTCAATAGATTACTTAAAATTTCTTTACTTGGTCTTAAAAAGGTCTTAAATTTACCTTTATAAAACCTGCAGAATCCCTGAAAATAAGTTGGATGTACACTACTGTTCAAAAGTTTGGGGTCAGTAAGATTTTTTTTTTTATTAATGCTTTTATTCAGCAAAGATGTATTAAATTGATCAAAAGGGGCAGTGAAAACATTTTTAATGTTACAAAAAATTCAATTTCAAATAAATGCTGTTCTTTTGAACTTTATTTATAAAAGAATCCTGAAAAAATGCAACATGGTTTCCACAAAAATATTAAGCAGCACAACTGTTTTCAACATTTGATAATAATCAGAAATGTTTCTTGAGAAGCAAATCAGCATATTAGAATGATTTCTGAAGGATCATGTGAAATTACATTTAAAAATATATACTTAAAATGTTACAGTATTATTGTTTTTCCTGTAATTTGGATCAAATAACTGCAGCCTTGGTGAGCATAAGAGACTTATTTTTCAAAAACATAAAAAAACAACAACCTAGACTTACATTGAAGGAGGGAACCAAGTCAAATCTACAAAACAGAATATCAGAGAACTATATCAGTTACACCCCATTTGTATAGCATCAAATAACTAACTAAAACCAAACTTATTGAAAAACAAACACTTGAACATCAGCATGATAAGAACTCTCTAAAATTACACAAACCATCTTCGGAAAGTAATTATTTGAAGAGTAATTTTTTTGTAACTTGGTAGTTTTTTAATCTGGCTCGCATCCCATTCGATTACATGGAGAGGGTGGGGTTTGTGACCTATACTGGAGCCAGCCACAAGGGGGCGATCAAAATGTTTTGGCTTCACTTTTCAGGACATGTGCGGCACACTTGACTTGGACCAGAGCCCGTGGACCAATAAGCAACCATCCAAAACACCCTAGCAACTGTATAGCAACATGCTAACAAACAATGAGAAAACTTTCACAACCGTGTTGCAACTCCTTGACCACCACAGTATGGAATCTGTGAGGAGCAAAGCACTCAGTTTTCTAATTTTTCACCTCATATTTGTAATGCATGAAATAAATGCAGTTTGATTGATAGATTGGAGAACCTCCAACTAAACAAGTTAAAAAATATGCTATTTGGTAATAAGAAACTTCCTTGTGTCCCTTTAGTGTGAGGAACAGAGGCAGAGTTGGCTGTTGTACATGATTTATAAGGCAATAGAGCACTTCAAGTGTGTTTTTATGAGAGGTTATTCTTTTTTATTTAAGGTCTTTTAAATAATTACAGAATGTACTGCTAGATTGGGCAGTGTTGTCACTCTGTCACGGTTGGTGTCCATCTATTGTTTGTGTGTAAGAGTGTGCTGATTGCAGACAGGACATCCTGAGCAGGGTGTGTGCCAAGCCGTCAGAGCCCTCAGGAACCAGTGTGATGTTGGCTAATGGTTTGTGTGAAGACTCCTGGAAGGAGGTTTTTGGTCACAAGCTCTTCATTTCAAGGTCTTTTTTCCCCTTATTTAATTGTGGAAATAAACATAGTTTGGGGATTTTCAAAAATGTAAAACAAAGAAAAGTTGTGTTGTAAAATGAATAGGAAATTCTTAAAATTCTGCAATTTTTCTACACAAGCAAATTTGTGTCAGATGTTCTTGCTTTCATTGAAGCACAATATGCTCTTTGGATCATTCTCAAATTATGCTGGATAACATGATCATCATGTTTTGCACTTGTGGAGCTCATGCAGCTGCTTTTATTAAAATTTGATTGGCTGAGCGTCTTTCCAATCTTTCCATTTTTTTTTTCTGAATCTTTCACTCAACCAGTTTGTTCAAGGAACAAAACAGACAAAGAAACTGGGAATACAATATAATGTCTAAAATTTAGAATAGTGTTGAAAACCTTGAGGTCAGTAAGTTTAAAATGTTTTATTTAAAAAAAATGTAAAAACATTTTTTTAAAAATATTCTTATGTTTTCCAAGGCCGCATTTATTTGATCAAAAATAGTAAAAAGTAAAAATAGTAATATTGTGAAATATTATTACGATTTAATAGAAACTTTTTTATATATATATTTTTTAATACATAATTATATTTTAAAATGTAATTTATTCCAATGATGGCAAAGCTGAATTTTCAGCATCATTGCTCCAGTCTCCAGTGTCACATGATCCTCCAGAAACATTCTATGCTGATTTGATGCTTAAGAAACATTTTGTCTTATCAATGTTGAAAACAGTATGTGCTGCTTAATATTTGTGTGTAAACCTTGATACATGTTTTCTTTGATTAGTTCAAGTTAGACATTTCAAAAGAACAGCAAATTTGAAATAAAAATCTTTTGTTACAATAAATGTCTCTTTTGATCAAACTGATGCATCCTTGCTGAATATACAAAAATGTATTTCTTTACAAAATCACAAAATTAAAAAAAAAATTAAAAAAGAAAAAATCTTACTGACCCCAAACTTTTGAATGGTGCTCAAAATCAACGTTTGCCAAATATCTAGCTAGTTTATTGAACTGTTGCCCTAGCATTTGTGAACCTCTAAACTACATTCTATGGAATTATGACTCAGTTGTTGTACGTGATTGTGTTTTCAATCTAGTGCTTGGCGCACGTGGAGGCATTCATCGACTTCAGTGAGGATGAACTCATAGAGGACGGAATCTTAAATGATGGTACGTCTCCTCAAATGGATTGGTAAAAACACTGATTCATTTCCAGGATGTTTTGTGAGAGTTTCCTGTTAGTATTGACCTCAGAGAAACCACAGCAGCTGTTGAGAAAGAATCAAAACCATTGAATGTCGCATTGAGAGGCCATATAGAGACATAGTCGTAGTGCCTGAAGAATACTGCATGTACAGTTATTGCCCTGCCATCATTTGTCCAACGTTACTCGATGTTTAAGTGTTATATCTATATTTCTCTGGAGAATTGAGGGATTCTTTGTGCGTCAAGGAACAAACCTGTCACAGACCATCTCCTTCCTCTGAGAGTTACAGACGTGCTGTAAAGCCACTGATAGAGGTCATGCAAAATATCCTTTCCCCTCCACTGACACACTTCTAGTGTGCAAAAGCTCTGTGAATTTGTACATGATCAGTATAAATTATGTTTTATCCATGTCCTTTAAAGTTAAAGCCCTTATGTTAATTTAAACATTGCATTTCAGTTTACAAAATGTAATATTACAACATCAGTTTGATAAATTAGTTAGAGATGTTTGGATGTTGTTTTTGAACCCGGATACATTGAACTGAGTGTTTTGTCTGCTGCAGTGGACACAGCTGTTCGGCAGCTGCAGACCGATATGGAAAACCACCTTTCAGATCAGCGGAGAGGAGAGCGCCTGCGCAGCGGTGTTCAGGTGGTCATCGCTGGAAGCACCAACGCGGGCAAGAGCAGCCTGCTCAACATGCTCAGTAAGATCAGACATCTGACATGTCAAATAGAAGTGTTGAATTAAATGCTTGCTTCAGGCAGATCAATGCTTCTCAACAGAGTTGGCTTCAGGCACCAGATTTTACATTTGATATCATGTGTGTAAAGACCCAACAGCAGCACATTATCATACAAAAGTAAAAAATAAAAATCCATAAAATCACACACGGAAATGTATTTTATTTAAATATAAATAATATATTAATAATAATAATATTATATATATATATATATATATATATAAATAAATAATAATAATATTATATATATAGATATATATATATATAGAAAGAGAGAGAGAGATTTTTCCCCAACATTGTACATTAATACTAAAAACATCCAAAATATGAAAGAACACCTTAACATATAAACATATAATTAATCTTTGTTACAACTACAAAAGTGATTTTCTCTTTGTATTTTGTTGTTTGATTAACATTAATGACATAGACGGCTGCAGGAACATTAGGCTGCTGTTACTTTAAGACCGAATGCACTGATCCAATATAATGATACGCATTCATTTTCTTTCGCAATTGTTTGTTCACGTAAACCACAAGCGACTGTGTTTACGAGGATACTCGCCTAGATGGGCATTTTGACATCATTTTGCGTGTATGTGTACGTTCAAGCACAAATAGAGGCGGAGGAGAGCTGAATTCAGTGTCTGCGCGCGCACAGAAAAACAGTGTGTGAGTTCCAAATTGATCTCTATTTCACATCTTCTTGCACTCAAATGGCTTTTAATCGCTTGAATGTTTAAACGGAATGGTTAAACTTAGCAATTAATCTAAGAATCACATGCGTTTCGAACCGTGGTGCCTGGTCAGTATGGATCAACTACGATTCCTATACTAGACATCGCATATCCTGCTATGTGTGACTATCGCGGATGCGCACATCGCGATATTCGATGCTAAAACGATATATTGTGCAGCCCTAATATGTATATATTTTAATCCAGTGATTAAAGCACACTGTATATCTTTGTTGCAAGTGAAACCACATTTAATCTAGGTTGCATTTCCTTTTACCTCGCATAGTTTTGTTCAGGGTTTTTAATGTAATGTTATCCCCTATGTTTTGATGAGTTAGTGCTGAAGGTTTTTATTTAATGTACAGCCTTTTATGTTACAAAAAAGGATATTAAAAGTGTTTTCTCCTCCCTAAAGCCTTTTTGTTTGCTTAAAAACTATCCACCATTATATAATTAGTTGCAATTTTTAGTTGGCATCACAGGAATAAATTACATTTTAAAATGTATTTAAATGGAGAAAAGTTTTACTGTATTTTTTATCAAACAAATGCAGCCTTGGTGAGCAGCATAAAAGACTTTTAAAAGCGCGAAAAATTCTTACCATTTAGTTTTTTTCCAGTTCATGGTTTTACTTTAAAATGGTTAAACACATTTTAGGGGCAAAAGTTTCTTATTGTCCTATGACAGAAGGTTATGATTGTGATAAATGCACATATTATCTTTCACACTCATAAAGTGACACCGTACGGCCTTTAATGACGTTTATCTCTGACCTCTGACCTCTCCAGTAGCGGGGGGATGTTTGGATATCACCACACTTCCTGCCCCTAATTACCCCACATTCATCAGGCCTGTTATTGTGTGTTTTGCTGGAACACTGACCGTCTGGTGCTGTCACTTCCTGAAGAGTGTGAATTTAATTAAGCAATTTGTGAATTCTATTAAAAGCTGAAAGCTTAACATTTTGTGATAATTTAACATCTTATTTATTTGAAGAATTGAGATTTGCAGTAAACGGCGTAGAAGATTTTAAGATAAAAAAATGTATGCTGATCTTAAGATTGATACGTTTTATAAACTCTTTAAGGAAGTTCACACAAAGAGTGCTTGAGTGAAACTGGCCTCTTCCTTCCAGTAGACATATGGAAATATACTTTAATTCCAGACTAGACCAGAATGGAACAAGATAGAACACGTTTCAGTACAGCAGTGAAACATTTCTTCAAACTTTCATCCGCTCAAAGAAACTGCAAAGCACAGCACTGGTTTATTGGGTTGATTTATCTGCAGTTATTTTGGGTCAGCGCTGAGAAACAAAAGACAAAAGGACAAGAGTTGCTAAATTTGATTTATTCAAAGGTTATTCAATTCTAGACAGATCATAATTAACATGCCATTCAGAACAAGACAAAAGATCATTGGATAATGAAAACATTCTGTGTTACGGTGTAATGCTAATAAATGAAACACTTTTAAGGTTTGAAACAACAACTTGTTTCCCAGTTACACTCACCACTGGACTACCGTTTGATATCCAGCTAACATTTAATGCACAGACATCAGATTCTTCAGCAGATGATTTAAACCATATATGACCTTCACATTATTGGGGTACTTTTAATGCAAGCATGCATACATTAAACTTATAAAGTAATATGAGCAAGGGTACTTGCCAAAATTAGACATAACATATTAATAGCGGTCATTAAATGCAAATATGTGACTATGCTGTATATAAAAATAACTTAATGTTCTGTAAATATGTCACTATAATGTTTACCAGCGAGCTGTATAATAAGCACATTTGTCTTACCTGAGATAAAGAATAGCCATTACTTTGTTCATAGCACACGGTAGCATCTGGATTGAGGTATTGGAGTAACAGTAAAGTTAGGGTCATGGTATAACTGTGGCTTCAGAAACTGGCGCCACTTTTTTCAGTGCTTTTAGACATTACTTGTGCTCAGGGTCATAAGTTACACAAGTCCTTTTTAAAAAAGAATTTAATGCTGATATTTCTACAAATGTCAGTTTTTAAATAATACATGGAGTTGTTTACTATGCAAAATCAGGGAAACAGGGTTGACAAGTCAATGTCTTAAAAGAGAAGATATTTTAAAACAGAATCCACTACCTGAAATGATTTATTTTGACAGAATTCTTTGATTTATAGAATAATCCATTTTTAAGAGGATTTTATGATGGTAACAGTGTTGATGCATAACAACATATAAAAGGATATAACTTCAAAAGTATTGAGGATGCAACTTAAAGTATTTGTAATAATACCTGTACACATCATTTGTGCAAAACACATGAGTGATGCATCAGATTATTGCAGCTTTTTGAGAAGATGTTTGTTATTACGATTACTTATGAATGATCAAATTTAAATATTCATTTGGAGGATGATTAAACTATTGAAAAAAATCCCATTGATTTAAACTAAAAGAGATACTGAGATACTGATACATTCATAATAGCATAGCTTTTGACCTGGGCAAATAAGCAGCTATTAAACTGACATTGTTATGTGTGTGCCAACAGGAGAGCATGTGTATGGCCTTACAATTTTACTTACAAGTCAAGACATTTCAAATCTTACTTGTTAAACCATTTTAGGCTTGGCCCATTTTTTTTTGCCCAGGAGTGTATATCGGAGTAAAACGGCTTCTCGAACAAGAAAAAATGTTGGACAGGACTTGAAAGCAATTGATTGATTGGATGGTTGTGGTTTGCTATTGCTGTTATGTCATGTGAGTGACGGGTTGTCTCGCCCTCACTCCGGTAGATATCATCAGAGAAAAGAAGAGATGTCGCTGCAAGAGGAAGGAGAAGTTATTTTAATTATATCAGGCACATAAATAAATAAAAAATATGTATAATATTGATTTCATGATGACTTTAAGATGAACTGCGATTTATGTGGAATACATTTATAAAAATCCAATATAAAAATTGTGCACATCGACGTTTTATAAACTGTTCAAAGGAGCATTTTAGAAATTGTCGTATGTTCACATTTATGATCATCATTATACACGTCTTTTTACATTTCTTTATATTTTCTCCCTTAACTTTTTCTTCAAAAGTGGTGAACATTTTGTTTTTGTACAACCCTTACAAATCTTTTTTTTAAGCTCCATTTTTAGATGTCGTCGCCTAGGGTTATCTCATCTAAAAAGTTGCATATGTTCCTGCACATGCATCTTATTTGCCTTTCACCTTAACACTGGTCTGTGAGATGTTTCGTTTCCACAGGATATGAACTTTGTGTTGTTTTGTGTACTTGCAATCACCACATTTAAATATAGTTAATCTTGGTTTTCTTGAAGTCTTATGGAGCTCCCTTGGTAATACTTTCTGCCCTCCATCCTGAGAAATGAAGGACTTCTGAGAAGTCCTAGAACAAAACGTCTCACGGGCCCCCCAACATCTCGTCAACTAGTCAATTGTCCTTATAGGTGCAACATGAGCATTGCTGTGCTTTGTTCTCCTTATTAGTTTCTGAACTCATTTGAGTTTCTTCTGTCACTGTGCAGCTCAGCGTCCTGCTGCCATAGTGTCTGCCACCGCCGGGACCACCAGAGATGTGGTGGAGGTCCCTCTGGACATCGGGGGCTATCCTGTGCTGCTGAGTGACACAGCAGGGTTACGGGACACCACAGACAGCGTGGAGCAGGAGGGCGTCCGGCGCGCCCGTCAGCGGTATGTATTTTCGGGCACGTGTGGGAAAATCAAGGTAGAATAAACAGTGGGGCATTTTTGCGCAAATGATGAATATCGCCATCCTAAAAATGGCCTGTAGAGGGGAAATATCTTTCAAGTGTTTTTGCCACTCATTGTGCCTCGCGAGGGGAAATGATCTGTTTATTCACAGATTTAGATTAAGGTGTGTGGCAAATTTTTCACGATTGAAAAAACATTGGAGATTTTGTAATGCAAACATTGTTTAGTTGCATAATGTTTTCAGAAAAAAAGAGGCAGTTTAGTTGTAGATCTAGTTATTTTTTAACAAAATATCAGAACAAGTAGCATTTATTTTAAAGCAAGATAGCATAAAAGCACTTTTCAAGCAACATGTTACAAAATAGGTTTCTTAGGTTTAACACAATAAATGGATGTCAAAATTGAACTTGCGGAAAACTGACTAAAAATTAGGGATATATTATCCGTTTGACGGGACTTTTTTAAAACCGATATTCACACTTATTTACACTTATTTAAATAATAACTTAAACTTATTTGTATATTAACTTAGATTTTTACAGCTATTCATTCCCAAGTGAGCAATGTATACACTATATCAGTCAAAAGTTTTGAATAATTGCGATTGTTTTTATGTTTTTGAAAGAAGTCTCTTGCTCACAAAGGCTGCATTTATTTGTTCAAAAACACAGTAAAAACAGTAATATTGTGAAATATTATTACAGTTCAAAAGAACTGTTTTCTATTTGAATATATTTTAAAATGCATTTTTTGTCACATGATCCTTCAGAAATCATTCTAATATGATGATAAATTATTCCAAACCTTTAACCGATAGTGTAGAATTGTAGACAAATCCCAAAACAAAAAATAATTGTGATCATTAAGACCATTTAGATCAGAAAACAACATATTAATCATTATTAATTATTGTATGTAATCAATAATATATTGCTATTATGTTTTTTCATTTTATTATTGTCAAATTAATGTTTAGTTTTTTAAAACAACAAATTCCAAATTAGAGCCAATTATCATATAAAAAATAGAGCAAAAATAAAGTCAATTCTATAAAACGTTATAGCATAAATTGTTTGCGGATAGTCCGGAAAACATTAAGTCCATCTAAAAGTGTCCAAATCCTGTTTGCCATCCCTGCATATTAGGCCTTTTCCCTTATCACATTTTACCTTTGTTTGTTGTGGTGGATGACTGTACAGTATGCTGTGATTTACTAAAGAGATGGCATACACAGGAAGTGGCCACTTTGTTTCTACGAGGTCAAAGGTTGTAAGATGCTGACCAGGCTCAGGAAACAGGCTTAAGAAATGACCTTCCTCTGCTGCCCACAGGGTGGAGCAGGCAGATCTGTCTCTGGTGGTCGTCGACTTGACGCATGTTCCTTCAGAGCCCCAGCTAGTGCCTGTCTTCCTCAGTGAACACTTGAAGAACATCCTGGAGCCCTCATCGCACAGGCAGCAGTGCATCCTGATCCTCAACAAAAGTGACCTCAGCTCCGCGGAGCATAACCGCAGCATCCAGGCTTCCCTCGAGCGGTCAGATGATGTTCCTGCTGCATGTTTTTTGTCATGCCACACCAGGGATGGCCTGGAGGATCTCCTGACTTTATTACAAAACAGACTAAAGACTCTGTGAGTGGAACTGGTCAACCCAGAAAGCAGTTCTGGTATGATAGATAGATAGATAGATAGATAGATAGATAGATAGATAGATAGATAGATAGATAGATAGATAGATAGATAGATAGATTTCTTCTATTATTTTGATGTTTTTATTATTATTCTATGTATTCCAAGCTTTGGCAATATTGTATTATTTACAGTCATGCCAATAAAGCAAATTTGAATTAGAATTAGATAGACAGACAGACAGATAGATAGATAGATAGATAGACAGACAGACAGACAGACAGACAGACAGAGAGAGATAGATAGATAGATAGATAGACAGACAGACAGACAGACAGACAGACAGAGAGAGATAGATAGATAGATAGATAGATAGATAGATAGATAGATAGATAGATAGATAGATAGATAGATAGATAGATAGATGGATAGATAGATACAGATAGATAGATGGATAGATAGATACAGATAGATAGATACAGATAGATAGATACAGATAAATAGAAAGATAGATAGATAGATACAGATAAATAGATAGATAGATACAGATAGATAGATAGATAGATAGATACAGATAGATAGATACAGATAGATAGATACAGATAAATAGAAAGAAAGATAGATAGATACAGATAAATAGATAGATAGATAGATACAGATAGATAGATAGATAGATAGATAGATAGATAGATACAGATAAATAGATAGATAGATAGATACAGATAGATAGATAGATATATAGATACAGATAGATAGATAGATAGATAGATGGATGGATGTATAGATACAGATAGATAGATAGATAGATACAGATAGATAGATAGATATATAGATACAGATAGATAGATAGA
Organism: Leuciscus leuciscus; assembly: GCF_965113295.1. Lineage (NCBI taxonomy): Eukaryota > Metazoa > Chordata > Actinopteri > Cypriniformes > Leuciscidae > Leuciscus > Leuciscus leuciscus. The sequence continues at coordinate 25,021,070 of NC_138747.1, read as the reverse complement.
TAGATAGATGGATGTATAGATACAGATATAGATAGATAGATAGATAGATAGATAGATAGATAGATAGATACAGATAAATAGATAGATATATAGATACAGATAGATAGATAGATAGATAGATAGATGGATGTATAGATACAGATAAATAGATAGATAGATAGATACAGAATAGATAGATAGATAGATAGATAGATAGATAGATAGATACAGATAGATAGATAGATACAGATAAATAGATAGATAGATAGATACAGATAAATAGATAGATAGATAGATATATAGATACAGATAGATAGATAGATATATAGATACAGATAGATAGATACTGTAAATAGCAATCCTAATTCTGACACTTTCATCAAGTCTAAGGTCTCTGTGTGTTGAAGGTGTGGTGACCCCCTGATCGGCAGCCCGAGTCTGACTCAGACCCGACACCGGACACTCCTGCAGAAGAGCGTCGAGGCTTTACATCAGTACCATCAGTACCGGGACGTGGACCTGGTGCTGGCGGCAGAAGGGCTGCGATTGGGCCTCTCTAGTCTGGGCAGGATCACTGGTAGAGTCGGTCCGGAGGAAATTTTAGACACCATTTTCAAAGAATTTTGTATTGGGAAATAAATAAGTAGAATAAAACAACAGAAGTGTAAATGGGCCAACAAGAAAGATCATTTTGAGAACCGATTATTTTCTGGGCAAGTATGCTTGGGATCAGTAAGTGTCATGGTGGGTTGCATGAAGGCAGACGAAGAAGAAGAATACTTTCCAATACAAAGTTTTAATTACAATCCAGAAGACAGGTAAACAGGCTGAGCAACACACACTTACACATAACGGTGATCGGACAGAGAATGAATGTAAGAGACCAACTTATAGCAAATACAAATGAGGATGATTAATAGAACACAGATGACACATTGTCTAATAATGAGGAGCGGGAAAACTGAACAAAGGAACACATGATGAACATGAAAACAAGCTATAAGTCCATGATAAAGAAACTAGGTTGAACATAATGTGACAGTAAGATTTTTTATTAAAAGAAATTAATACTTTTATTCAGCAAGGATGCAATAAATTGATCAAAAGTGATAGTACAAATATTTATAATGTTTCAAAATATTTCATATTTCAAATGAACGTTTATTTATCAAAGAATCCTAAAAGAAATATATCATAGTTTTCATGAAAATATTAAGCCAGCCAACTGTTTTCAACTTTAACTGATACTTTAAGTAATATATAATAACAAGTACTGTTAATAAATACTGATAATAGTAATAAATGTTTCTTGAGCATCAAATCAGCATATTAGAATGATTTCTGAAGGATCATGATGTGACACTATTAAACACTATTAATATTTGACAGTAATACACAATTATTACAAAAGGTGCAAGCATTCACTGATGCTGATGAAGCCAACACACTACATTTCACATGTTCGTTTGCCCATATAATCTTGAAGCTAATAAGGTTAAGCATATTATTTGGCATGCTGTCCGCTGGGGAGGGGCTCGAGGAAGCAGCTTCAGCTCCAGCTTAGATACAGTATACCCCCCAGTGGGACTACTAATGCTTGCATGAGGAGTCTGTTGGTGGAGTTGGGGAGGTGGAGGGATGCCAAAACAGCTGATGCCAGAGCAAGGTTTAGATTAGATGGGTCCACTCCTCCCGAAATTGTGAACTTCACTAAGAGCCGGGGATGAACACTTTTAAACAGGGTGATCAGTGTAAATAATTGTTTGTCTTGTTAGAAGTATGCCATTATCTTATGTAGTTTCTGAAGGGTGGTATTTTTAAACAAAACTAACAATTTAACTGATAAAATGATTAAAAACTTTAGTTTTCAAATCTTCCCCCAAAAATCTGAAAAGCTGTTTCATAGAATGACCTGATCAGTCCAGACAGCCAACATTAGAGCGTACTGTAACCAGATAAATGTGTCATTTATTTTAGTAGGCAGAGTTTCAAATCTCGGCTTCTCCAAAAAAACAATTACATTTCCTCCCGGTGTCCCGTTTTAAAGGAATGACTTCACACTAGCCTTGGCAGGGGGAATTTTGTTCTGGTTTCGTTGTGCTCAAACACTCTGGCGACGTTCTGATGCAGCTGAGCGTTCTCTGTGTTCAACTGTACCGGCTGTGTAGGAAGGACATGTTCAGAAATGGTCCCCACTGCCCTTTGTTCTCCTGTCAATCCGACATTCATTTAAATATTTATGTGTGCTTGCTGAACCCTTCACCCGGGTGACGACATTAGGGTGCGAGAGTCTGTGCGCAGCACGCTGTACCTTCTGCCTTCCTCTCATTCATGACACTGTTGTGCTGTTGTTTCTGCTGATTACTGAGGTTAAAAGGGACCCATAAATCTCACCGGACTTTGGTTGGTGGAGAGGCCACCATGTTCATACAAAAACTGCCCTGGAACATATAGATTCCTTTAGAATGGTGAATGCAAAAAATAGAAAAGCAAAAAATATATTCTTTCTTGTAACTAATCTTTTGCTCCCTCCCCTTCATATAAAACACACTACACCTAAAAATTACATTACAGGGTTTTCCAATCTTTGTTACACAATATTCATAATGACACCTATAATGCAAAAGCATATGCAGCTATGTTAGTATCAGCTCATTTAATTAGTGAGATAGAAATATTGCATAATTTCTTAATTTAATGTCATAATTTCCTTTGTAAAAAAAAAGAAAAAAAAGAAACGGAAATAGGAGTTGAATTTTATGTCATGTCTATTTATTAAAACAGATCAATATATTAACAAGGACATTATTTAGGAAAAACAAACAGTAAAAGGTCGTTGAAACAAGTAATTGCTGAAACACAATTCTTAATGTGTAAAGAATATTATATACATCACAGCACATGTGGAGCTTTCACAAGATCAGATTCTCTAAATTTTAACATTAACTAATGCTTTTTTTTCCCTTTTTTGTAAACTTAATATCAAATGTTGGAAAGGCAGACTTGTATTTACTCACATTTTTATGTCTGCACTACTCTAAACAACTAAATCAGACCCCTTAAGTACTTCATGGCATATAAGTTCCCAGCCCATAACGCTTAAATACAACTATACAGTGAACTAAACATTAGAGTGCATGTACATTTACAGTGATCCACAGTTACAACCTTATTTACAAAAGACATCACAGGCTAAAAATCAGGAACCCCCCACACTCAAAAACTCAGAGTCCGGCCTTGAGATTCAGATCATTCCTTTCTCCACACCCAACCTACAGAAAAAAGAGAAAACAGTTCAATAAAACATTCTGAATGACTCCGCCTGAAATGAGTCATCATCACTAGTTCTTCAAAATCTAAACCGGAAAAGGTTTTTAATATTACTTTATATAGCGTAATATTAAAGACTTTCAGAATATAAGCCACTATGTGACTTGCAATATAGCACTTCACAAAGTACTGTATGTTTTGTTTTAAATGTTAACAACGATCAGCAACATGTCCCTCTGAGCTCTGGAGGTCCTGGGCAAATTTTAAAACGCATTTTTGGTAAGGTTGTTCCAAACAAAATTGAGGCAATCAAGTATATATATGATGTTTCTTGAGGGAAATAATTTAGTCATATCATCACATGATCCTGGGTTTGCTGTTAATTGTGGGGTAATTTTATTATTCCGAAATCCTAAATTGTGTTCCTGTACACTATGGGCTGAAAATATTCCCTATATTTTTACATTTTCATGTTCCTTCAACGAATTGCCTCACATAGAGACAGTGTGGCATTTTTACAAGGCTGTATTCAATACAAGTTTTATTTGCCACAACCATCTCAGTAGCTCAGAGGTCTCCAGTCCTGCTCCTGGGTGGCCACTTTCCAGTAGGGTTTTGCTCCAGCCACAATTAAATAGACCTGAACCTGCTAAACAAGGTCTTCAGGATCACTAGAAACTAAAAAGCAGGGGTCAAATCTGCAGGAAGGTGGCCCTCCAGAAACAGGATTTGACACCACTGTGATTGGTAACATTCCGATTCAAAATAAAGTGACAGTGACGTATGTCTTTGGGTAGGGCAGGGGTGTCTTATCCTGGTCCTGGAGGGTCACTGTTATGCAAATTTTAGCTCTAACCCTAGTTAAACACATCTGAATCAAGGTCAATGTCTTTAGGGTTACTGGAATCTTCCAGGCAGGAGTGTTTTGGCAGGTTGGTTCCTCCAGGAGCAGGATCGATCACCCTTCAGAGTGGGTCGGGGCCAAGTGAATACTGACTTTCTAATAGAATTCTGCCCGTGACCGATGAACACCACTTACCTTTAGTGGTTAATGGCTCCTACCAGGTGGGAGGGGTTGAACACCAGCAAGTTTGGGCTGCAGAAGCAGTGAAGATTGAGTTAATCATGGTACACTCTACATTTAAACATGATCACAATTTCCTAGATGTTTTAGGCATTGTTATTCATCCCAACATAACTCCTACCTGTTGTACGCAGCCGCTTTGCAGAGATATGAGGGTGGCGTCTTTCACAGCGAGCTGGGTGTCTACCAGTTTTTTTTCATCCCTCAGTCTGCTTTGCTCCCTGAGAAGCTGCTCCAGCTCTTTGTCATACTTCTGTTGGTCGTCTTGCAGTTTTTTGCTGCTCTCTGCAGCCTCTTTCTCTCGACCTGTTTTACACTTGTTCAGTTCTGAAGTCAGCTCCGCATTCTGTACTTCCAACAAGCTGCTCTGTTTTTGAATGCTCGAGACCTTCGCGCCCACATTGTTCAGGTAGCTCTGGAATTTGTCCTCCACCTGTCGAGAAAGGCTAGAGCAGTTGGAGCGAATCCTCTCCATCTGTTCTTCCTGTTTCTGGCAGGTGAGGTGAAACGTGACCGAGTTGGTGAAGAAGTTGTCGATTTTGGATAGAAAGGCACTTGTGACCGTCTGGATGCCTATGAGGGACTCGGCAAAGTCTTCTTTGCATTTTTTGGTGTAAACATCAAGCTGGGATTTCAAATTCACGTTTTCCTGTCTCAGTTGTATCACCTGAGTATGATGCTGGTTTTTATCCTTCACTGCGTTGTCCAAGTCAGCTTTGAGGTACTCCACTGTCTGGCTGAAGTTGCTCTTAAGGATACCATACAGAACTTTCTGCTGATCCAGAAGAGTATTCAGAGTTTTTACTTCACCTGACAAGAGAAAAGAGAGCCACGTCTACAGGACAGTCCATTTATGAATTTGATTATTCATTGATCAGTTACTGCACTCACCATTCAGATTGTTGTTGATTGGTGGACATGGTAGTGGAGTATTTCGAGTGCTTGAAAGCTTCATTTTATTGGCCTCACAAAGAGCCTGTAAAACAACCAATCAAAATCAAACTTGTAATGATTGTTAGGGTTAGGATTACAAGATTAATATACCAAGGGTGTGAAGAGGCAGGTGAAATGAAGGAATTTAAAGGTAATCACAGAAGATTAACCTCATAGTATCTTGGAATTAAAGGGATAGTTCACACAAAAAATGAAACTTCACTCCTCATTTACTCACACTCCTCATTTACTCACACTCATATCGTTCCAAACCTCTATGACTTTCTTTCTTCTGTGGAACACAAATTAAGTCATATTGAAGAATGTCTGTTTTTTGGTCCATTCGTTGAAAGTCAATAGAATCCAATGTAAAACTAACTTACTAAAAACATTGGAAACATTCTTCAAAACATCATCTTTTGTCAAGTCATACAGCTTTGGAACGACATGAGGATTTTCAGTTTTGGGTGTAACTCGAAATACGACTCGAAGGTTAAGACAAATAAAGGACTTACAAGTGTCTTCTGGAAGTTTTTGCTAATTAAACTTGTGGTGTTTAAGTCATTTTTCAGCTTTGTTATCTCTTTGTCTGCCGCATCCTTCTCTCCAGTCTTTGCTTTGAGGGCACCGGCGAGGTCAGCTTTCTCTTTTCGGAGTTTGTTGTTGTCTGCTGAGAGCTTGTTAAAGGCCTGCTCCAGCTCTTCTACTCTCTTCTCATCGGCGGTCTTCTCCGGCTGGCCGTACACAAGGAAGAGCACCAGACTGGCGATGATGAGGGACTGGATCAGAGACGAGAAGAAGAACACGATCCTCATGTAGTAGCCGCAGCTTTTCCCCTTCGCCTTGTGGATTTGTTTCGCCTCCAGCCCGAATGTGGCCCGGGAGTAGCTGTTGTTGTACATTTCTGCGGTCCAGTGGTGGGAAAGAGATGAACCTTCTGATGACTGGGAGTCTAGAGGTTTGTTATGAAAAAGCAATGTTTAAAAGGTTACCAAAATACCCTGCAGTGCTGACACACTCATGGGTAAAGACATGTAAACACTTCTAGCAGGACAAGGGGCGGTAGCTGTGTTTATAAATGCAGAGACACATCCCGCGCCGTGACTCTTTCCGGGCCTCCACAGGAAAGCTCCAGAGGTTATCGGTACTTCACACTGAACCTATGGAGATCTCCAGAGAGAAACAAACCAGAACTCCTCCCTTACTTTCCCTCATAAATCACACCCAACCTTGACAAGCAATGCAGACCACCATCAGACTTATCCATAACACTTATTTCATAAGTTCACTGTGGGATTTGGGATTAGATGTTCTTGGCGTCCATCTTGTTATTTCTCAATATTTAATAACGAGTTAATGAATTTTATATCAAGTGTCATCTTGGAATCGCCCACTTTGGCCAAGAAAAACAATATTCCTCCAAAGGACAAAAGCAGGTCCTTCTATCTCTTCCTGGATCAGATCAGATACATAAACACACATGATCAAAACAACCCATCCGAAACAGTTTCCTGCAGAGCCGCAGAGACTATCAGTGGAGTCGGAGGGACAACAATGGTGACCCGTCATCCTCCTCGCAGGAATGAATAACAAACTCTCCCAGAAGCCCAGGAGGCGGCCGCACGTTTGATCCCGGGCTAGTGATGACGCTCGCAGCTGACAGCCGTGTCTGGGAGAGTGTGAAGAGGGAACATAAAGTAAGTCAGGGGTTTTCCTGCAGGCCATTGTCTCTTTGCCAATCCATCCTCAGCGGAAAGTCATTTACAGAGGGTGACTAAAACTGACTAAAAGTTCTCACAAAAATCCCTTACAGATTGCAGGTGAGCTTTAAGACAAAAACAGGAAGCTAAATCTGCAAAATACAGACAAACACTGATAACATTTGAAAATAAAGACAGATGAGCTGTGGAGATTATTAAAGGATATCAGAGCGAGGGCTCAAGATCTATTCATTACTCCAAGAATTTGTTTGGTGCTATCAAATATTTAGTTTAATTTCAAAAAATTATTTCACCCAAAATGTAAAATTCTGCCAAAGAAAAGTTGAGGATTATAGTGTGTGCCATACAGGTTTGGAACAACACCAGGGGGAGTAAATATTAGGTGAACAAGAAAAAGGAATAATGCCACTTAAATCTTAAAAAAAGGGTTCTTTATTGCCATCTATTAGGCTATTCCATGAAGAACCTTTAACATCCATGGAAACTTTCCATTGCCCGAAAGATTATTAATAGTGGACAAAAGGTTTCTTAGATGATTAAAATGTTATTCACACTGTTATTCAAAAAAAAGTTCTTCTGGCTTAATTGCTATAGCCATAAAAAAACTTTCTTTCAAGAATGTTGGCATGTGTTTAAAGACTCTGTTTAAGAATTTAGCTTCTTGAATTAGGTTTTCCTACATCTTTGTTTACAGCTTGGAACAAAATACTTCTCAGAATTTAGGAGGTTGCAAAGTGAAAGAGGTAAATGATTATTAACACAATAACGTGTGACCTGAACACTCTTCCGACTATTATCTGTGCACCTTAGTGCTGCTCAATAGCAGGATACAAAATTTGTATGGTCAAAGAATCAAAACAAAGCTATTTCTAAAGAAACCACAAACAATTCCCATTAATAATCCCAAAGGTAAATTAAACAAAGTAATTAAATATTTATAATGAAGACGGGTTTCTGTTGTTCGGCTGTACTCTGGCGACCTCTTGTGGTCACGCAATTGTATTGCTGCTTAAATTTATTTCATCCTTTATTAAAAGAGATCAAAAGTATCTATAGTGGATATTACAATCTTCAGGACAACAAAACAAATTGCCAATGTGCAAACTATTATCAATGTGCCTTGTTCTATAACTCAAAATGTAAAATTCACTGGCTCTTTTAAGAACTTTATGCCAGGATATACATTTAGTACAGGACATAATAAACAATTCAGTGTAGCATAGAGTACATCAATACAAAATAATGTTTATGAGGGATTCAGTTAATAAAATTAACTGATAATATCATAGAATGCTTTTAACTATCTAATCAAATTATGATGGAAAGCATCAAGCCTCCTCAACTATTAGTTCCCACTAAATATAGATTTTTTTTTTAACTCAAAAATATGTCTTAAGTAAAATGCAGTTCAAATGCCTTATCATTGCGTTGTCTTTTACAATTTTGTCAACAATGTACTGTTTCTCATCGACCATAATGTTTTTGTGGACTGTATAGTATAAGGAACCTCTCTAGCCATGAGCATTTACATTTAATTTATTTGACAGGAGCAAGCAAACAGTATTTATTAGATGCTGTCCAGATGGACCTTCACCAAACCATTAGCACCCATCACATGAACTCATCCGGGAATCTCCACCACAGAACAAACAGATGTAAAATAACTCACACTTCAGAAACCAGAACATTTACAGTTGACATTCTCAAAATGATCTGGTTAGCCTTGTGCAAAGATCAAACCATCAATACTTGACTGTTCCACAATAGGCTCTTGAGCTTGTGTGGTTGTGGCTGCTTTAGTAAATTAAGTCACTGATGTTTTCAAAAGTAATAAAAGAGACATTCCCAGAACAGAAATAGTGGACAAGGCCATATATATGCAGTTATTCACAGTCACTCCATTTTAGAGTTCATCAGTCTCTAGGAGATTTGCAGGGGTATATTGAGTAAAAGCTCACACTGTGGCTTCATTCTCCTGCGTGTCGTCCTCCTCCAGCAGACTGTAGGACGCGTGGCTCTGGAAGGGTCTCTGCAGCGGGTGGCACAGCAGTTTGGCCATGCAGTTGTGCAGCTCAATAGCAGGACCACACAGTGACACCTCGAACTGATAGCACATGCCCTTAGAGTCCAACTCACTGAAGGTGGTGTACACGTCCTGAAAATACAGCCACGAAGGTTCAGTACCTCGAATAAAAACGTATACAGACGGGCAAATAATAACCTGAGTCGGTGAAAGGGAATCATGGGAAGCTCAAACCTTCCAGCTCGCGTCCTCAGCCGGTTCTTCAGTTCCATTATGAAGATACACAACATCAAAGAAGAAATATGGAGACTGCAGCATTTTCTGGAAAGAGAGAATATTAGGATTGCTCTTTTGATGATGATTTTTTTTTTTAAAGCTGCAAGATAAAGAATATTTTTAAAATCTAATGTTAGAAATGTAGTACTTGAAATGTTGATTTCATATGGTTTTGAGAAACATACCACTTTCAACTAAAAGTAAAAATTCAATGACTCTAAAAATGCCATGTGGTGTAATGTATTAAAGTATTTAAATATATTTTCAAAATAAAAAAGCACCCACCGCTAGCCTAGCTTAGCACAAAGACTGGAGGTAAACGGCTCCAGCTAGCATACTGTTCCCAATAAGTGACAAAATAACGCCAACATTTTCCTATTTACATGTTGTGATTTGTATAGTCACAGCGTGTACGAATAACAAGGTCACATGAGACACAACCATCTTCTAACCGTATACATACTGGGAACTATATTCTCAGAAGGCGAAGCACCGCTACTTCAGCTAGGCTAGCGGTGGGTGCGTCAGACAGAGTTACGGCACGCACGGAGATGAGAAAGGTATGTATGGACTTATCTAACTCTGGGGGATACAGTGAATAAGCTAAAGTCCCAAAAAGTCGGCGTGTTCCTTTAACTCCCTTTCCAGGTTAATTAAGGTGAGCAGCTGCATTACAGGCTCTAAGCAGAAAGAGCTGGAGGAACTTTATCAGACGCAGATGCTGAGAAGGGTTGAATCTATCCTGACAGATAGTTCTCATCCCTTACAGGCTGAATTTCAGATGTTGCCATCTGGATCACGCTTTAAACTCCCAAAATTCAGAACCAACAGATATAAACACTCTTTTGTACCTGAAGCCATTCTGCTTCTTAATTCTATAAAGAACCATAGGTAACTTATCGACTTACTATTTATTGATTGTTTACTGTTTTTTAACTATGCCTACAAGGTAGGCAATCTCTGTATTGTGTGTATGATGATTGTGTGTGATTTGTACTACACTATACTATACTGTATCTGCTGCACAACATATTGCCCCATTGGGGACAATAAAGTAACTTGAACTTGAACTGAACTTGTTTTCTTTTTTCCAGCATATTTTTGCATGTTGGTTGCACCACATGACTTAGATTTGGTGGACAAAAGTTCTTTAAAGGGGTCCTATTATGCTTTTTTTTAAATTTTCAACTTTCTTTAGTGTGTAATTTTGCAGTTTGAGCATGAAATCCAAATGATCTGGAATATTACACAGCACTGAAAGATTTCCCTGCACAGATTTCGCAATGAGTTCAACGTGATTCACTGTGCTGACCAACAGAAAGCTGCTTGGTTTGGAAGTGACTTCTGTGTGAGCAGTGCTTCATGCATCTCTAAAATTTTGACAAAACAGACTTTTTTTGCCCCTAAAAATAATATCATTATATACAAGCTATATGATATAGTTATATAATATAACTTCTTGATTAGGTTTCAAGAATCATCCTTTTGCTAAGGCCTTTTTCTGATACTGGAACAAATGTACCAACCCTGATATTTTTGGCCCAAAAATATCAAAATTAATTTAAATTCAGAGATACGAAAACATGTATCTTTAAAAGAAATATGCGCAGTCAAGTCACTTTAAGTGTGAATTGCTTAATAAATAGATCCAGACCTTCTTGTCATTGGCCCATGAACATGGGTGAAACAGACTTACTTTGACAGCATCAGGAGGATTGAACTGAAGCATGCCAGAAGGCCGGCTGAAGATGAGGAGAGTCCGAACTACAAAAGGAGGCGGGATGGTCTGGATGTTCTCCATCTGAGGAAGTTCGATTTTCTGCAAACTACAAGAGAAAGAAATTCAACACATTAAAATCATATAAGTCAAACGATCAAAAACAGAAGACTAAAACTACTTACATGACATTGAGGAAATCTTCCAGATCTACAGGTAACAGTTAAAGAAATGATTATTATGATCATGATTAATTCTCACTGCTTTCAATGTTTATCTGGACCGACTTGATTCCAAAAGCACATCAAAATGTGCCTAACTCTAAAAGTAAGGATACTGAAGGACTCGCAGACGTTGGTGTCCAGGTCGTACAGACAGCTGCACAGCTCTCGCGGGTCAGAGGTGAAGCCTGATAACTGTGTGAAAGAAAAATGTCAATAATTGTTGTTATTTTTACTCTTAAAAATAGTTTTCGTAACTGAAAAAAAGCTTAAATAAAATAAAATGTAAATATTAGATGAAAGGGAAAATTAGACAAATTCAAATAAATAGATAAATAAATAACCAGTTGAAGTACAATATTAAAACTGAAATAATTTATTAAATCTATATAGAAATATAAAAACTAATACAAATGACAAAAGCACATAATTAATAAACAAACTAAAATAGAAACTGAAAAAAATATATAAAATTAAAAGCTATATAATAAATACAATAATATTATATAATTAACACTAAAATGACGCTGGCAGTAAAGCAAAGCATTTTCTATGAAATAAAGAAGTGATTTGAAAGAATTTCATTCTGTTAATGAAAATGTAATATTCAAGATTAAATGAACAGACCCAGAATTTTTTTTAGCACCGACCCATTTGTCAACTACCCAAAGACAGTTTAATTCAATGGCAGAAACGTTTGATTTTCAAAATGACAGAGTAGTTGAAGCTGTGGTTTTGTCCACTCACCCACATGGCATCATCGTTCACCACCACCAGAGCAAACTCGTGCCTTTTGTCGATCTTGTGCTTGGTTCGCACAAACATCTCAATCATTTTCTGTGAAATATTTAAGGCGTTTGTCTTGGATCTGGAAATGCAAATCATTTACATTTAATGCAAAACATTTATAGAAATATACATTTGTCATTTCAAATAGAATACACTACCATTCAAAAGTTTTAGATCAATAAGAGTTTCTCATGTTTTTAAAAGAAGTCTCTTCTGCTCACCAAGGCTGCATTTATTTGATCCAAAATACTGCAAAAACTGTAATATTGTGAATTTTTTTGTATATATTTTAAAATGTAATTTATTCCTGTGATCATTACTCCAGTCTTCAGTGTCACATGATCCATCAGAAATCATTCTAATATGATGATTTGCTGCTCAAGAAATATTCTTATTATTATCAATGTTGAAAACAGTTGTGAACAAAAAAAATTTCAGGATTCTTTGAGGAACAGAAAGTTCAGAAGGACAGTATTTATCTGAAATAGAAATCTTTTGTAACATAATAAGTGTCTTTAATGTACTTTTTGATCAATTTAATGCATCTTTGCTGAATAAAAGTATTAATTTCTTTCCCAAAAAATAATAATAATCTCATTGACCCCAAACTTTCTAATGTTACAAAAGCTTTCTATTTCAGATAAATGCTGTTCTTTTTAACTTTCTGTTCATCAAAGAATCCTGAAAAAAAAAATTCAACACTGAATGATTTCTTGAATAATAATAAATGTTTCTTGAGCAGCAAATCAGCATATTATAATGATTTCTGAAGGATCATGAGACACTGAAGACTGGAGTTATGATGCTGAAAATTCAGCTTTGATCACAGGAATAAAATGCATTTTCAAATATATTCAAATAGAAAACAGTTATTTAAAAAAATATATAATAATAATAATAATTCACAATATTACAGTTTTTACTGTATTTTGGATCAAATAAATGCAGCCTTAGTGAGCAGAAGAGACTGCTTTTGAAATCATGAAAAAATCATACTGATCTAAAACTTTTGACCAGTAGTGTATATCAAGGAAAATAATTTAATAATAACAACAACAAAAAGAAAAAAGAACAAAATGAAATTACCCATTGAAGGACTCCAGTTTTTGTAGAGACATCTCCTCTGAAAGGTCCAAACAGATGATCTGTTTAAGAAAGATATAATTGAATGACAAAAGTGTTTTCAGATGCAAATGTTGTAAAGTTGTGTTTATTGCCACACGTACGACTTTCTCGGGGCAGTTGACCCGTGGTGCCCGCAGGTGTAACTCTGCTGATGGGGGGATCTGGGCGGCCATGGACGGCTGAGGGGGTTTAGGTCTTTCCTTCACTGCAGAAGCCAGCGCAGGCATGCTGACTGTGCTGATTCCTGCCGCAGCTACAGGGACAGGGACAGGGGCAGGGGCAGGGGTAGGAGCAGGGGCAGCAGTAGCGACAGGGGCAGCAGCAGGGATGGTGGTGGCAGATATCGGTGGGCTATCGGAGCTGGCCGCCTCTCCCTCTCCCTCTACACGGCTGCCCACGGCCGGCTGCGGGGGGGAGGCCAGGCTGCTGTTGTTCAGGCTTCCAGTGCTGCTGCGCCGGTCCTCCGCACCCTCCGGATTGGACCGGGTCCTGGGTCTCAGGTCCATCATACGCTCCTCTCCATCTGCCTGTCCGGGCTCAGGGGTCTCCATCGCAACCTGACACCATCCCATAGACAGTAGACAACAGTAATATATATAATATATAAATATATATATATATATATGAATGAATGAGGCATTTATATAGCGCTTTCATATGTACTACTGTACACCCAAAGCGCTTTACAATCATATCAGGGGATCTCTCCTCAAACACCACCAGTGTGCAGCATCCACTTGGATGAAGCGACGGCAAGCCACAGTACAACGGCGCCAGTTCGCTCACCACACACCAGCTATAGGTGGAGAGAGGAGAGAGAGTGATAGAGCCAATTCAATGTAAGGGGATTATTAGGAGGCCATGATTGGTAAGGGCCAATGGGTGGAATGTGGCCAGGACACCGGGGTTACACCCCTACTCTTTACGAGAAATGCCATGGGATTTTTAATGACCACAGAGAGTCAGGACCTCGGTTTTACGTCTCATCCGAAGGACGGTGCTCTTTGACAGTATAGTGTCCCCGTCACTACACTGGGGCGTTAGGACCCACACAGACCACAGGGTGAGCGCCCACTGCTGGCCTCACTAACACCTCTTCCAGCAGCAACCTGGTTTTCCCAGGAGTCTCCCATTCAGGTACTAACCAGGCTCAGCCCTGCTTAGCTTCAGTGGGCAACCAGTCTTGGGCTACAGGGTGATATGGCTGCTGGTATAAACCAAACATATACTAAAATACTTTATAATATACAGAATAGCCTACGTTTACATTTAACATTTTAAAGATTAAGGGTTAAGTAAAAGCAAACAATTCTCAGATGATTTCAATAAAAACCCCAGTCGTAACATATTAAGTTAGTATTCTAATATGACTTATCTTAAAATATAACCCTAAATTAGCTTTTTTTTAAAGGTATGTTTTTAAAAATGTATTTTAATAAAGCAACAACAGTGAATCAACATTCGTGATTTCTCAAGAGAGATTTAATAAACATAAGAGAAATGTAACGTTAACAGGCAGCACAAGCAGAATAGCGAAATAACGTAAAATAATAACTTACCGAACATACAACAGATGAAAATATGAGTTTAGTAGAGAAAAAAATATCACAAAATTATTCTTCAACACTTCCTCGTTCGCTTCTGTGTCGGTGACGTTCAGAGGCGAGTGCTGAAGCGTGTTTCAGTTCTTTGGCGCCTCTAGCGGACTGGAGGAGCGTTGCCAGCCCAGCTTCTGAAAAGAAAACGTCTTCTCTCCAATAGAATCCGTAGCGTTTTTATTAGTTGAGACACTATTATGTGCTATGATATACGGAATATCTGATTTCGCAAATAGTTTGTTTCTGAACATAAAAATGTCGACACAATGTAACGTACTTGCTCTGGCATTAATTTTGGATGGAGAGATGTGTTGTTGTTGTCGTTTCGTTGCGCAAGCAGAATGTGAAGATTGATTGGTCGGTGTGGTATTTGTCCCGCCCCTCCTCCACTGTGATTGGACGGCTGGATAAAAAAGTGACAGTGATGAGCTGAGTTGACAGTTCAACTCGAGTCGTTAACTCCTCCGGGCGACCGGTAAAAAAAACGCCTCGCGCTGCGATTGTGCTACTCTTTTTCTCCATCAGCCTACTATCACCAGCAGTTCAACAACAAAAACTGAAAACTAAATAGAAATCAAGACAGAGAAAACAATAAACAGAGAAGAATAAGGTACGCATACTGATAACACTTCATAATAAACAATTTTATTTGTTATCATTAGTTTAACTTACTGCATTAGTTAACATGAACTAACAATGAACAATACTTCTACAGCATTAATTATTCTGAGTTAATGTAACATTTAATACTAGATTTTTAAGATCAAAAGTTGTATCTGTTAGTTAATGCTCCGTGAACTAACATGAAACCCTTTTAATAGCCTAACATTATTGCTGTAAAAATGAATTGTTAGTTTTTTAAGTTAATGCATTAACTAATGTTAACACATGAGACCTTATTGTAAAGTTTTACCACCACTGTACCTCAAATGTCAGTTCTATCAACTGAATTTCTGAATTACAAAACAACTCCTAATTTATTACATTACAAATGTTAAAAACAGTTGATAGACAGTTGAAGAATATGCTACTCTTTATTTTTACAGCTTCAGATTCCCAATTTGAATAATAATCCCTGAACTGTGAGGGTCTATCCTGAATAATTTCATTTATATAAATTTACAGCTTCTCCTGTTGGCTAAATAATTTAGCATACAGAATATTTTAGTCTTCCATTTTCCTAAAAAACATGTTACCAAATAGTAGCACTGTACTGTCGTAATCAATAAAAAACTGTAGTGATCATTTAAATGAGAGGATTTCTAAATACTTTATTTATAAGCAATAAGATTTATCAAATAATCTTTTATAGAGACAGAGAGTAAAAAATAAACCAAACAGGAAAAGATCTAAAAAGACAGTGGGTGGAGACGACAATCAAGAGATGTGTTCAGCAGAGAGCAGGTTTAGCCCAGTAAAGTGGAGAAGAAGAGTGTTTGATCAGGGTGTGCTGAAGCTCACGGCGTACGCTTCACAAGCTTCACAAGCTCGGCGAGCAGAAGAGACAGAGACAGCACTGGATCACTCTTTCATTCGGGACATTCCCTAAGGACAGGACCTGAACCAAGATCAGACAAATGACACAGGTGAGTTTCTGGGACGATGATGCGTGTACTCTCAATCTGATCCAAAAAGCAGAAAAATTGTTTTTGTTTTTAAACACATGTTAATGCAACGTTTTAAAGTGTAAACCTTTTTTGTTGTTGTAACGATCATATTTTAATAATGGTTTAAATCATGAAAAGTCATTTAATTATAGTAAAGTGCTGCATGGGAATTTAGAATAGTCACCAGTTTCAAACCAAACTCAATTCATTGGCAGAAACATCTACAGCAAAAGAGGTCCCTAAACCATATAGTTAAATGATATTTATATCTGAATACTGAGAACAACAGTTTGAGAGCTACTTTTTCACAGTAAGCTCCACAACGCAGCTGTAGGAAGTGCAGTTACAGGATGTGCCTGTTTCCTCCTCCTCCCCTCAGAACAAAAGGGTGCAGAAATCAACAACACCCATATTGTTTTATAGGCATCTTCATGAGATTGTTTTGATGTACAAAGATTAAATCTACATTATAGAACAATATAGTTATGTTCCAAATGAAACTATTTGGACTCTTCCTGATTGTCATGTTAGTGGAACAATAAGAGTGAATGTTTTGAACTACTCCTGTGATACAATAGTCACTTTTAAATGTCATTGAATTTACTTCTGAGCCCTAGCATCCTTTGTTTGCAGATGCTACTTGGATTATATTGAATTAAAGTGTTTAATTACTTATTTTAGGCCAGTTGATAGTGTCATCCCGCCTAACCCAACCCAACCTAGCTCAATTCTTTATCTGAAGTAAGTAAAGACTGGTTTTGCACATTATTTCACACAAGTGACACGTTCCAGCAGAGATCGGACAGTCTGGTGTCAGCGGACTCTGAACTGGCGCAGTGTGAGACGGAGGTGAGCACTTTACTGCAGATCATTTCTGAGCTCAACAGGAAGATGGACTCCCTACAAATACCACGGTAATACCCGTCTCAAACAATTGCAAACTATGTAGTTTTGCTGTAACACGTACAGTATGTGAAAGGGTCTGTGTTCTCACAGAGAGATGAAACCGGCTGAGGGTCACGTGTGGGTCAGTGGGTGCGTCCCGCAGCAGGGCTTGAGATCTCCGGCCTGCAGCCTCACAGCGGTGGACGCTGGCACAGCATCTGTGGAGACCAAGACCAAGAACATCTGCTGGGACTCAGAAGGCACGTTCTGTTTATGCAATGCCTCATCGTCAATCACAGTAAATGCTGTGTCAGAACAGACAGCCTGCTATTTACTGGACTGTTGGTCCTGCCAGACTTTTGTTTCCAAATGCAAAACTACTTATTCAACTTTAACTTTAACATTTCCTATATGCATGCAAGTATGTTTTTCTAAATCAAGAACTTTAAAAAATATATTTTTTATTTGGAAGAAAAAAAAAAGAATATTAATGTTATTAATAATAATACATTTCAACATTATTAGTGGTGTTTTGCCACATTTTCTTTTCTTTACATTTTTTGAATTTTTTGTAGTTAATTTAATAACTGCCTGAATAATTTGAATATAGCAATAATTTGGAAATGTACATAAAAAGAAAAAAAAAACAAAATGTGTGTTTTTCCACAGGGGGCAGCAGTGATCTTTGGAACGAGCTGCAGAAGGTTCTCTCTGCTCTCGAGACCTCCAGCGGTCATGGGAGGAAGATGCTCAGGCTGCAAACTCAGGATTCTGAGAGAGTTCAAGCACACCATCTCTCTGCAGGCCGGGAGAGCTGGGTTCAGGCTATACAGGTGCTCATCCAGCCTCTCGCTGTAGCATACAGAATATACTCTACAGCATCTGAGCTTCCTCAGGCTCTGATCTCTGTAATCTGATCCAGGTGCTGGAGGAGATGGAGAGCGATTTGGGGATCTCATACCCCTCTGCTCTGCCCCCTGATGAGAGACGTCAGTATCAGCGGGATGTTCTCTCACTGTACAAACACAACCAAGACCTCAACACCTCCTTGAAGAGCCACCAGGAAGAGCTTATAGGAGCTGAAAGTATGCTGATTGATCTTGAGGACGAGAAAAATTGGCTGCAGGAAAAGGTTGATTGGGATGGATATTCCCAATTTTTACATTTTGGAGCAATTAATGGTACCATTAGACATATAGTGAATATATTAAAAGTATATTAGAATATGATTGCGTATATAATTATATTAAAATATATTTCAATATTTAAAGTTCATATGCCACTGAAACATTATTTTAAATGATATTAACAATGAACCTCAAAGTAATAATACACTTACTAATAAATTAAAAAGTCTTCAAGTAGGTAATTTTATGAAATAATGTTCATTACGTATTTTTAATTCAGTCATTTAATTGTAATTTTCTAACTTTCGCTGCCGCTGAACTTTTGGCAGTTAGTGGACCTGAAGAGGAAGTGGCTGTACGGAGTGAGTCGTTCTCCTCCTGTTAGTCCATCATTGTCCTCTAGTCGAACTTCGAGCCCTTGCTTTTCCTCTCCTCCATATCCTGGATCCCCTCTGCTGTCCCGCAAACTGCCTGGCTCCAGGCCGGACTCCCCTTCATCTCCCTGCACTGTTGATTCTGTGCTTCAGGCTGAGATCGAGAAGCTGCAGAGGTGAGAGATTAATAGCTTTATCCATCAATACTGACCCCTTGATTCCATTCCCTCCTCTCTCACCTAGATAATCTCATAAAACAAATCTCAAAAAACATTAAAAAAAAATACATATGGGTGCAAACCAGGGCATTTAGATGGTTGTTGACTGGTTGGTGAGGTGTTCTGAGTGGCTATGCGGTTGCTAGGCTGTTCTGGATGGTTGCTAGGGTAATTTCTCACTGTCAAAAGTTAAAAGAGTCCACCCCCAAGTCTTTGTTGTTCTGTTCACTACATAGGGAATGTTGCCCACCTTTAACGTTAGGCTATGGGATTTCTTTGCTTTTTTTATTGTCTGCCCGACCAAAATTGTGTAAAAATTGTGTATTTGAGGTGTCATTCATATATATTTGTGTTTAATGTAGTGATGAAATGGAAGTAGAGACATGCATTGTGATGTACAGTACATCCAAGTGAAACAGATTATAGAAAAAAACAAAAAAACTATTGTTGAATGGATGGAGAAAGATCTTAATGCGAGCTTGCAGTCGATTTAATGGAAGTCATTATGACATTTTGATTAAGAATTATGCGGTCAAAAAACACACAAAAAAAATTAACATGAATGGATGCTTTTAGAAAACAGATTGGGTGAATTTTTATTTCTTGCCGCATACCAGCTTAATACTTCGAGGTGTTGGTAAAATAGTGAGGCCTTAGTAAGCAGTGATTTTTGTATAAGTTTGAAAGGCTAGAACTGTTGAATCTCTTCTGACGGGTGTGCTTTGTTTGAGCAGGTGTCTGGAGCGACTGAAAGCTCGGAATGAGCGCCTGAATGCCGCACTGGTCAGGAGGAAAGGAGAATCAGAGCAGCTGAGCATGAATCTTAGCCGACAGGAGGCAGACAGCTCGGCTCTACACATGGCTCTGGCATACTGGTGTGCTGCTGTCTTCACCTCTGTCTCACACTGCATGTGCCGAAAACTGCCACTGATCCAGGATCAGGGCTTAGTCACTTTGGCATATCACGATTGCTTCTAAAACTGATCCTGAAACTGTTTTCTTGACTCTTTTTGATATTGTAAACCTTGACCTTTAGCCCCTAAGATTGGCACTGGGAGCGTGTGTGTGTGAGTGGTATGCTGATAATGGCTTTTTGATTGACAGTGAGGAGTGTGAGGAGGCTTACAGTGACCTACTATCCCTGTGCGAAGCCAGAAAACAACAGAACGCAGGTGCTGCACACTCTTTGAATTACAGCTCATGTGACACATAAACACATTAATGTACAACCACACACACATACAAATACAGTGTTTTTTTTTCTTACAGAACAAATGAGCACACCGCAGTCTGACCTATCAAAGTTAACAGACGTGAACTCGGACAAAAGCGAGCCATCCTCCAGTCCACCAGAGGGCACTGCTGAGAATAGAACAAACAGGTTGTTGCCTCATATTTACTGTTGCTCGACATATGCGAAATGCAATGGGAATCAGCAAAACAAAAAAATTCACTGGAAGGACTTGAGATGGTAAAGAGACATATTCCTACGCAAAAAATGCTTTGGTGATCACTGACACACCAATTTGCAGTGCTGACCAATAGCAAGCATCTTGGTTCGGCTCTGACCTCTGTGTGGGCGTTTCAGAGAGACATGCAGTAGCACGTTGATCTGTCAGACGTGGCTCTTTCATGCAGAGAACTCTCCTCATGTGTTTGGAATTTGCACAATAATGCATTTAAAAGTTAATGACCAAATGTATCATTACAAAAGTTCACAATGCTGTTGCAGATTAAATATAATGTGGATAACATTGAATAAATATATTTTAATCAGTTTAGATACTGATAATTAATCACTCAAACCCCTGTATTTAAACCTCTCTACGAAACCGTCAAACTCGCACATCCGCCATGTTTGTAGTTTAACACTTTTTATTAATGTTTGTAGTTTTAATCGAATCCTCGTCCAACACGCAATGGGTTGTGGGCAATATTAGCCGTTAGAGTGTGCACGGATCTGCACTTCGAATTTCTAACCGGAAAAAGTAGACCATCCGGTTATCTTTGGAATACTCATTTCAACATACTATGATTTGGGACACTAATTCTAATTTTGAATACTATTTAGGATGGATAGTAGGCAAATTGAGACGCAGTGATAGTTTTTTTTACACTTGACTTTAAGCTTATTAAAAAATTCAAAAAGTTATTTTATAATACCGGTTTCTATAGTGCAATACATTGATAAATAACTTGGTAATCCATTTGTCTAATAATGAAACAGACGTCATCTTAGTTCTGAAAAGCCTCTGTCTCTCTCTCTCTTTTTCTGTACACTCCAGCTTATCGGGGCCGGAGTTTGAGGGCAAGGCTGGTGTAATTCTCCAGAGGATCGCCAGGCTGAAGCAGGACAGGGCCACAATGTGTATCCCGCAGCGGGGCAAAGCAGGAGAGGGCAAGATCAGTCCCGACACTGGCACGCTTGCAGGGGTCAGAGGTCGCACCAGTTCACTTTCCAAAAACACCAAAGAAGAGAAAGCGGTTCTACTGTATGAGCTGGTGACAGTCAGGGTGGGCAATTTTGAAAAGTTCACCCCTACTTCCTATATTCAGAACAAGTTTTATACTTAATATACTTTATATATATGTTATGAGTGTGATGCAATGCAGTTTTATCATATTTACTTTACAGTTGAAATATACAGTTTCTCGTAACTTGATTTAATTTTACGCAGGAGGAGATGTCAGAGATGCGTGGGAATCTTCGGCTTCTGGAAAAAGAGAGGCGGTGTTTGGACCTGGCGCTGATGGTCCAGAGTGCCCAAGATTCTGCTGGTGCTCTGATCCTGGACAGTCTGCGAGATGAGCTGGGGGAGAGGAGAGCCACCCAGCAGGTGCTCTGAAATGTGTGACCCCATATGAGAAATAATGTGAATGACCTAAAAGCTTATTTTTCTTTAATAGCCTGCAAAATATGATATCTTCACCTCTGACTGTTTAGGACAGTGGTGTTCAATCCTTCTCCTGGAGGGCCACTTTCCTGCAGAGTTTAGCTTCAACACTCCTGCCTGGAAGTTTCTAGTGATCCTGAAGACCTCGATTAGCATGTCCAGGTGTGTTTAATTAGGGCTAGGGCTAAAATCTGCTGGAAGATGACCCCCAGGTGCAGGACACCACTGGTTTATGTTTGCATGGTCTCAAAATGCCATATCTTCTGGGTAATATATTCAGCTTAAGTTTAAAGTGCCCCTATTATGCTTTTTCGAATATTACCTTTTATGAAGTTTGTAATATAGCTGTTTGTGAAGGTAAAAGAGTTGCAAAGTTTTAAAGATCAAAGTACAAGACAAATAAACGTATTGTCTCCTAAAAAAAAGAATAGATTCTGAACCATTGAAACGAGTCATCAGTAATTCCAGTCTCACTTCCTGTGTTACATACGTACATAACAATGTAACAAATTCACATAATGCCAGCCTATGGTCTTCATTGGCTGCCCGTCAACAATGTCTACTTTGATCTGCCCTCAAAACACTATAGTTGTAGCTGAAATTAGAAGAGTTTGGTTTGTGATGTTGACATGTCGAGAAACCGCTGTTTTTACCGCTGTGAATCCACTTTGCAGGCACTTCAAAAGGATGAGGACCCAAACTAGAATTTGTACATAAAAAGCAATGCCAATGTTCTTATCACTGTATATCAAGCGCTGAAGCCTCCAGAGCTGAAATGTAGAAATGGTAATAGGCGTATTAATAAGCTGCTATGTATATTATGAGAGATAATAATATACCTTGACCTTGATTGCATATTTAAACCTATTGTAGGTGACTTCCAAAACAAAATTAGGAACCTTTAAAATAGCTTAATAGGGTCACTTTAATACTTCAGCCCCTCTGCCACTGAAATATTGACGTTACAATTGTTCTTACAATTAGGAATCTTTAGAGTTAATTTGTCAATAGAAGGTTAGTCCAGCTGATCTAGGGCCCTGTTTACACCTGGTATTAAGATGCGTTTTGGTCGTTCGGATCACAAGTAGACGAGGGAGACTCATACCCATTTACACCTGGTGTTTTAATCTCTTTTAGTCTCTTTTGTCCACTTTCAACCACTTCTGCCCTGATTACTTCAAAGGGAGGCAGGGTCTATGAGTGTGTAAATGTGTGTGTTTTTTTCCGATCTTTCGATCTAATGGACAAAATAAGCTTGCGCAATTTAAATTTGAAAAGGCCTGAAGATGACGGTAAAACGGAGAATGTAAACGGAGAGCAGCAGCTTTCGTTTCTGCTCTGACAGCCATGAGACCAACACAGTGAGTGTGTGTTAGAAATCAGGAATGGTGAGAGAACATTGTGCTTCGGACGTTTTTCATCTTCAAACTAGACTTGGGTCAGTTTAAATCCCATCGGGCTTGTGCGCTTCCCATAATGTTTATGCATTAGGTCAGTTGGCGGAGAGTAGACGGTCTTTTGTGGCTGTTTGAACACATTCAACCACATGAGCATCTACACTACGAAAGCAATCCGGTCGAATGCGTTTTCGACTACCTCTGGAAGTGGTCGAAAGTGGACAAGCTCAAGACGTTTTAGACCCCGTTCACGCCTGTATTTAGCGTCATCCACTTGTGATCCGATCGGCCAAAATGCATCTTAATACCAGGTGTAAACAGAGCCTAGGTGAATATGTACGAACTGGTTTGTTAACTACCATTTCATGTGCTCAACTACCAGATGCTTCATCTCTTAGAAATTCAATTTTAAAAAAATAACGCTTCAAAAACACTGAAAAGTGACATACCTGGTCTCGGTTGTAGAGAATTGCTGAAAATCTGGCAAATATAGAAGTTGAAGGGGGAATTCCTGGTCCTCGCAATCACTCTATTCTAAGAGAACTGCAAGCAGCATTGCAAAGGTGGGAAAAAACATCAAAACACATACAAACTCATACAGTTCATGAAAAAAGACACATTACTTAACCTGTGGATGCTCTACTTCCTGTTGCAGGGAGCAATCACTGAAGAAGAGAGTGGCGGCTTTACGTGAGTCGCTGGACTCAGCGGTCACAGACAGCACCACTCAGAGGAGGGTCAACAGAGAGGAGATTGCACGTCTCTCCCGCTACTACAAGTAACCCAAAACCACATGAACTTAACATCACAACACTATCATTAGCATAATAACTAAAGTATAGGAACTCACATGATTGTCATCGCAACAATTGATATAGTCACATGGTCACCCAGTTTATAACAAGAAGGTCTAATATACCTAGAGCAGGGGTCTCAGACCCTGTTACTGGAGAGCAACCGTCCTGCAGATTTCAGCTCCAACCCCAGTCAAACACACCTGAACCAGATAATCAGGTGTGTTGGAGCAGGGTGGAACTGAAGTCTGCAAAAAGGTAGCCCTCCAGGAGCTGACCTGGAGAAAGCTATCCGTTAAAGCTATCTGACAGTCCCACGCCTTTCGCTAACAACTATCCTGACATATATAATATATAGCAGAGGCAAGCTGGTTAGAGATGTGCAGGTAAGTCTCACTCGCATGGCCTCAAGAGGCACACTAGCAACTGATGGTAGTGGCTGTGGACTTCAGTGTTAGTGCATCCAATTCCCATGCCAGTTGATGCAGATTTAAATCTCGTTTTGAATGGGGTAAGAACGACAAGTTTCATTGGTGCCGTGACCCAGGTGGGAGTGGAGTTTTTTGGGATGAGTGTCAGTGTAACAGAGGCTAACTGGTAAAAGCTGTGATAGTAAACCCTCACTCTCCTGGTCTCAAGAGGTGCACTAGCATCCTTGTCAGCGTCCACGACTCCCACACCAGTTGACGCTGGTTTGAATCCCGCTCAGAGTTATCTGTGTCAAGTTAGCGTTAACATTATCTGTGTACAGCTAAATGTCAACCACACATGTATGCGAATGCTAGGATCAGTCACACATTTTTTTTTTTCAACAGTAAAGTCTCAAGCACTTACAGAAGTTCTCGAAAAAAGCACCAGGAGCAGCTGTGGCGACTGGAGAAGCAAATTGCAGTCATGAACGAACGTCACGCTACCAAGGAGGCTGAGCTAAGTGCCACACTGGAAGCTATGAAGTGGAGGAGAGAGGAGACCATACTCTAAAAGACTCTACAGCACAGTTCTTAGCGTCTTAGCGTAATTTTATTGACACATATTTCAGAAGGCTAATGTCTAGTGGAATTTGAGTAAGAGGTTGGGTAATGATTGGCTCAGAAATACTGAGCATATAATCCAATGAACTAAGTTCATTGCCACTAAGTTCTACAGATGGTTGTACTGGCACCAGCCCCTTATTTGGTGGCGTTGGGGGGATTTTTAATCATAAAGGTAATTGAATCATATCACTATTGTTTCGCATTAATAAGTGCAGTTACTAATAATATTACATGTTTATTGATTGGAAATTGAACAGTAAAGCACTGCGTTTGAATTGAAATGCAGATAAAACTTGTATTAACAACAGTAACATGCAAAAATCAAATTTTATAGGGAAAAATGTTAATATTCTCTTTTTGTACCATTGTTGTACTATAGTATCATACTGAACTGACCGACAGTATCAGGGATTATAAAAGGAGCGCTCTTTACTTTCTTTCTGTGTGATTCAGATATAATTTAAAGAATAGTTTTTGTTTTTCTTGAGACTTTGCGACTTTTCCTACTTTTCCATATCCGAAATCGCCCCCTATACCCTAAATAGGGCATTATTTGAAGGGACAGCCATTTGTAATGGTGTCCGAAACCAGTGGATGTTATTGAGTGCACTCATTCTATCCCACATTGCACAGAGATAACCAGTGTACAGCCGATGTACGCTCTACGGCTGTCCGAAATTCGCTCACTTGTTTTCATTCACTCTTTCAAGTGAACAGTATTAGTGGACTAACGTATTGAATAGTGATGGGTTTAGGGGCGATTTCAGATTCAGCTACTGTATTAGGGAGTGGAAATGGTTAACAAGTCAATAAGTGCTCCTCTGCTGCCATCTACTGGTTATAGTCATTCTAATCACATTAAAAATAACATTCAAAATTATTATTTAGAGCTTTGAAGTGGTGGAAAAAGTGTAAAGCACTTGAAAGTCATTGAAAATGGCTTGAATTTCACTCTTAAAAGGTTGTACGAAGCCTGAGATGAGTAATGTAAAAACATTAGATTATTTCTGGCACAATACCATGGTTACAGTTAGCGTTACTACATTAAATCCATGGTAAATCCAAAAGCCTTCTTTAACTTGTTAATTCATGGCTCAATGTTTCTCTTGGATTCCATATGTCAGCGCTGTTTGATCTGAAATCATATCTGTGGTTTATAACAGAGAATTCTTTGCCAGATTTGATTGCTTCTCACTAAATTTTGCAGCTATGTTATTAATACTGCGGTGAATTCAAAGGCTTTCTAAACTAATCTCTCAGCGCTGTCAAAATTTAGTCACACCAGCAGGAAAAAACGTCACAAAATGTGACCATTTGGTTGCAGTCTGGAGTCCTGCCACCATAACTACTAAATTGTATCGCCTGTTACATACGCAAAGTACTGAAAATCAATGTGTAAATAAAGGTCTGTAAATCTTTACTTGCATTTTTATAACACTACGCTGAAAGTGTGTCCCATCAGGTAATCAAAAGTCATTGGGACAGGCTTTTTCTGGGCCATTGATATAACTGAGCTCATGTGAGTGTACATTTTAAATACATAGGCTATTTGTTATAAGTATTATTCATTTCTTTATGTGTACGACTATGTGTCTGTAAAAAATTGCAAGTGCATTTTGTTTATAATTTAAATTTATTAAAGTTTTTGACTGTTTAAAAAGTACTGTGAACTGGTATTTTTCTGTATAAAAGCAGACAACAACATGAACAATACTGTAGGTGTATGCACATTAGAAAAATACTATCAGCTTTGTTCATCTAACAAGTCACAATTGCACTGACCGAGATCGCTATGCTAACGCTTTAACTCTGACTCCCTCTCGTGTGAGACCTTTCCCTCTTTACGATCAAAGCAGCTGCATAATCATTTTCATTTAAAAGCATTTTTCTTTGTGAGTCTCAGAAAAACAGATCACAGAAAATGGGTCAGTGTATGTCAGAAGTGGAGTGACTTTCCCAGCGCAGATCACTCTTCCTGTGAAGATTCGGCCTCATGATCGCTCTCACAGTAGAAACGGGGGGAAGGGAGGGACACACAATAGAGAGAGAGGTCAGAGGAGCCTGACTCGCACAATTGTCTTTGCTTTTCACTGATCCACGTCTTTCAGTGCTGCCCGGGCCAGCTGACTGCAGCTGTGGCAAAGGTTGAGTGTCACACCCCCAGGGTTAAAGGATTTGCTCTCTGTTGTAGGAGCTGGTGAATAAAGGGGGTCATGAGGTCACGTTAAACACAGACTCTGTCCTGAACACGCCTGCTGAGGAAGATCTGAGTTTTAGGGATCATTTGGATAAAGATAATGATTATGTCTCTGATAGCTCTGTGCTGAATAAACTGCTCACTTCAGCTCTGAAGTGATGTGGAAAAACGTCATACTGAATGATGAGATAATCATTCTTGTTTCTTCACAACCATAAATAAATTTGTGGGTGATGATAAAATGTGTGGAAAAAAAACCCCTCTAGACTTGCACTAAAGGAATAACCCGAGGTATGAACAGACCAGAATCTCATTGAGACTTTGATCTAGAACCAGGTGTAGTTGAGACCCTCCAAGAAACATACCCAGACCAAAACTAGACCTCTCCAGATCCAGCCCCCAAGTATAATTTTTTGTCCTAACTGTTTACATTCACTTAAGATATACTGTAACGTATCGGTTACTGACGTAACCTCGGTTCCCTGAGATAAGGGAACGAGTATTGCGTAGCTATACGCAATGGGGAAAACTCCTTTTCTTCGAATACTAAAGCCTTTTATAAAATTACGCATTGCTACTGCACAGCCATAAGAGTGCTGAGGCTTACCCGCACGCTATTGGCTGGTCAGTGGGAACTGCACGAACCAATGGCAGAGCGGCGTAACTGCGTGAACCAATCAGTGCGAATCCCACCAGCAATACGATTTTGCCATGGATTCAGGTTTAATCGACGAATCGCCAAGTAATGTGCGCCATAGCACGGCCGTATACGCAATACTCGTTCCCTTATCTCAGGGAACCGAGGTTACCTCAGTAACCGATAGCTATATGCTATGGGGAACCAATATAATCATGCCGTGCTATGATAAGCGCAACGACTCAATTTGGACGTTTGCATAAGGGTCCATAAGCAAGAGCTATGACATGTCATGATAAATGGGCCAAGGGTCCTAATATAAGGGGTCGGCCTCACTCACACGGAGGGACATGCACCTGCAGTGCAGGGATTCCAAGTCATAAAGACGGCCGGCCAAAGGCCTAATTTAGTTATGAAGGGCCGGGCTCGCATAACTCCACTGGACCATGCCCAGGAGGAGGCCATGCCTCTCGTGGAGTGAGCTATAATGCCCATGGGGCATTGCAGGCCCATAGTAGCGTATGCCAGGGCGATAGCGTCCACCAGCCATCTGGACAATCTCTGCTTCGTGACCGGAAGCCCTTTGGTGCGGCCACCGAAGCTCACAAAGAGCTGCTCTGACTGTCTGTACTGGGTGGAGCACTCAACATACGTTCTCAGAGCCTGAACCGGGCAGAGTAGGTGTAACTGCTGCTCGTCTTCCAGTGTGGGAAGAGCAGAGAGCGTAATTACTTGTGCTTTGAACGGGGTCGAAAGCACTTTGGGCACATAGCCGTGTCTTGGTTTGAGGATGACTTTAGAGTCAGCCGGGCCAAACTCCAGACAGGAAGCGCTGACAGAGAGCGCTTGAAGGTCCCCCACTCGCTTAACTGGTGCTAAAGCTAACAGTTGTGCAGTTTGGAGCGAGAGCAGTTTCAATTCGGCCGTCTGTAGTGGCTCGAATGACGGTCCCTTAAGGGCCTGAAAGACCGTGGATAGATCCCAGGAGGGCACCGTAGGGGGCCATGGAGGGTTGAGCCTTCTAGCTTCCCTTAGGAAGCTGATAATCATGTTGCTCCTCTCAACTGACTGGCCAGCCACCGGCACATGAGAGGCTGCTATGGCTGCCACATAAACCTTGAGTGTGGATGGAGTACGGCCTGCATCCAGCAGCTCTCTGAGAAAAGAAAGTATCAGTGATACTTCACAGAAGACTGGGTCCTGGTTCCTGGCTGAGCACCAGTCAGAGAACACAGACCACTTCAGAGCGTAGAGGCGTCTTGTAGACGGAGCTCTTGCCTCGCTGATTGTGTTTAGGACACCTGCTGGGAGGTCCGTAAACTCCTGTCGAGGGGCCATACGTGGAGGGCCCACAGTTTGGGATGGGAGTGCCAAATCGTCCTGTTCGCCTGAGAAAGGAGGTCTTTCCTCAGGGGTATCGGCCATGGGGCTGCTGTGAGCAGCTGAATCAACTCGGGGTTGGGTCCGCCAGAGAGGGGCCACGAGTAGGACTGAATGTCCGCCCTGCCTGATCCTTTTTATGACCTGAGGGTGGAGCGAGACCAGAGGAAAAGCGTAAAGGGAAAGGCTGGGCCAGTCGTGGGCCAGCGCCTCCCTGCTCTTTGAGAAATATATTGGGCAATGACAGTTGTCTTTGGAGGTGAAGAGGTCTACCTTTGTCCTCCCAAAAACATTCCAGATCATTTGAACCGTTTGGGGATGGAGGGTCCATTCTCCTGGGGACACGTTGCCCCGAGACAGCATATCTGCTCCCTGGTTCAGTCTGCCCGGCACATGCGTTGCTCTCAGCGCAGGTTGCCTTGTGCCCATAAGTGCAGACTCCTGGCCAGTTTGTACAGCTGTCTCGACCTGAGCCCGCCTTGGCGGTTTAGATAGGACACAACTGTCGTGTTGTCCATTCGGACCAGGACATGGTGACCTTTTAGATGTGGTAGGAAGGTTTTGAGGGCCAGCAAAACCGCCAGCATTTCTAAGCAGTTGATATGCAGCCACGCCCTCCGTACTCGTCCAAGAGCCGGAGGCCTGTTCGCCCTTGCACAGAGCACCCCATCCTGTGTTGTAGACGCCACGCTTGGGGGGGAACGAGCCCACTTCCTTGTCCTGGCATCCTAGGCATTTTAAATGGCTGAGGAGCACAGATTTGTGATGGTTCAGTTCCTCCTCCGACCGGGCCAGAACGAGCCAGTCGTCGAGGTAGTTCAAGATGCGTATTCCCATTTGTCTCAAAGGGGAAAGCGCTGCATCCATGCACTTCTCACCCTTTTTCCAATAAGCTCATCACTTCAGCGCGGAGGCATGAGACACGTTGCTCTTCACCGAAGTGTGGATTATGCCCGCGAAGTGTTTATAACCCATCGTGACACACCCGGGATGGCTTTCCAAGCCTCGGTCCAGTTGGCTATGGGTTTTATAGTGTCGAGTGGCGGCGCTATCGACCCTTGTGTGGTGTGGAAGAGGAAAAATGCTCTTTAACCGAGCACAGAGGGGAGATCCCCTGATATGATTGTAAAGCGCTTTGGGTGTACAGTAGTACATATGAAAGCGCTATATAAATGCCTCATTCCATTCCATTCCAAAAACAGCGCAACAGCTTGCTCGAGATCGCTGGCGGGAGAGCGCGCTGGAGCAGGCTGGCCGCTGGCTCGCTCGCTTTTCTGCTGTAGGCTCCTCTAGATGGCGAAGAAGGCGCAGGCTTCGTAGTTCGTCAGTGAAGAACAGGATTCGTCGCTGAAGGAGATTTAATCGGAATCTATGGCAAAATTGAGCGTCTTTTATAGACAGATGCCCCGCCCCTTCTGGCAGGCTCTGCGCTCAGCACGGATGGCTTCGCACCGATTGGTTCGCGCAGTTTCGCCGCTCTGCCATTGGTTCGTGCAGTTCCCACTGACCAGCCAATAGCGTGCGAGTAAGCCTCAGCACTATTATGGCTGTGCAGTAGCACTGCGTTATTTTATAAAAGGCGATCTTTATTCGGAGAAAAGGAGTTCTCCCCATAGCGTATGGCTAAGCAATACGATCGTTCGAAAGGGAACTGACTATCAGTTTCAAATACTTGTCCCAAAGTATACATTGCTTGCATCCCATCTGTTAACAGATATTAATCAGCCAGTCTACTAATACTTTAATTAGAGTTTGTTGACATGTAGTTGCAAAGTGACTTATAGTTAGTAGAATGTCTAAAGTGGACCATCGAAATGAAGTGTTACCCATATTTTAAAATAAGCCTACAAATTTGGCACACTATTTATTTATTAGTTATTCATAACTAATTCACATCCATACAGACGTTCAAATACGATAATCTATCATGAAGAGCATGTCACACAAATCCAGCAGCATCTGTGTCGTGTAAAGTGTTTTAAGAGCTTAGGGATGTTCCGATCCCTGGGAAAAAACTCACAAAAACAAGAGCTGTCAATCACAGCACGGGGGATGGGTTATTAGGACCCCACCCCCCGCTTCGAAAGCACACACGCACACACAGCAGGCTCTGACCCACAGGGTTAAGGTCACCTCATTTACCCCAAACATCATGTCACATTTAAATGCGCTTCCCCCTGAACAGCATGAGCGGATTGTGGCTGGCCGATGCTCTTTTTCTCACAGATGTCAATGCTCTCTTTTTCCTCTTACACTGTTTTCCTCTCATTTCCTCTGGCCTTCCCTTTCTTCACTCTTAACCTCTCACACTCAGTACTTAGCAGTAAAGCATACTGCTATTCAGATAAAAAAAGAGGTTTGACCCTGATCAAATGAGTGAATGTTTTTCTGTTCTCTCTTTTTCTCTTTATTTTATTTCAGATGTCCTACAGACTATTAAAGCGTGGACAAATTAATAAAAACATCCACTCACATTCCTTCCAAACTGAACTAATGGAACTGAAATTGAGATATTTAGCAAAATTTCCAAACTGATCTTTTCAGTGTATACAAAAGTGAATAGGGAGCACTGACTTTTTAAACAATAATGGCTTGTATGGCTTCAAAAGACTATAGCATGCACATGGACACGTTGACCACTTTTATAGTGTTTTTTTTTTATTATCTTGGCAGTGTTTGGGTGAACTAACCCTTCAAATAATAACATACTGTATCATTGCTAGATTGGATACATTGGAGTCTCCATGCACAGCCCTAACTGACCCCAAACCACTATACCACACAAACACTGTCCTCACATAAAACCCTAACTCTCTTTTCTAGTAAGAGACGGATTAAGAGAGTAAGAATCTTAGAGGTGAAAGCAGGCAGCATGGGCCTAAAGGGAGCATGTTTGTAATCCCTTTACCCAATAAGATGTCTTCATTGAGCGTATTAGAGCCCATTGAATAATCCCAGCTGACCCTTTTTTCTTTCCCTCCTTCTTGCTCCATCCCTTGTTTTCCCTGTCTCAGCTGCAAAATGGTAGTTTTGTATTTTTAGTGCAATTTATTTACTTTTGCTAATCATTACAGTTAAAAATGTTTAATATTGCAGTGACAAATTTAATGCAATCAATCGCAAAAAAACAACAACAAAAATTACAGTGGCTGAGAGCTCAACACGCTGCAACTGAAGAAAACGCATACGAATAGAAAAAGCAGTAAATTAAGAAAACATCTTCATCAGTTTGCCAACAGATGTACTGCAAATACTCACAACACAACCTTCTTTCTGTATGTGGTTGCGTTGTGAGTATTTGCAGAGAATGTGTTGTCAAACTGTCGATGGTTTCTTAGTTTCCTATTTTTTTTCTATTTGCATGTCTTTTCTTCAGTTGCTGTGTGTTGAGCTCTCTCTCTCTCCACTAGTTTTGAAAAGTTAACACAAAAAGCTGCATAAATGTAGAGAATAAAGTTAAATAATTGATTTGATTTTAAATTAATACAATTTTGTAAATAAATAAAATTGAATTCTATTTTTTTGTCATTTATTTTCTCTACATTTTATTCAAATTGGTTTTATTTTACAGATACACAATATAACTTTTTTTTGTTCAAAATTTTGTATATGCCTTTACTTGTGCCAATGTTAAGTGCTTGACAAGGTGATACTTTTATAGATTCTATAGGAACATAATCAAGTATTATTTTAATTATTCCACCTTTGTTTAGAGGAACACTTGACTAAATATTTAGTTGGTGCAACACATCTTTAAAAACCTTGTAATCAATACTGAGGTCAACTTATTTGAATAACAATTGCTCAAGTGTGACTTTCCCACCAAATGAGGGCAGTTTTCTCTGTTTTTCTCAGGGTGGAGGATGTTGATTCTTGGCCCTGCCGTGCTCCGCTGTGGCCCTAGCAGATGTTCCTGTACGGCCTGCTGCGGCGTGCTGGTCAGTGTCTGACGCTCAGTCTCTCTGTTAAGGTCAAAGGTCCCACAACATCGGGAGACAGACCTCTCGTTTGGGTCAGAGAGCACCATGACACTAATAGATGCTGAGTTCAGTGTGTGTTTGTGTGTTGCTCGGGCAAATGGTTTTACACCTATGAAATGGTTAAAGTTTAAACCCACTTACCACATTCCTCAACACCTGAACCAAGAGCTCAGACTGTCTGGGCTATTAATGTTGTAAGGCCACAGCATCGTTGAAACTAAGCTTTTCCCTGAAAAATCTGATAAGAATAAAACCTTTGTAAATGCCAATACTATAATACAGATGATAAAAGGAAAGAATTAAGGGCAGAATAAAATTTAAAGATTGAACATGTTTATTTAAAAGGGCTGAAATTATGACTGGATGTTCCAATGTGTGCGCATACATGTACTAGGTAAATGATCTATGATAATCTGAGATATATATTGCCTTTTTTATGTTGGAAAGAGAGACTCCAGGAGAGGCTGTATTAAGGATCAAAGACCAACAATTCAACCCCAGAAACCTGGAAACACAGAGTGAAAACAAACACAGCAAAGCAAGCAAAGAGAGCATAGAACAAATGGCTCAAAAGGTGCCACTTGAAATTTGTAGGAAGCAAATTTTTAAATGATTAAAGAGAATAAACATGACTTGGAAAATGACAAAATAGCATCAATAAAAATAAATAGTATCAATTTGTATTAGAAAATACTGTATCATAAAGAAGTAATTTAAGAGTGTCAAAGATAAAGAAAAGAAAAAAAAAAGTTTTTTAATTATTATAAAATGATTATAAAAAATAAAAACTTTTGTGGTTGTACCATCTGACATAACCCTGTTTGCTGTTTTTTGGAGACACCAGGTTTTGACACCAGGTCAGGGTTGGAGACCAGCTAGACCAACCAAAACCAGCTGAGACCAAACCATCTTCAGTTTTCTCAGCAGGGTAAAAGCCAAAACAATCAGATGAGAAGACAAAAAGATTTCCGTAAGCTTCCTCCTCAGAGAGTGATCTAAAAAAGCTCTAAATCAGATTAACAAATCAGCTCTAAGCTCTTCACTGCACAAATACACCACATTTACAGCTGCTCAGCACAGTACTCAGTACTCTCCTAGAATACATCTAAATAAAGATTTCTTTAATAATATTAGGTTATGATTGGTGAAATAAGATGAAATACAGGGCCTGCATGTTTTTTAGTTGTTGTTTTTTTACACTGTCCAAGCTAAAGTTTGGTGAGTAACTTTCTGCAGTGAAATAACAAGCTTTAAAATAAAATCTTTGGCTGTAGTCTGTCATGTAATTTGGTTATAATCTCTCTAACACACCTTATCATTACCTTCTGATGTTGAGATCTTCACTTAGGATGTCTTCACCATCCTAAGATGCATGCTGAGTGTACCTATGGTCATCCCTTGAGGGGTTAACCGTGTGTGTGGTAACACATTCCTGGTTGTTTGTGTAGAGTGGCTACAGCCCACTCACTGCTCTTTGACTCTATTACCCTTATAAGGCAGGCGGCACCATGGCAACCAGAGGGCTTGAATAGCAGTGTCAAATCCCTGAACACACAGACACACGCTCGCTCACCCGCCACTACTCAGAGAGAGAGAGAGAGAGACAGAGAACAGTGCAAGGTTTGTTGGCCAGTCACCACAGACGCTCGGGTCAGCTGTCTCTCCTGACTGCTGGATCTCATGATTTACTGATGAATGGAGAAAAGCAGGGGATGGGAAGTGGCAGACGGTTAAAAGAGCTTCGGATCGGTTCCTGGAAATGCTGAGGCCCCGTAGACCATACGGCTGGACGAACCGGCACTGACGAAACAAGGTACGGAAGGACTCTCTGTTGTATTTGCACAGAGCGTACTGAGACTTTCCTCTGCATGGTCAAAAGGTGCTTCCTTCTCTACAGTGAGAAGCAAGCTGAAAGAGCATTCTGGATTGTGTTGTTTAACAACGAGAAAGACCAAGGAACTTTCTTGAACTTTGATCCTTGAGGAGAAGGGTGGGGGCTGAGTTCTGTTTATCATTACCCAGGTTGCTGTCTGCATGTTTGGCATTGTGGTTTAGTGCTGTTTGGAAATCAACTCTTCACTTGCAGTTTAAAGGAGGCAGTTTCTTTTGGATTGTATGAAGTTTAGATAACCCCAGATTTTATTGCTCAGATGTTGCTCTTTCATAGCTCAGGGGACTGGAGTTCTCAGTTATCAACTCTCAGATTCTCCTAACCCTTAGGGAAAGTAAAAGTAGACACAAATTAGACCACAGTTAAACCATAAAGCTATAAAATGGATGTTGATATCTCAGTTAACATGGTCTCGGAAGAATTTTATGAGAAATGTTTGAGTTCAAAGACATTGGTATCTTCAGAGAACACTATTGAGGAACTCTTCTGAAACTCTGGAGAAGACACTTATGAGATTAGTGGAAACTATCGAGATACTAAGCGATTTTTCTTCTATAGGTGATTAAAACAAATGAATACAAATAACACTGGCAGGTTGAGTCAAATCTACCCAATTGACCTGTAATACCCGTAACGTTTCTAAACACAACGGCGTGTTTCTCAGCACGGAAGGAACTGGTTTAACTTGTTGGTTACTAGGGGGCATGTCGACTAGGTTTTCCTAGTGAAATGTCACAGTGGCTGCGAGCTGAGAAGGAGTTTCATTTTATCCACGTCTCCGAGCTGTGCAGCATGTGGATGAGCTTGTTTTTCCCCCCGAAGTCTGGGTGCGTTTATGTGTAATTTATCATTTCCTGTGAAAAGGGCAAGGTAAGCTGTCCAACTCTGAACTGCTCATTGAATCAAAGGGATCTTGAGATCTTCAGAGTTTTTGTGGTTAGAGGACATGAAGAAAAGCAACAGGGATGAGCACTCCCCTCACAGGATTTTGATATGACATTTGGCGGCAATAACATGTCAGCCTGGTAAGCCTTGGAGGTCTTCAGAGTACTGTTAAATGTGTTTTTCCTCCAAGTCTGACTTGTTCGGCTTACTGTCTGCAGCTTAAAGGGATTCGCTCCGGGG
Organism: Leuciscus leuciscus; assembly: GCF_965113295.1. Lineage (NCBI taxonomy): Eukaryota > Metazoa > Chordata > Actinopteri > Cypriniformes > Leuciscidae > Leuciscus > Leuciscus leuciscus. The sequence continues at coordinate 24,984,794 of NC_138747.1, read as the reverse complement.
CGGCTCTGAATTCTCGACGCGGGAAGGTTTCTCAAGCAGCTCCTGTGGGTGTACACAGAGATGGCCATGGTGAGCGGGGGATGGGCCAACCCCAACGGCAGCGCTAATGGACTCGCTGAGAAAGGTTACCTGCGGGGGGAGGAGGAGGCGAGCTCGCCCCGGGCAGGGAACAGCGACGTGGAAGGTGGCGAGGAGGACAAGGCCTGTGTGGTGGACTGCGGTGTGTGTGGAGACAAATCCAGCGGCAAGCACTATGGCGTTTTCACCTGCGAAGGCTGTAAGAGTTTCTTTAAAAGGAGCATCAGACGGAACCTCAACTACACTTGCAGGTGACAAACACAGATGCATTATCTATCACGCTGTCTTCCATTGTTAAGCAAACAGGTTCATTTTTTCCCACATAAAAGAAATTAACTGGTTTGTGACTGGTAAGACAACAGCCAATCACACGCTCAGTTTCCAGATGTAGCTCAGCAAAGGAATTTGGCTGAACTTTCTGTGAACTCTGCTAACCTCTTACTGACATTAAAATTAGAGTGTATGTAAGTGAACATTAACATACTCATGAATCAGAGCCTGTAATAGAGGAGATGAATAATCATGTTATAATGTTCATCAAGTAATAAATACTAATGTTAAGATTTAGGCCATTTTCTGCAAGTAAAGAGGATCTGATTTCACATTGCATCAAATCCTTTCTTACTTGAGCACAATAGTATTTCACCAGTCAGGTCACTTACACCTTGTCCGAACCAGGTACAACGCAGCAAACGACTAGCCATACAAGGGCTGCATCCGAAATTGCATACTTCCCTACTATATAGTAGGTGAAAGAATTCTCAGTACTAGTAGGCAAAAGTAGGCAACAGGAGAGGATTTATGAATGGCAGTGAAGCAATGCAAATGATGCTGCTAGGTCACATGATAATGACAACATGGCGAATGTAGTATTTCTAGATTACATTCGAACACACAAAGTAATTACTTATTCAAAAGAAGTACCTACTCAAGAGAGTATGCGATTTTGGACGCAGCCAATTATCTCTCATTGATGAGCACTAAAACTGACAATGACAAAGAAACCACAAGTCATTTTAAACTGGACTTTTGAGGTGACAGAAACTGCGATGCGACAGAAGTTGAGCAGAGTACAAATGTATGAATAAACAACAGCATGTCCACCAGCGATTTAATCACCAACAGTTCCTGAAATCTGAGTTTTTGCAAACCAACTGCAAACTTAATTGGCTGTGATTGTGTTGTTCCGAGCAACATGTAACATGCTACATTTCCATTTCCTCAAAAATACCCAGCCATTACAGCTGAATGTGGCACATATATACATGGCTGTCGAAACACAATTGTGCATGTTGTGTGTAATTGGTCTCTTACAGCAGATCTAACATTAGCCCTGCTGCCATGGAAACTTTTGGAATGAATGGACAACATTTTTTTTCTTGTAAATTTACTTATGCAGTTGTACTAGTTTTAGGGATTGTGACAATTAATTGGGAGACACTTATACAATCCAAGATAATTAATTTAATCTTTCATTTATAAAGGCGATTGTGTCTTAAATTACAGTGAAGCTGATATGTACTTAAGATTGTTTTGTGTATTTATGTCAAGTCTCAATATAACAATATTCCCAAGATATGCCTTTATTCTACACAAAATTTCCATGTCAGGAATGGATAGTCCTAGAATGAAAAAAGGACTACATGACACCGTTTTCAACTAAAAACTAAAAACTTTATGCATTTTGGCCTTTCATTTACACAACAATTACGTTTTGGGGGCCTGAAAATGCAAAGTTTTAAAATAGGGATTCAAAGTTTTTTTAAACTATACCATTATCGTCTTTGTGTAAACTACAAAAAAAAAACGTTGTTAAATGCGCATGCGCATATTCAGTCTATAGGCGGATGGTGTTTCTTTAGAAAGTGACATCGCCAACTACTGGCCTGGCAGTAGAACACAGTGTTTTTAGTCGTTTTTCGCGGATCCGTGTTGACGGAAATCGTTTTGACAACGTTGTCATCTGTATGCGCGAAAACACAGAGGAAAAACGTAAGGACTGATTTAGTACATTGTTGTACAGTAAACATACCCCAAGCAGACATTTAAATAATATTCAGGGAAAATATTATTGAAATTTTATTTAATTAAGAATTTGATCTTGTTTTAATCATGCAACATGACAAAACAAATTCAATCTGTAAATGATGTTCACAACTATTTACAGTTTCTCTGTTTATTTGAACGCTCATTATCTTTGGAAAAGTGCTAAATCTTAAAGGGATAGTTCACTTTGAAATTAAATTTTGGTATGTTTTAGCTTACCTCAAGGGCATCCAAGATGTAGGTGTCTTTTTTTCTGCAGTAGTTTCAATTTTGATATTTTTAGGTCAAACCGTTCTTGTCTGTCAGTCATATAATGCAGGTCGATGGTCACTATCTCAAAGAAAACGAACAGTATTTATATTTTTACCTCTTGAACACAGCCACGTCCAAGTGATCTGAGAGCGCGGGCGGGTATAGATATATACACTAGATGTCGCATTGGCTACGGTTTCGCAGTAGCCAATGCGACATCTAGTGTATATGTCTATACCCGCCCGCGCTCTCAGATCATTTGGACGCAGCTGTATTCAAGAGGTAAAAACGATATAAATACTGTTCGTTTTCTCACACAAACCGCTCGTTTCGTGTCTTGGGCCATCAATGTGTACTTACGATGGGGAATTGTTTAATTTGGACGATGGGGAATTGTTTTAATTTGGACTTTGTGCATGCTCTTTGAGACAGTGACCATCGACCTGCATTATATGACTGACAGACAAGAACGGTTTGACCTAAAAATATCAAAATTGAAACTACTGAGGAAAAAAAGACACCTACATCTTGGATGCCCTTGAGTTAAGCTAAAACATACCAAAATTTAATTTCAAAGTGAACTATCCCTTTAATTACGCTTTGTTATCTCGTGTACTTTCTCGGCTCAAAGGTATCTAAATTACCTTCACAGGTCAAACAGAGAGTGTCAGATTGATCAGCACCACCGTAATCAGTGTCAGTACTGCCGTCTGAAGAAGTGCTTCCGGGTCGGTATGAGGAAAGAAGGTCAGCAAACCAGTAATATGTGTAATGTAAACATTGTAAATACATTCTTGTTTATTTTTACTAAATACCTGACAGTTGTCCTGAAAAAAACTATTTCCTACATAAATTTGCCAGTTCCATGTTACTTGCATCATTGGAATAGGGAGTTATTTTATTTATAATTTGTTGGATTTTTTATTTTATTTTCCAGCGGTCCAGCGTGGTCGAATTCCTCCCTCACACGCAGGCATCAGCCCAGCCTCCATGGTTGGAGCAGGCGGTGATGTTGGAGGAGGAGGTCCGGGCATGGGTGCTGATTTCTATAATGGTCAGCCAGTGTCTGAACTCATCTCTCAGCTGCTGAGGGCAGAGCCGTACCCCAACAGCCGCTACGGAGCCCAGTGCGGCCAGCAGCTCACAGGAGCCAACAGCTCCATCATGGGCATTGACAATATATGTGAGCTGGCAGCCCGACTGCTCTTCAGTACCATAGAGTGGGCCCGGAATATTCCGTACTTTCCTGACCTGCCCGTGTCGGAGCAGGTGGCCCTTCTGAGGCTCAGCTGGAGTGAACTGTTCATCCTGAATGCAGCTCAATCGGCTCTGCCCCTGCACACGGCCCCCCTACTAGCAGCTGCTGGTTTTCACTCCTCCCCCATGCCCGCTGACCGCGTCGTGTCCTTCATGGACCAGGTGCGGGTCTTCCAGGACCAGGTGGACAAACTGGCTCGACTGCAGGTGGATTCTGCTGAATATAGCTGTCTGAAAGCCATCGCTCTTTTCTCACCAGGTGAGTGATGAACCCATGTTAGAAATATATTCCAAAAGTACAGTCTTGTAGAATTCTCACCAAAATCATCATTAAATCAAGATATTCATAGTAATGCATAACTATTACTACGGTTTATACTTAAGGATACAAATTTGAATTAATTTGCTTAGACTCGTCCCAGATTATTTACACAAACATTGTCTTTGAGAGGAGTGCTATTACATTGTAGGTTATCAAACTTAACATTTTCGTCTTCCTTTCGCCACATTCAAGAGGCATTTAGCCATGTCTATGACAATCACAGAAACTTTTGACTTGAAATTTTGACTTGAGTAACCATATAGCAATCCCCCGAACACCCTACAAACTGCATAGCAACTTGCTTAAAACCACTAAGAACATTTTTAACCGCATACCAAATAGTAGAACCTCTTAAATGCTTAGCAATTTGCTAAAACTATTCAGTAGGAAAGGCTTAGCAAAATGCTAAAACATCTCAGAACATGTTAGTAAAGGTATAGCAAAAAGTTATAACCTCTCATAACACGTGAACACAAAGCATCATTCCAAAACCCCTCAATACAAGTTAGTAAAGGCATAGCAGCAACATGTTAAAAAACATTCAAAACATGTTAGTAAGTGCATAACTACATGCTAAATCACTTAGAACATGTTTGTAAAACATGCAAACAATGCTAAAACCTCTCACAATAGCACATAGCAGCATTAAATAACAGTAAATGCATATCTACATGCTAAAATCATTCAGAACATATTAGTAAAGGCATAGCAACTTGCTAAAACCTCCCAGAACATGTTAGTAAAGGATTAGGAACATGCTAAAACCTCTCAGAACATGTTAGTAAAGGCATAGCAACATGCTAAAACCTCCCAGAACATGTTAGTAAAGGCAAAGCAACATGCTAAAAGCCCTCAGAACACTTTAGTAAAGGCATTGCAACATGATAAAACCTCCCAGAACATGTTAGTAAAGGCAAAGCAACATGTTAAAAGCCCTCAGAACATGTTAGTAAAGGCAAAGCAACATGCTAAAAACCCTTAGAACATGTTAGTAAAGGTATAGCAACATGCTAAAAGCCCTCAAAACACTTTAGTAAAGGCATAGCAACTTGCTAAAACCTCTCAGAACACTTTCGTAAAGGATTAGCAACATGCTAAAACCTCTCAGAACATGTAAGTGAAGGCAAAGCAACATGCTAAAAGCCCTCAGAACACTTTAGTAAAGGCATTGCAACATGCTAAAACTTCCCAGAACATGTTAGTAAAGGCAAAGCAACATGCTAAAAGCCCTCAGAACATGTTAGCAAAGGCAAAGCAACATGCTAAAAGCCCTTAGAACATGTTAGTAAAGGTATACCAACATGCTAAAAGCCCTCACAACACTTTAGTAAAGGCATAGCAACATGCTATAACCGTTAATAACACTTTAGTAATGGCATAGCAACATGCTAAAAGCCCTCAGAACATGTTAGTAAAGGCAAAGCAACATGCTAAAAGCCCTTAGAACATGTTAGTTAAGGTATAGCAACATGCTAAAAGCCCTCAAAACACTTCATTAAAGGCATAGCAACATGCTAAAACCTCTCAGAACACTTTAGTAAAGGATTAGGAACATGCTAAAACCTCCGAACATGTTAGTAAAGGCAAAGCAATATGCTAAAAGCCCCCAAAACACTTTAGTAAAGGCATAGGCAACATGCTAAAACCTCCGAACATGTTAGTAAAGGCAAAGCAATATGCTAAAAGCCCTCAGAACATGTCAGTAAAGGCATTGCAACGTGCTAAAACCTCCCAGAACATGTTAGTAAAGGCAAAGTAACATGCTAAAAGCCCTCAGAACATGTTAGTAAAGGCAAAGCAACATGCTAAAAGCCCTTAGAACATGTTAGTAAAGGTATAGCAACATGCTAAAAGCCCTCAAAACACTTTAGTAAAGGCATAGCAACATGCTAAAACCTCCGAACATGTTAGTAAAGGCAAAGCAACATGCTAAAAGCACTCAGAACATGTTAGTAAAGGCATAGGCATAACATGCTATAACCGTTCATAAAACTTTAGTAATGGCATAGCAACATGCTAAAAGCCCTCAGAACATGTTAGTAAAGGCATAGGCATAGCAACATGCTATAACCGTTCATAACAATTTGGTAATGGCATAGCAACATGCTAAAACCTCCAAACATGTTAGTAAAGGCAAAGCAACATGCTAAAAGCCCTTAGAACATGTGAGTAAAGGCATAGCATAGGCCTAGCAACATGTTATAACTGTTCATAACACTTTAGTAATGGCATAGGAACATGCTAAAAGCCCTCAGAACATGTTAGTACAGGCATAGCAACATGCTAAAAGTCACTCTTCACAAACTGATTTCTAAAAAGTCAAGAGGCCCAGTCAGGCCAGGTGTTGTTATTTTTTAAGCTTATCTTTGTAAAAGAGAAAATAACAAAGCCAAATTTCCATTGCGCTCGCTGTTTACTGTTATTTCACTTACAGCTGTGTTGTAATCTCTGTGTTCCTCTTCAGACGCATGTGGGCTGTCAGATCCGGCACACATCGAGAGCCTGCAGGAGAAAGCACAGGTGGCCCTGACTGAGTACGAACGCATACAGTATCCGGGTCAGCCCCAGCGCTTCGGCCGACTCCTGCTGCGACTGCCTGCCCTGAGAGCCGTTCCCGCCAACCTCATCTCTCAACTCTTCTTCATGCGGCTGGTAGGCAAGACGCCAATCGAGACGCTTATCCGGGACATGCAGCTCTCTGGAAGCTCCATCAGCTGGCCGTACGCACCTGGACAGTAGATGAACAATCAGAGAACTTGTTCCCATGTCCCATCTCAGGCTGCTCCCATGATTCCACAGTTACTGTGTGGATAGATGTTGTGTTGCTGGTTTTGTTGATTTTGTATATAGTGTATGACTAAAAGAGGATGACAAATATGTTCCTATGCAGTTAAATTGAGCCATTCAGTACCAGGATACCTCATGTTTCACATCATGAGCATCAACAAATTCTGTCAAAAACATTTGACAAGATGAATGATAAACAAAGGGCTGATTATGAAGAAGTCCGCTGATATGTGACACAGATCCAGAGTTTTAAAGAAGAGTTTATAATAGGCTACCTTCTTCTCTTTTGAGACCATAGTGAATTAGTGTAGATGTACATTAAGAATCTTTGTAACAGACTGAAATGTTGGGATATATATATATACTTGAAAAATCAATGGTGAACAGTCAATGGCTATGTTTAGAATGGAATACTTGCATACTGCAAACTAGGAATGTGCCTGAAGCCGAATGCTATGTTCAGAAAGGAAATGATGCATTCTACGGAGCCCCTAAAAGGACATGGTGATGGAAAAAAAATAATGAGATGGGAGGAAAATATATTTCAATGCTTTTGCGTTCCCTCGCAATTATATAGCTGGGTAATTAAAATTGTTGGCCTATATAATTTGCAGCCATCAGAGAGCCGCTATCAGTTCGCAGTGTAATGAAATCACTTTTGAACACGTGTTTGCTTTTTTACTTTAACTTTCAAAATCGTGATCAATTGTACTCCATGTATAGGGAGCAGCGGTACTGAACACACATTTACAAGATAAGATATTTGTCAGTAACGCTCAGAATCTCTTGAGCAACAAATTCTATGCCATCATCCTGTCAGTCATCTTTCCTTACTATCTTTACGTGATAAGTGAAATCTTATGTACTGTAATGTAACCGACTATCAGCCACCCTTACATGTCCCTTTAGGGGCTCCGTAGAATGCATTATTCATTTTCTGTGCCTTTCCGAATTTAGGCTTCGGGCACATCGCTACTGCAAGCTGCACACTACTGTATACTGCTTTATATTTAAAACTAAGTGAAACAGTATGAAATATGCAACCTTAAGTGTTCGGTAAAGTACTATGCTAATTGTTGTCACATGACCTCATCATATTGCATGTTTATCATCAAAATATGATACACCCATTGTGAAGCCCATTGTGGAATACAGTATTCTGTGCAGTGTGTTCTGCATGTATACGTTGGCAAATGGCCATCCAGGTATCACACACTATGCACAATATACATACTATATACTAAGAAATATTATGAGTAGTATGGTAGTATGCTATTCCAAAACATAGACCATGTCTTGTCCTATTTAAACAGATCTAGTGAGTTTTTCATTGGGGTGGAAAAAACGGTACAAAATTTTACATTGCCTGACTGTGGGAAGTATCAAGTATTTTTGCATATTAAAAATAAAAATCAATGATAAACAAACAAGCTCTTATGTAGGAAGACAGTTGCATTTTCAGCAGTGTATTGAAAAAAAGTCAAATAAAAAAAACTACAAACAAGAGAAAAGGATATTTGGTCCAACTTTTCGTCTAAATTGTATTATTACTGTATTTCCATGATTAGTGAAACTGCAGACATCTACACATTTGCTTTACTGGTCAAATACTTAAAGTTTAATAAAATCATACCCTTTTGAATAAGAAGTGCACTTTAGCATACTTTTAAAATTAGTACTTAGAATGGAAATGATATACTTTAAAAGAATAAACTTAATTGCAAACTGAATGTAATGTTTTCAGATGTTACTTACAATTTTCAAATCAAGTATGCACTTTAGTATATCAGTCAACACATAAAAATAAGTGTTCTTATTTAAATCATGACAAAATATTATTAAAACATAATTAAAAATGTACTTTAAAGTTAAAACTTAAAAAGTGCACATTTTAAAATGTACCTTAGTGTATTAAACATTTATGAAAGTGTGCTCTCAAAATATACTTTTAAAATTTGAAGTAGGCTACACTACAAGTGCATGTTCGATACACTTAAGCACATTTCTTTTTCACAAGGAAAAGTTTTCAAAGTTGTTAGAATACATTCATACATTTTATAATATAAACATGAGTTTATCATAAGTGAGGAAAAACAAAACGTTCCCTTATAAAGAAAATTCTAGACATACTACACTGACTTTTGAAGTTTTTCAAATATTAATAATTAAAAAGAAAACTTAGGTTTACTGCTTTTTTATTTTTATTTAATGATAATAAAAAAGATTGTTACACCACCTTTGAATGTTTTATTTGTGTCCATCAAAAATAACTAAATACATTTTTTATTCAGAAATGTAAAAGATTTCATAGATAGTAAAAGATAGATATCACTTCATGATAATCATACCACCCACCCAGACACTCATTCTTCCCGTTTCTAATACGGAAGAAGAGAAAGTCCTTGGTTATTTTTGGCCTTGCTGATGATGTGCTCTGACTGTTACATATACTGATCAAACACTGTCATCTGCTGGTGGTTCTTGTCTTCATGACAGCCAAAGTTGTATACCCGTGAATTAATCGCATCAATGTTTTCTCATGCTCACTTGTCAATTTGATTAAGCAAATGAATTAATTAGACGAAAAATAAGAAATAACTGTAATGTAGACCTAAGGACAGGGTGTGTTTAGAGCAGCCCAGCCCAACATGACACAATAGTCAAAGGGGAGGAACCGAACCGATCACCAACACCCTCACTCACATTATTATCAGTGAAAAATCACTGAAATAAACACCCAGGAGAACAAACAGGGAATAAAAGTTTTAACGAGCAGAAAATGTCGTTCATACCCGGCCAGCCTGTCACAGCTGTTGTGGTGAGTTTGCGATCAGTATGATAAAAGTTTTAGCAATTGTTACACTAGCATTATTGCACTAAGCTTTGTGTGCAGTGCTTTGGTGGTTTTTAATTCAGACAGTGATCCATTTGATATCGTTTGACTGAGAAAGTGGTTAATTTAAACGTTATTTTTATTCCCAACTCTAATCTATGACATAACAGGAAAGTTTAGTAAAGTTTATTTGAGTTTAAGCTAACAGTTGATATAATGGAAATGGTTAGCATGCTAGGCTAACGTTAGCCAGGGGCGGACAAAGTGAACAATAATTGACGTTATATTGTTTATATAAATAATTGGTTATAATAGTTTCTATATTTTTATTTATTGTTTACTTTATATTATATATTATAAATAATTGTTGTGGGACACAATTTAACGAAACCAAACGTTTTATGAGTAAAATAGACCAAAACCAGAGAGTGTTGGCTTATTGAAATACTGTTTGAATGAGGCATATAGCTATAGCACTTTCATATGTGCTATGTACATGTTTGGACTAAGCTATTTTGGGGGATCCAATCAATACTGAAAGATGCAATTTAGTTGGGGTTTAATTGTCCATATTTGAACTGTTCTGATGTCACTCAGTCAGGTGTGACGTAAGCAGGTGTGGTTCATGTGTTTCAGGTAGGTAGTGCTGCTATATATGGTCATAAACAGCTGTGCCTTAGGATGTGCCGCATACCTAGACATCAGCCTATGCTGATAGCTAACTACTACATTTTGAAACATAAACTTAGTGTGTCTGTTTTCTCTCTTTATTTCAGCAACGAATTGAGATTCAAAAATTACGGGAAGGCGATAATTTAATACTAGGATTCAGCATTGGAGGGGGAATCGACCAAGATGCAAGCCAGAATCCATTTTCTGAAGACAAGGCCGACAAGGTGAAAAATCATGTTTAGTACAAATTAATTATAGTTAGAGTGAGGCATTTTTCCTTTCTGCTGCTGAGGTCAGTGTCTTTGAAGTGACTAGATGTCTGAAATGTAAACAGGGCATTTCCTAGTTCAGTGATCAAAATATCATCTGACACAAATCTGACACTTCTTAATTAATCAAAAAACGGGGACAATAATTTTTTTTGTATGTTTGTTTCCTATACTTTTATTATGATGATTAATAAATTATGATGATTACAGGCCAAACTGACTTCATTAATGCATTTAGGCTAATCAATGAAAAATGGTAACTATTGCAAACAACAAAATAGATCAAAACAGTATAATAACAAAATTATCACTTTACAAAACCACATTACAAAAACAAAACATAATATATACGACAAATAAAACTGTAACAGTTTTTTAAACATTTTCTAATTGTATTCAGTCTTGTCATTTTCACAAACTGAATATACTCTATACCGTAATTACAACTGTTGTTTTCTAATGCTATTGTATGTTTGTTCTTTTGGAAGTGGATCTTTACACCCTAGTTAGGTTTACTGCATTGTGAAGGAGTAACTTTCGGGAAAGTTTAAAATTGTGTGTTAAACAATCCCGCACTGTTATAATCCCATCCTGTTATATAGTACATACAATTCATGCACACATTCTTATGTTTTTTTTTATTTATTTTAATTTTATTGTTGTGGGTATCATTTACTTTTATTATATTTGATTATTTTTATGATGTTTGCGGGGCAAACTGGTTTTAATAAAATTCATTAAAAAAACACAATGAAAAATAGTTTATATTAACCATTGCAAACAGTTCAGTTGACCTTACAAAAACAAAAAATAAAGTATGTCCTGCAACTTTTTTTAATTCATATCGGAATGTACTTTCACCATTGTGGTATAGATGAGATATGTATGGGAATTACTACATTTTAAGAGCAGAACTTTTGGAAATGTTTAAAGTTGTGTTCAAAACAGTCCCGCACCCTGTTCTGGCCCTGACATATACAAACATAAACAGTATAGTTTTCAACATGAATAGTTCATAACTTACTTGAAACTGATAACGGTGTCTCTTTTGATGATGATAATTGTTGATAAAATAGCTTTCGTTCAGGTTAAGTTCTTCATTGCTAAAGTAATGGTGTGTGACCAAGTAATTAATGTAGCTTTCAGCCCCCTCTGTTGGTCAAAATAATAAAGTGTTTTTGCAGTATTTTGAACATGCTATAAAACAAAGACACTTTTAGTGATAGGACACCAAAAACCAGGACTGTCCCCAGAAAAAGGGGAAATCTGGTCACTCTAACATACAAACAGTGTTTGAAGTCAGCATGAAACAGAAATTGTGATCTTTTCTTCCCTAATGTGACTTATATCCGAGTGAAACGGCTTCTAGTGGTGGGCAGATCGAGGCTTCCTGGGGCACTGAAACAGTTAAAGCAAATGTGTCGTATTGGGCCAGTTGTTCAAAACCAGTTGTTAATCTGGATCAAAATGATCTGGATTTGGAAATCCCATTTTTTCCTATTCAGGATCAGGTAATCCATCTTACTTTTATGCCGGTTTTTCAAAGCAACATCGGACTGGATCCCCCTGATCCTGATACACAGTTTTCAAGATTACCAAATCCGGATTACCAGTGCTCTAAATGGGACAACATATCACAATGTGGGTTACCACCTATGTAAAGAACAGGTAGAAGAGCCACCATGGGGTCACTCTAAGTGTTTCTTATTTTGAGACAAAACACAAAAATAACATAAACATCCACTTCCATTCATAATTTCTTTTATAACCCCTCATCTGAGTCACAACAAATAAAAAACAAATATACATTAACCAATACATTGTGGATATTTTGAAAACGTCTTAAAAAAAATTAAATGGCTAAATGTCCAATAGTTAACAAAATAAAGAATGTTCAGGGTTCTTCTTCATCTGAGGAGGAGAGACCAGCATTTCCAAGCCCTGCTTTTAGGAGGCGATCTGAAGTTTCGCTTTGGTTTGCTGCAGTTTGGTCAGCTTGATTTGTTCCTCTGCCAGGAGTATCTGTGCTTCTGCTCTTTCAGTTTCTCATTTAAGAAGTGATTCATAGGCATCATCATTATTATTCGGCAAAGGACACTTCAAGCCTCTTTTCTGAGCTCCTGTGACTCCTGGCTCTACCAGTTGTTCTTCAATAATAGGGCTGAGATCCAGAATGAATGTATCCTCTGCATTAGGAGGAACTGGCTCACTTTCCTCTACAATCGTAGGCTCACCATCCCCTACAACACCTTGAATCCCGTGCAGAGTAAAGTTCTCACCTCCAATAATGTCCAGAACCACATCTGTGTATTCACCTTTAAAGGGTTGTTGCCTGTTTTGGGTGTTTTTTGCTTCAGCGAGGTCCTTTGCTGTTCTGGCCCTCAGATTCTTCTATCTAAATTTCACTTGCTCCTTGCTGTGGGTATTTGACAGCCATCTTATATTCAGCCTTTCTCAGAGGACTTGGAGAGAGGAAGTGGTATTGTCCATCGCTACCACCGTTTTGGTGGAAGAGGATACCGTCAAAGGGTGTATGTTGAGCGTGCACAACCACTGGAGCAATACACCACTGAAGAACTATGCTCGCTTTCGCTTTGGGAATGCTGATATTAAGTACATTGTAGACCTTGTCAGGCCAAAACTTCAACGGAGAACCCGAAGGAGTCACAGTCTGTCTGTGGAAGAACAGGTCCTCATTGGTCTGCGCTTCTATGCATCTGGGACTTTCTACCAAGTTGTTGGTGACAATATAGGAGTGGACAAATCAACTGTGAGTGATGTAGTGAAAGCTGTGTCAATTGCATTGGCCAGCCTGGTCAATCAGTTTGTTTCACTTCCAAAGGATGTCCAGATTGCCCACCAAGCACAAGATTTATCTTTTGGGGAACATGCCCAATACTATTGGGGTTATTGACTGCACTCATGTGCATATCCAAGCACCTCATGCGAGGGATTGGGAGTACATCAACCGAAAGGGGAGGCGCAGCATCAACATCCAACTTCAGGATAATCCTATTTTTTTTTGGATCAAAGTTATCCAAATCCTACTGACAAGTTTTGAACAACACAAACTGAAGGTTTGATCCAGATTAAAACTAGGATTGGATTCCGTGATCTAATCTGATTTCAGATTCCTTCTTTCCCTTTTGAACAACCCATTTTCAAGATTTGATCCAATCCAATCCAATAACCAAAATCCGATCAGTTTACTTTTGAACAACTGGCCCATTGTGTCGAAGCTTTGAAACAATCCCACAATCCGATTCATCCGTCTTCCATGGTGACCCGGACCCCCTAGTGGTCAGAAGAGTATAAATGCAACAAAAACCAGAGCCAAACATGCATAAAAACACCTTTTACAAATCTGTTGCACATTTATTTGAAAGTAAAATCTTTCAAATGCAAGTGTCTATATTATCTTATCAATTGTTAGTTTTTTTTATTTATTTTTTATGAATGGCTCAGCTAACCAGGCCAATAAGAGACTATTAACTACCATTTTTAATTTGAATTATACCAATGTCTAATTAAAACGTCTACAAAAGTATAAAACTGATCAGAGATCAGGTAAAACCCACACTTGGTTCTCAGTGACTCCTCATGATTCATGGGTTGACTAAGAGACAAAATAGGGTGGAATTTGATTCCGTCCTTCTGGAATTGATTGGATCGTGAGAAATGGGGCATTGCTAACTAAGGGGGCATTTACACGACACTGTTTTCAACAACAAAAACGGGAATCTTTTTATGCGTTTTGACTGTTCATTTACATGACAACTGCATTCTGGGTGTCTGAAAACGCAAACTTTTGAAAACTGTTTTCAAAGTGCACGTTTTTGAAAGCGATAGCATCATCGTCTTCGTGTAAACTACAAAAACGTGAATATTATGTGTTCAGTCTATAGTGTTTCTTTACAAAGTGACATTACCAACTACTGGCCTGGCATGAATAATACAGCATTTTTAGGTGTTTTCGCGGATCCGTGTGATCGGGGATTATTTAGACAACGTTGTCGTCTGTATGCGAAAAACGCGAAGGGAAAACTTTTTGTTTTTAGTACATCGTTGGCGTGTAAACACACCCTAAATGGAGGGAATGTTAACATTTTTTATTAAAGATTACGAAGGCATACGAATTTCAAAAAAATTCTGTGTACGACGGATAAATCATTAATCACAAGCACTACAACATTCTGAAAAAAAAGAAAAAAAAAGAGAGTACATTTTGATTTCATGGTGACTTTTATTTAACATGAATAGTTAATGTGACTACCTTGAAACCAATAACAATGTCTCTTTTTGATAATTTATAACAGTGCTCTGCTCTCATTCGGGTTAATTTCTTCATGGCTAAAGTGGCGGTGTGTGACTAAAGGCCAATTTATACTTCTGCGTCGGGTTCGCGTAGAAGGTACGGCGTAGCATACGCATTGACGTGTACCATACGTCGTACCCTTCACCGTACCCTGACGAGCACCTCCTCAAAAATGTAACTACGCGTCGCGGCGACGCGGACCGCAAGATCTGTGATTGGTCGGCTGGATAGCATCGCGTTTCCTCCTACGCATTTCCGGAATGATCTTCTGCACTCTGCACCGCCCGCCCGCCATTTTTAATTCCGAAGATCAGTGAAGAGCCATGGAAATAGACTAAGTGACCGAGAGATTGCTGGAAGAAGTGCGGAAATACAGCCATCTGTATGACTCCTTCAGTTGCCATTGCTCGTAGAAACCTAAACTCAAAACAGCCGCGAGGAATGTAAACACAGTGGAACTGGAACATTAAAACCCACCGGCGCCAACTAGCGTTTCGGCGGTGTAACTGCAGAGCAACACAGACATTCGCAGAAGTATAAATGCTCACGACGGCGTCGCTTACGTGCGTACCCTACGACGTACACTACGGCGTACACTCGACGAAGAAGTATAAATTGGCCTTAAGTAATCAGTGTAGCTTGCGTTGCACCCCCCTCTATTGGTGAAAATAATTACTACACCATTGCTCTGGTAACCAGCAGGCTATGTTGGTCAGGCTTTTGTAGTGTATTTGTGGGTGTTTTGAACGTTCTGTAAAACAGGGACATTTCCGGGGACTGTCCTGTTACCCTAATTCAGAAGTGACCCTTGTAACTTTATTTATTTCACAGGGAATCTATGTTACACGTGTATCTAAAGGTGGACCTGCAGAAGTGGCTGGTCTCAGGATAGGAGACAAAATTATGCAGGTGAGAGGCACAAACCTGTCATCCATGTTGTAATGTTTTCTCGCTGAGATTTTTGTCCAAAACAAAACCTGATTTTACTAAATGAATCTCCACAAGAGGGAGCTGTGACATTATTTAAGTCTATTTTGTTTATTATTTTGTGACTTTGTAATTTCTTGCTTACTATTACATGTTGTTTGAGGTACTGATCGATGAATGTTTGTTTTGTAATTTTATCTGTGTATACTTAATTTATTTTATATTATATATTTTATATAATCCTTTGGAATTGCTGAGTCAAACATCATCATCATCATCATCATCATCATCATTATCATTATTATTATTATTATTATGAATTGTCAAGTAGACAACACTAGTCAGTTTGGAAGATTACTGGATGCAGATATATTTATATATTATTTACAGTATTTATATTCCATTATATTTTCGCGTCATCAGTCACACAGTCAGAGGATCTCCTGGTTCTTGGCTCATTTTGAGTCAGACTTATTAATTCAGTTAGCCTAACTCGCTCTGAACGGAACATTGAATCAGTAAGTTGTTGAATCGAGAACCGCTACAGTCGGATCAGTTCAATTCACAAATTAATCATTTGGGACGATTTTAGAATCTGTTTAATAGGTTCAATGAAAAAGATCAGTTTGTTCACGAATCGTACACTGCTATTGCATCATGTTGCACATTTCTTCAGTTCAAAATAGTAAAGTACATATACTTGGAAAATGTACTTAAGTACAGTAACAAAGTAAAAATACACCACTGTATAAAAGTAGTCTATATGACCAGGGCCAGCCCAAGCTCAACTGCCGCTCTAGGCTAAACATGTTGTGCCCCCACTGCAAACTCAGTGAGTGTTGGGGGGTAACGCATCACAAGTAACTCAAGTTACGTAATCAGATTACTTTTTTCAAGTAACTAGTAAAGTAATACATTACTTTCAAATTTACAACAAGATATCTGAGTTAACTTTTCAAATAAGTAACAGAAGTTCCATCTGCTCGCATCTGCTCTTGGCACTGTATGCTGTGCACTGTATTCAGAAATTTCACTAGAAAAGTAACAATGTCTGATTTGTTAAATTGTTTCTTTGTTCTAAATTGTTCTAAAAACACTTACGGTGCTTTTTTCTGTCTTTTTTTTCTTCTTTTTTTCAAATACTGGTCACTGCCCTTTTTACAATGTCTTGTGTTTGTCAGTTAGTTTAAAGAGGACTTATTAATCTTTTTTAAATTTTTAATTTAAATAATGAATGACATATTCCTCATTTTAATAATTACCTACCAAAAAAGGGGGCGAGGCCTTGTTGAGCATTAGTAGTGTTTTGAAACTCGTGGTTATGGCCAGGGTTGCCAGGTTTGTGTAACAAAACACAAAAACAACCGTGGCAACAGTGTCACAACACACTGGTCCAGTCCACTAATCAGAGCACATTACACTTTACAGAGGGAGGGGCTTCATTGAGACAGGAGCTAAACAGGGGTGCGTTTCCCGTACAACGACATAACTCGCTGGTTCACTGCCATAGTACGATGCATTGTTGAAGAAATCAACTAGCTGGTCACGACTGTTTCCCGAAACCATATTGTTGCAAAGTGGTCTTTCAACCACGTTGGTTTATGACGTCACGCACGTGGTGGAGTAATAACTTCTTTTAATGAAACTGTTTGAGATCGAATTAACACTAGATGTTTTGATATGAATTACAGACATGACATCTGAGGACTATTTCTAATTTTTCTCAGTTATTTTGCTTTATTTCCAGATTCAATCATAGGCTTGTTCTTACATAGTAGAGCACGTTCACACATGCTCACGGTGCTTTAAATCTCTTGACAAACTAAAAGATGTAAATGACATTTGTATGTATTCTAAATAAAAGACACGGGTTGTACTGAATGTCAGCTTGCTTATTTTGCTCAAGATGAGGATTTATTAAGTCCACATGTCATGCAAACTAGAAACTATGCTTCTAACCACAGGTCGAGAGATGGTTTCGGGAAACACCTTCTCGTTGAACTTTGCTGATAACGACGGAACTTGCGAACATAGTTGGCTAACAATGCTTTTGGGAAACGCACCCCAGAGCGTTACTGACAGACTGGGAAGAAAGGTGCTGCAACAATGTCAAATATTATGTTATAATAATATGTGTTTTTGTTTTTTTTTACATTCAAGCATGAAAACATATACTAATAGACCTGAAAAACAAAATCAAGACTTTGTAAAAGGGCATAAAAAGTCCTTTTTAAGGAATAGTAGGATTATTAGTTTTCACCCATTTTATGCACTTTTCACCCTCATGCTATTCAAAACTGGTTAGCAAATGAGCTGTGATGCTTCTACGGGAAACACTAGTTTAAATCTGGCTCGCAATATTTCAAGACACAGTTCCCCCTTTTTTCAATATATTTTTTTCTATTTCTCTAATAAAAGTGGCAGAAAACCAACAATTCAATAAAAATGCTGAGCCTTTTGATGTCCTCCTGTTTATACTGTGTATATAGTTATATAGTTATATATTTGGCATTAAATGTCATATTAGTTTTTGTGTGCTCTCAATGTTATTTCTAGGTGAATGGCTGGGACATGACCATGGTGACACATGATCAGGCACGAAAAAGACTCACCAAGAAGAAAGAAGATGTGGTCAGGCTTCTCATCACTAGAAAATCCCTGGAGGAAACAGTCAGGCAGTCCATGATGCAACACTAATGCAGAACACACTCATTGAGCTAATTGAATGTCCTTATTGGTAAATCTCATGTTCAGAGCATATTTTAACTAATAAGAAACAAACAGCTTCCCTCAGCCAAAGAGTGATGACAAGAAAGCCTTACTTGATCAGTCACCTCAGTTAAAGATCATTTTGATGTATTTGATCTGTAACTGAACCAGCGTATGTATGAATGATCACTCTCAAAGTACAATGTAAAGATTGTGGTTTGCATTTCATAATTTGCTATTCTAATTTCCATTTATCTACACTTTATACTAATTACTACACTATATGTACTACACATACTCCTGAATGTATCATGGTGCCTGTAAACTCCATTTCATTTCATTCATAGATCTCAAGGGCTACAGTGAATTGTGTTCACCTCATTTCTCCTTGCTTCATCAACAAATACATCAACATATACATCTTTAATGTATCAAGTATTAATAGCCAGAATACGGCGGTACTTTAATGACCACTAATTTTCCTAACTTGTGAGATCCTTTTTTAATTTTTGTAACTCTTCATCTTATAACTCTGTTTTTGTATTGAATTAAAACCATATTAGTGTAATATCATCTTCTGATCATGGGAAAGATGAAAAGCTTCATCAGGATTTGGCACAACAAAACACTACAGTTTTGTATTTAAACGATACATTTTTCCAACACTTGTTTTGAGACTGTTTTTGATACAGATTTTTTTGTGGCATTTTGATTGTATGAATATATATTTTCACTTAAGCGAATAAAGGAATCTTCTAGCACATGATTTGTGATTAATTGAAGTGAGCGATTGAACTAAATGTGAGTGTTTTCTGTCTCAGCTCTGATGTGTAATGAGTCTCTGATTGGGTCTTCGGTCAAGACTGTAAATGTCTCTGTCTTCGCATTAAGCTTGAAGATGGTGACATTTCAAAGCAACAAATCTATCGTGACCTTTTGCTGTTTGTCCAGGCAGTTTTGTACTTCAGGCTACTTTCATCTCTTTAATGTTAGCAGGCAAAGGTGAGCACACAACCAGGTAGCTCATGATGCAACACACAGAGTGCTGTAAAAGAGGGCTGCCGATAATTATAGGGCGGCAATAGCTATGCAGTAACATCCATATTCTAGGGCACTGGTGAGAGAGAGCATATTATACAGGATATAATTTGAACAGAATTACTTTTTGTTGAATTTGTAGAATTACTAACATTTTCCTTTAATATTTAACAAATAGCATTCTGCTATCAAATATGCAACAAGATTTTATCTAACACTATTTACATGTAATCATTTAGCAGACGCTTACAATTAATCCAAAGTTTAAATGATTAAGTGTTAGTATTAATGGGTCAAGTGTTGCCGAATAAGATGCGTCATCAGCCTTGTCTTGAAAATGGCTAAAGACTCAGCAGTTCGGGTTGATGTAGGCAGGTCCTTCCACCAGCAGGGGCTGTGAAAGTGATTTTGTGCCTCTTTGAGATGGAACCACAAGGCGCTGTTCACTTGCAGATCGCAAGCTTCTGGATGGCACATAGGTCTGGAGTAATGAGTTTAGCTATAGAGGTGCAGAGCCAGCGGCTGTTCTGTAGGCAGACATCAGTGGTTGAAACATCTTGGTTGAACTCTTATTTAACTGGGAGATTTCAAAGGGTAGAAATTGATGGGATACTCTCTGAGGAGTTCCTCAGGGAAGTGTCCTAGGCCCCCTTTTATTTCTCTTATACATAAATGACATGCAAGCTGTTTGTGACTGTAATTTGTTTATATAAGCTGATGACTCTGCTCTACTGGTTTCAGACCAGTATTAGGTGGGGAGCTTTGTAGGGTAAGAGACTGGCTCTCTGATAACAAACTTTTATTACATCTAGGTAAAACTGAGTCCATATAATATGGGACGAGAAGTAAACTGAACAAAGCTCCTAACTCGTCTATCAAGGTAGAGGATTGTGTAATATCAAATAGAACCACTGTTAATTATCTTGGATGTGTTTTGGACAATGATTTAAGTGGTACAAGTATGGCTATGAAAATTCTAGGGAAGGTTAATGCTAGGACAAAATTTCTAGCCAGATGTGTTAGTTTTTTGGATAAGCAAAATGTAAAAATACTTGCATCATGTTTAGTGCTATGTCATCTGGAGTACGCATGCATTTCTTGGATGTCCGATATGGCTGGTTAAAGTTAGAGATCTCAAAATAAATTGATACGGTAGGTTTTAGCTTTACACATGTTGATGCTTCCCATTTTAGACATCTTAAGTGGTTACCTATAGAAAGCAGAGTTGTGCACTTTAAATTAAAGATGGTACACAAGATAATTAATAAAAGAGCTCCTTCATATTTTAATATGTATTTTTCTAGGGTAACTGAGAAACACTGTTATAATACTAGGCAGAGGCTAATGGATATTATGTCGTTTCAAAACAATGTACGGTCGAAGGTCTTTTGAATACTCAGGGGCTCATGAATGGAATAAGTTGCCTCTAGATGTAAAGAGCGCGTCAAATATGGTTGGTTTTAGAACGAAAGTTAAAAGTTGCCTATTAGATAAGTTGTTTTAGTGATTCATTTGTATTAATGTTTTTGGGTGGATGTTTAAGTGTGATGTATATTTTGGTAATGTGTGTTCTTATTGTAGTGTTGTAAGTATAACAGTATGCAGTGCCAGGATAACCTGTCTCAAGAAGTGAAGTTGTTTTCACTATTATTTTGTCTAATAAATCAAATCAAATCAAGTGCCTTGAATTTGATGCGAGTGAACTGGCAACCAGTGCAATTTTATGAGGGAAAGGAGTGACGTGTGCTCTCTTCGGCTTGTTAAAGATCACTCTCGCTGCTGCATTCTGGATCAGTTGCAGAGGTTTGACAGTACATGTTGGAAGACCAGCCAAGGGAGCATCACAATAGTCCAGTCTGGATAGAACAACAGCTTGGACAAGAAGTTCTGTGGCCTGCTCTGATAGGAAAGGCCTGATCCTCCTAATGTTGTATAGGGCAAATCTGCAGGACCAGGCAGTTCTAGCAATGTGGTCTGTGTATAAATGATCATAGATCACAACTCCAAGGTTCTTGGCTGTCCTGGATGGAGTTATGGTTGACGCACCTTGCTGAATGAAGAAGTTGTGATGGTGTGTGACCAGGTGTAAACAGGCCCTAAGATGAGTGCAAGTCTGAAGAGTAATACATATTGATTTTAGCGTTGTATCGTCTACTAACTATAAGCAAAGACATAATGTTTTGTCACTGCTTAGCTAGTCATTTGTAATAAGAACACTTAATCCATCCAATAGTAAATCCTAACCTTTTATAATAATTTTAACTGTGTCGAATTCATTCAGTAGTGCAATGCGTTTCATGCCTGTTTCTCAGCAGCTGAATGTGTAATTACAGTAGCTAAATGTAGAACATGTATGCAACATACCACCCACACTCTGGCAGGCTATTGTGTTACCATAGCGATGCAATCTACTGCTGTCACCTTTCAGAAATGAGAAATACGCTGTTTTATGGCAAAGCCATGTTTTCAGTCTTTATACACCATAAAGAACAGATACACACACATTTTTCATAAAAACAACATACACAACTTAAAGCGTTATATTCTCTATGGAAACATTCTGAAGCACCATTGTCATACCAAGTACTCTGCTGCACGTTATGTTTCAATTTGCAATAACTGTCTATGGAGAGCATTGGATATTTGCTGCTGATTATT
Source organism: Leuciscus leuciscus (assembly GCF_965113295.1). Classification (NCBI taxonomy): domain Eukaryota; kingdom Metazoa; phylum Chordata; class Actinopteri; order Cypriniformes; family Leuciscidae; genus Leuciscus; species Leuciscus leuciscus. The sequence goes on along the minus strand of NC_138747.1, from coordinate 24,962,631 downwards.
AAAATTAAGAATTATAAATGGAAACAGCACATTAATCTGTGTTAGTTACGGACTGCGAACCCCAAAAAAGTTACGGACTGCAGCTTTAAGTATATTTATTGTGCTGAAATGGAACTATTGCTAGTATACTTTAGGTACACTTTAAATATATTGAATTAAATTATACAGTGATCATACTATCCTTACTAATAGTGATATTAAACACATAAAGGCTTAATATTACGTTTTTTTGTCTTTCTTTAAATTGCTTACAATTTCTGAAACTATGGCTCCATTTCTTGAAAATCTACACACAAAACCACAAAACACACACACACACAACATTCAAAACATCAGACATCTATTGCAAAAGCAAACACTTAATTCAAAACTATTTTAACTCTTCCAAAAATGGTGTTTTTACGTTTTAACTATACACACAAACATCACATGATTAGCCACACACCAAACTGCACACGGATGTGAAAAATGTAAAGCACTACTATCTTGTGTCTTTTGCTTGTTCAGTGTGCAGTGTACAGGAGTTTGTCAGACGTACATGTAAGTGCACAAATACACTGTATATACAGTATGCACAACAGATTAATTTTACACAGTTATGGAACTGAACTGAATCAATATTGACCTGACTTGAGCTGAATAATGACACTATTGGCTTGTTAGAACTGGTTTACAGCAGAATTAGAATTTGTTACTACTGTGAAGCTGCTGCGAAATAATCTATATTGTATCTTGTGTGTGTATATATATATATATACAGTACTGTGCAAATGTCTTAGGCATGTTAATTTCTCACTTTACAAAAATACCACCATATGAACACACTTACAATTTGGTAAGTTCAGTAATAAAATATATGTCATAGAAGCTGTCCAATCAGTCAGAAACTGATTAAAACGCTAGTAAAACGGAAGCTTACTATTTGTGTCAGGACTACCTGAATAATGTGTTGAATTAACTGAAAATGGGCAGTGGATTTTTAGTTCCCAGCATGCTTTGCATAAGGCTGGAATGAATAAAGAATGAATAAAGATACATGACAAGAATGAACATGAAGATAATTCAGGCAATATAACACAATTCACATAAAAGTTCAAACAAGACAATGAACTGAGGAAGACTGAAGGCATGAATACACAGAGGATGATGATTAACTGAACAGGGAACAGGTGATATATTAATCAGGGGCCATAATGAATGACTAAACTCAGACAAAAGATGATGATGAAAATTAAACAGGACAGCAACTAAACATGGCCGTAAACTCCCCCTCTCCGGAAAGCGCGTCCTTGCACTGTAAAAACACAGTCCAGACTGAGAGAGCAGGGGCTCTGGAGAAGGATGAGGAGCAGGCAGAGGAAGATACCAAGGAGATGACAACCAGGAGGAGATGATGATGCTTGGAGGAGCCACCAGAGCGACAATGGACCAAGTGAGAGACAGAGGGACGAAGGAGACTGGCAGAGCCTAAAGGAATGGCAGTCCATGGTGATGCCGAGGGAGTATGGAGGCAAGGTGGAGCCGAAGTTGAGGCCAGGGCTTGGAGGCTTGAGGTGAAGATGACGGATCCACAAGCCAAGGTGGAGCTGATCACTTGGAAGCCCCAGGGAAATGCACCTGAGTACAGCCACTGGAGGATCCAAGGGGCTAAAGGGAGAGAGCTGAGACTTGGCAGATCAACTGGACGGCTTAGACAGAACAGTGGAGAGGGGGGCTTGGAGGGACCATCCACGATGAGGTAGACTAGAATGCTGGGCAACAAAGATTTGGTGCTGGGCTTAACCAACGACGAGTTGGAACTGGGGTTATTCTGTGATGATTGATGTAGGTTTCACATCCAGTTCATAATATAAAAAATCCTCAGCAACCCAGATACATTTATTTACCTCAGTGGTGAGAGTGTGGGCATGTGTCCAATCCATACCCTCGAACTCCACTAAAATGCCTCCAACGACGGGCGCTCACACACCAGACTCCACGTTGGGTTCGGCCAACAGGATGAAATTAGCCTCTGTCAATCGCTCCAGCTAAATTTTCATGGCCAATCGGGCTGTGAGTCAGCGGTGAGCTCTGGCATTTCCGCGGCGGGCATGGCTGGCTGACTGGGCTCTGGGTCTGGAGTGGGGCTGGTGATGTCCTCATTTATGATGCAGACTGTAAATGGTGAGTTGTTTTGAACCAGCACCCACTCATATTCGGTGAAGCTCCCTCGAGGACCATCCACGGGCAGGTTTGCCTTTGGTGCGGTAGAAAACACAAAGCGAGTGGTTGGGATAGTGAGTGAGGCACACCAGATTGAGAAAATCCCTCATGTGATCCTCAAGGGAACGATCTCCAGCAGGAGGAGATGGACTGTGGGGATATCCATGTTTAAATATTTGCCGTTATATTCCAGTATTTTGGTCTTGTGTTATGTCACGGGGTTACTTGAATATAAGATCCAATGGAAAATGCGTGACGCGGAATGAATGAGGATATAGAGTGGTGCAGGTATGACATCACTTTATTGGCCAATAGGGAGTTAGCATCACACTGGTTCCCTCGACCAAAACCCAATAGGATTTTCCCATAGGCTTTTGGATTATTGAAAAAAACAAGCTCTGTGATCAACAAAAGTTTATGATACTTACACGTTTTGTCCATCAAGATCATTTTCACAGATGAACACAACTTTATAAATTTTGAAGCCTAAATGCAGTCGCCAGAAGTAAAAAGCTAAAGGTAGGCTATAAATGAACTGCATCAAGACGTCAACTTCACCATCAAACATTCCGACAACTCTTTCAGTTTTTATCTAAAAACGTTTTCCCAGAACGTTTGAGTTAGAATAGTTTATAAGAGCACAATTATAATCATAGATATGCTGTAAAAGCGGACTGAGCTTACCTGTTCAGCGTGGTGACGTTCAAACTTTTTTAGTCTTGTTGGATGGACAGACTAATTGCGTGGTAATTTTGTAATTAATTTAAGTTCATTGAACAAACAATTTTTTAGAGTAATGAATAATTTCAAAAGATGACATCTAAAAAATATTTTCTGTTCAATCAGAAAAAAAAAAGAAGAAGCTTATTGCTCCAATTTCTTTGGCAAATAAATTACACATTCAACCAAATATGGTGACTAAAGTTAAAAATAGCCTACTTTATGATGAATTATTAGCACAAATTCTTCAACGTGAAACAATTTTTAAATATTTTTTTCAGTGTACTGTATATGGTATAAGTTGAGACTGCCATACATTTCCATGGTGTCTTTAGTTTGTGCTGAGCTCCTAAAAATGTGTATTCTGTACGCAAATAATTTTTTACAGAATTAAAACAAAATACCATATCTGACATTGGACAACTGGGTTTCACTCTGTTCCATATCACAACATAATTTATTATGAAAGTATGGATGCAAAAATACAATAATAAAGTTAATATAACCCCTATTAATGCGTGTGCTGTATGAAATGGCAGATTCCTTAGAGGTTCCTTGGGGAAAGCAAGGAAAAGAGCGAGATGAGTTTATACAGTACAACAGACCTAAGACGCTGTGTAGGTGGTGAGTGGGTAGATCGGAGCAGAAGGTCACACACACAGATCTGAAGGCTGGACCTGCACAAGTGTGAGCAATCACGTTGTCATGGTAATGATATACGCTGAATATTTGTCTCTTTCTCATGTAGGCTACTACAGTGCAACAAAACATTGTCATTTAAAATACAACTTTATTTATTATTTAATGAAGATTATATTTCGCATACAATACCTTTAGATACTATTAGATGACAAAGTCTCACTGATATTGAAAAGTCACTGCAGTCATTACACGAATCTATCAGTATAAACGCACAGTGGGTGTTGTCGCTGCATACACTCAAGTAAACGCCTCCCCCAATGAGACTTTATTAACGTGTTGATTCTTCGCGCTATCGGGCAGTGGGTCGTTTTTTTTTTTGTTCTCACAGGAAAAAATCGTAACTTCTCTTCCCACGCAAAAATCTCATCCGTTTTCACTTCTTTAAACAGTTGTGAGGGCAGAATATCGCGGAGTCTCCAGCTTCTGCTGCACGCGACGCTACCACAACGCACACGGGAGAACAGAAGAGCTACAGAGAAATGGTAAGTCGTGTTGTTTTAAAATGCCAAAATTAATTTAGCTGAGCTAGGATGAAGCATCAAATAATATCTTTCTTTCTTTCTATTTAAAAAAAAAAAAAAAAAAACCTATCATGTTAAGTTCACAAATAGCATACAACATCAGTTCTCTGTTTTCTCCTGAGTGTGTGGTGTTCTGGTGTGATCAGGTGCTGATCTTTTAGTTTACTATTGGACTGTGGAAAGGATGGGAGCAATATTATGGTGTGGGTCAACTTTGTAGTGCTCACCTGGGGTATTTGTTGATGTGAATATTTATGCTGATTTAAGATCAGTGATCAGACCACCAAGTAGGGATCAATGGAGTAAAAAACTGGCCCCAGATCAGGCCAAAAGGTATGTTGTGTACCTCTAGTGTCTCTCAGTATGGGGTCACCAGGAGGGTGAGAGAGTCAGGCCATATTATAAGCTGTTTCATGTGTGTTTGGCACAAGTTGAGCTTTACCCGTGGCCACTTCAGTCCAGTATCTCCAGCACTAACCCACTGCAGAGCAACCATGAGTGGTGAGTAAACCCGTCTCAAGGTTTTATACTGTAGATTAGTTAGGAAAATATTCTTAAGTTATGGAAGTGGAATTGCTGGGTGATTGTTTACTTACTAAGCAGTCTTAATCAATTTACTAAAAATTTTAAATTGGTCTTCTTCTAAAGTTTTTCTTCTTGGTGTGCTATGAGGTGTATTTTTATTTTTCAAACGTCTTTTGACATCAGAAAAGCAGTGATTTGTGTCAGTTGTCTGTATGATCTTGATGCTTGATTTATTTTTATTTTTTTGTTAGCCAGGCCATAATTGCAGGATATTTTTCTAGAACGACAAGGGTCAGAGTTTTAAAGCAATAATGCACCGCCAAAATTAAAATTCTTTTATTGTTTACTCGTTTCAAACCCACATTATTTATTTTTCCATTGGAACAAAAAGGATTTTCAGAATTAGAAGTCTTGGAATATACTGTAAAACACAAGTCATATACAGTAGATCACTTTTATACGTTTTTTGTTGTTGTTGAGCTTGACAGCCACAATATCCATGCATTGTTTGGAAAAGAGCAACATGGACATTCTTATAAACATCCCATACTGTTTTACACTGAAAAAAGAAATGACCATATGAGTTTGGAATGACAAAGGCGAGTAAACAATAACAGAATTAAAATTTTTGGGTGATCTAATTCCTTTATGAGTAGTTTCACATAACTTTGCTATATTCCTGACTGGACTGCTGTAAAGGTTTTCCAATTTTTAACACCATGTCCAAAATATTGATACGTGTTTCTGCCTCAGAGTAAAACATTAAAAAAGGCAGTTGTGACAAAAACATAGGCAACTACAAGACATAAAATTGCAAGAGACCTATTAGCTATGTGTCATGGCTGGTTGCAGCAAGAGAGCGGGGTCTTATCTCAGCAGTCTTTCAATTATTAACAAACTCAAAATAATCAAATACTCAAGCGTCACAGAATTATCAAAACCACTAAAAACAACCACCTTACATAGACAAAATCAGAACCAAGACTAACAGAAAACGGGCTCAATATATACCAACGTTAACAAAGCGAAGAAAAGAGTAACAGGTGGATCACATTAATCAAACAATAAATGGCCATAGTAACAAATGCAAATGAAGGAGACAGAACAGGAAACAATAATACAATGAAAAACGAATTAAAGATCCAACTCAAACCGAGACAAAACGTGACACTTATGTTTCATTCTACCTATTTTTGTGTGCATTTTGGGATATTGCTTAAAAATCGCTGGATGGAAACACCAAGATGCGTATAAAAATCTAATGCCTGCTACAGACTGTGTAATTTTGGCAATCCTATAAGATTATTACAAATTACACTGCACGACATGGATCTAATAAACTTGGGTACGACATGTGTGTAGACTGTATGATGATGACACCTATTGAATCGTAGGCTATGACGCAAGTTAGTAAAGAAGAATAAAATGGGATCAGCATGCGTTAGTGGTAAAATAGAGCAAGATCAATCCCACTTTGGCAACTGTGGTTTTTATGTCCGCTGAAAACAAGGAGGAAGCAGAGGAGAATATGGATGCGATCATAGCTAGGGAAAAGAGGCCAAATTGGCATCCTTCCTTAAAAGTCATTAAAAATTGTCCCCATTCGGTTCCATTGTAAGTCTCACCATAACCAATATTGTCACATGTCTTGTGACATGTCTTGTGATATAGGTTTAAAGGGGACCTATGCTTTAAAAAATATATATTTTACCTTTCCTTTAGAGTGTAATATCATTTTTTTTGCAGTTTGATGCAGGTCAGTGTGTTAACGGAGAAATGTCACAGTTATAACATCACATCTGAAATGTAAGAGAGGTATAATTTAAAAATTAAAGGTCGATTCAGGTCGATCAGTTTGTTCTTCTTGACTGTCATAATTGGACTCGGGCTCAAACTGATATGGCAAAACTGACAAAAATAATTTGCGTAGTTACTGTAGTATTTACATCACCTCAGACAGCCTCCAGAGCTGATACCCGTTATGGTAAGTATGGGGAGTTCCCTTTATCCTTTAAACATAAAACAGAGCGTTCATACAAAGGATGAAAACATATTTTTTTAGCTAAAACACTAAGTCCTTCGGATGAGACATTAAACCGAGGTCCTGACTCTCTGTGGTCATTAAAAATCCCAGGATGTCCTTCGGAAAAAAGAGTAGGGGTTTAACTAGGGTGGCCATTTCCATAACACCAAAAAGGAGGACACTTTGCGGCATTTAGTGAGGCAAGGATAATTGCATAGGACTCTGGTGTACTCGCAACTATAATACAGTTTTGTTTATCATATCGATGGTATCATAATACAGTGATTCTGAAATTGCCTACTCTATTCATTGCCAGACAATTTGATCTACGATATATCTTGATGTAGACCTATGTGTAACAGAAGAGGCAAAAAAAAAAAAGTGTTTGTTCACAGTATTTGTATTTCACGAGTTCACATCTACATATAATTAGTACAATAAGTTTATGCGTATTTGGCGTGCTGTCCGGGGGGAGGGCTCCGAGCTCGGAGTTAGGCCCGAACCCAGAGTACTCCCCCCATAAAAGCCAGGTGAGCGCAGGACAGCAATCGTAAAATGATGTGGAATTAATCCCCCCAAGTGCAGGGCATGAGAAGGTATTTACTAAAAACGAGCTTGACTGTTCGACCGGGAGGGCTCTCGCGACATCCGACGGGAACTTGGATGCTCACGGCATCGGACGGATAAGCCCATTCGGCAGTTGAACTGTCAACTCGATGACGCAAGATTTTTACGAGCATGATTTGAGAAAGAGTTTAGCCATTCAACTGGGAGGGCCCTCGCAGCGTCCGACGGGAACGTGGATGCTCACGGCATCGGATGGGTAGGCCTCGCCAGCGGAAGGGAGGGCGCCCGCTGGACTCTGTCGGGGGGCTCGACCGGCGCTTCGAAGGGGGCTGGGACACGGGAACAGAACCCTCGCGGCCCGACGAATGGGGAGCCCACACAGCGACACGAGCGCGGCCGTCCCACGACGACTAAGACGGGCAGACTCTCACTGCGATTCGAACGGAAGGGCTCGATCAGCGCTTCGGAAGGGGGACAGAGCCCGGCCCTTGAACGAGGAGCCGTTACGTGTGCGAACGGGGGAGCCTGCCATTGTTTGTAAAAATACGCTGAATTGTAGATGTTTATTGTATTGAGCTTGAACGCAGCGAACCAAATGATACTGGAAGTGGGTTGGAACTTGGTACTGAGAGTGACAATGGATGGAGCGCAGCAGGTGAAATGAATGATTTAATTATGGCTTGGTGAGCGTTTTGATGTGGAAGCGGCTGGATCTGATGTAGGTTTTGAACGCTTCTGATGTGGGCCGAGTAGGGATTTGAACATTGAACGTTTATACTGCAGTAAATCAAACGAGAGTGGTACAGTTGGATGGGGTTGGCGGATTGAAAATATAAACAAAGTGAACTTTTTGCTCGATCAGTTTACTACTTGTTTAATGAAGAAAATATGGTTTCGATATCTACGATCTGTAAATATGAGATTGAAGGATGGGTATTTGAGTCGATGTTAGATGTGATAGTCAATTCGGAGCGGTGGAGAAAACCGAAGACAGCTAAGACAGACGTGCTTCCAGTGCGCAGACGGAGTTGGTGGAATGGTATGCGAGACAGTGTCGGAATACATTTGGTGAGTATGTCAATTGCAATAGATTAACTGGTATCCAGACGAGTGGGATAAGTTCTTGAATCCTTTAATGAGCAGGAATGTTTGAGATTTATTTATGGCGGGGGGCAGGCTTACCGTAGACTAATTTATTGAAAACTGAATGCTGGTTAGATAGCTCTTTTAAGCTTTTTATGCTTCTGGCACCAACGTCCTGAATTTCTGCAAAGAGTAATGGGAGAGTCAGCGATTTGATTTTGTGCTCCTGGAACGCGTTTGGCAGTTACTGTATTACAACTGATCAAGCGGAGTTCCAGATGAGGCATCTGAGGAGTGGCAATTAACGCGGGTGAGTAAGAACAACCTTAGTTGATGCAGTGCATAGTTTAGTTTGTCGCGATGGACCAGGATTCTGTTAGTTGACCACTTTCCCCTCTGGGAAAGCCGTGACGACTATTGGAAGGAGCTGTCAACAGCTTAATCGAGGGGGAGAGAGAGAGATGTAATCGTAGAAAAGGTTAAGCCATTCCACTGATTAGAGTAAGTTATCCATAAACTTAGGGCGAGGAGGTGCGTAATGAAAGGGCGGCCTTGCGGAATTATGTGTATAGCATCGTTTAGGTGGCCGAGCGGCGAGAAGAATTCGTGTTTGGAATTATTTGGGCAGTCTATGCTCCGCTGTGAGATCGATGCTTGCAGAGAAGAGAAAACAGATACATGCAGTGTCCGCTGTGAGACCAATGCTCGCTGGACAGAGAAGAGAGAAAAATGTATGCAGTGTCCGCTGGGAGACCAATGCTCGCTGGAAAGAGAAGAGAGTAAAATGGATGCATGCAGTGTCCGCTGGGAGACCAGTTCTCCTGCTGGAGCAGACCCATCCCTGCTAGCAGTAGAGAAAATGAACTGGAGTAACAAATCCTGTGGGAGCAAAGGAAACCTCACTGCTGTGGCAGTAGAGAATTAGCCAGAGAAACAGAGCTTGCGGGAGCATAGGAGACATCACTACTGCGGCAGGGGAGAAAGTAGTTAGAGTAACAGAAATCCTGAGGGAGCAAAGGAACCTCATTGCTGTGGCAGTAGAGAATTAGCCGGAGAAACAGTTCCTGCAGGAGCAGAGGAGACATTGCTGCTGCGGCAGGAGAGAAAATAGCCAGTAACAGAAAACCCATGAGAGCGAAGGAAAACCTTACTGCTGTGGCAGTAGAGAATTAGCCAGAGAAACAGAGCTCTTGCGAGAGCAGGAGACAGCAGCATAGAAAATTAGTTGGGGAAATAGAGTTCCTGCGGGAGCAGAGGAGACATCAATGCAGTGGCATTAAACAAGATTAGCTAAAGAAACAGGGCTCCTGCAGTAGCAGAGGAAACATCACTGCTGCGACAGTGGAGAAAATAGCCGGAGTTACAGAAAACCTGTAGGAGCAGAGGAAACATCACTGCTGTGGCAGTGGAGAATTAGCCGGAGTAACAAAACCTGCGGGAGCAGAGGAAACATCACTGCTGTGGCAGTGGAGAATTAGCCGGAGTAACAGAAAACCTGTGGGAGCAGAGGAAACATCACTGCGGTGGCAGTGGAGAATTAGCCGGAGTAACAAAACCTGCGGGAGCAGAGGAAACATCACTGCTGTGGCAGTGGAGAATTAGCCGGAGTAACAAAACCTGCGGGAGCAGAGGAAACATTACTGCTGTGGCAGTGGAGAATTAGCCGGAGTAACAGAAAACCTGCGGGAGCAGAGGAAACATCACTGCTGTGGCAGTGGAGAATTAGCTGGAGTAACAAAACCTGCGGGAGCAGAGGAAACATCACTGCTGTGGCAGTGGAGAATTAGCTGGAGTAACAGAAAACCTGCGGGAGCAGAGGAAACATCACTGCTGTGGCAGTGGAGAATTAGCCGGAGTAACGGAAACCTGTGGGAGCAGAGGAAACATCACTGCTGTGGCAGTGGAGAATTAGCTGGAGTAACAGAAAACCTGCGGGAGCAGAGGAAACATCACTGCTGTGGCAGTGGAGAATTAGCTGGAGTAACAAAACCTGCGGGAGCAGAGGAAAACATCACTGCTGCGGCAGTTGAGAATTAGCCGGAGTATACAGAAAACCTGCGGGAGCAGAGGAGAATTAGCCAGAGAAACAGTTCCTGCAGGAGCAGAGGAGACATCACTGCTGTGGCAGGGGAGAAAATTAGAGAGAGAAACGGAAATCCTGTGGGAGCAGAGGAGACACTGCAGTGGCAGTAAACAAGATTAGCTAAGGGAACAGAGCTCCTGCGGGAGCAGAGGAGACACTGTTGCGGCAATGGAGAAAAAGCCGGAGTAAGATAAAACCTGTGGTAGCAGAAGAAAACATCACTGCTGCGGCAATGGAGCAAATAGCCAGAGTTACAGAGAACTGATGATTAACAACGTCAAGTACACTCTGATTTTTGATAACGATTGTTCGTTTATCTGTTGCTGGTTTCTAAGGAGACAGCTTACGTAAAAGACAACTCTTTGCCTGAATTTAGTTTAGGCACTTTGTGTTTGTTTCATTTTGTTTCATTTAAGGATCATTGAACTATTGGTGTAAAGCACATTGCTTGTAACCATGTATAAAAACATTTATACTATAACTACGTTTCTACGCGATTTATGCAGATAAATTGCAGGACATGGTTAATGATACAAGTTAGGTTAAAGATTCTGAGCGCATGCGTTCAGCACGTAATGCACGAGGCCGCGAGCTACTGTAGGCCTACTTGTGAGTTTTAGTCACAAGAAAGCAGCGCGTTAATGACAGAATATAATTTGGACCGACACCATTTAAAACGTGTCCCCCTCGTTATAACTGAACAACTGAATGCGATGCGAAATTTAACCACAGAGCGGAGCGCTCGCAGTGTTCAGCCAACGGGGTTGAGAGCGTAGGCTGGTCGACCGGTACTGAATCTGCGGCGCTGGTCTTTGAGGGCCTGCGGCTTCGGCCTGGAGCTGTTGGAGAAGCCCGTTCTTCGCGTGAAGAGGAACGCTTGCCCGAAACGCGAGCGTGGAGCTTGCAGGCCCTATGACCATTCTCAATGGCAGGGAAAAACGTTACTTGAATGATCTGGTTTAGAAAAAAAAAAAAAAAAAAAAAAAAAATAATAAATGCGGAAGAAGATCGCTGGTATTTCGCCCGTGGTGGCAAAGACCCGTTTATTTGGCTTGACGCCCGCAATATAACACCCGAGGATTCTGGCAAATATTCCAAAAGGACGGAAAATTCCTTCATCGGATGGGAGAGCTTGATTCGGACATCTTGGCAAGATAGGGCGCAGCCAAATGCTGACAAACTTTCAATGAACAGAGATAGGTCTGCTGTGAATTTATACTCTGTCATTGAGTTGATTACTGATTAATCTCCAGCTGTGCATAATTTGGTTAATTATCTGAACCTGCTCCTCCCGAACTTTGTTAATAAAACATCATTTATTCAAGACATTGTGATGTCTGTTTAAAAAACTGACCACTGAGATGAACCTGTCTTGCAAAGTGCACAGTGCCTGAAAACATAACATTCCTGGACTTCTGGAAATAACAGAAATACATAAATAAACAAATAATGAATGCGAAAAATATATAAATACACATTTCAGTTCTTAACAAAGAAGTTCACCCTCTGCAGCAGCTCAGGCAACAACAGCACCTCTAGGGTCATCATGGCCAAATTCGTGCTCTTTTGTCCATTCCGGATTAAATGAGGTCTGACGTTTCGGCATGTTAACGTTATGATATGACGTAGCCAGCACGTGGACTCCACGTTGTGGAGGCTTGTTTATGTTTTTAACCAATGATATATCAGATATTTATTTGACACCGCTTTCCGCCAATCATTTGTTTGACCAGAGATCTTACGGCATTAGACGCTATGCTGCTGCATCCCAATAAAGATTCTAGAGCAGGGTTTTTTTAGGCCGATTCAGCGCAACTCCAAAAAGGAGGACAAATAAGTAGTTGCGCCGGACAGGGGGCTTAAAATCCGAACTGTCCAGCCAAAATCCGGACGTATGGCCACCCTAGGTTTAACCCCGGCATCCTGGCCAAATTTGGCCATTGGCCTCTGTCCATCATGGCCTCCTAATCATCCCCATATATATACTGATTGGCTCTATCACTCTGTCTCCTCTCCACCAATAAGCTGGTGAGTGGTGGGCGTTCTGGCGCAATATGGCTGCCGTCGCATCATCAGAATGGATGCTGCACATTGGTGGTGGTTAAGGAGATTCTCCCTTCTATGTAAAGCGCTTTGAGTACCTAGAAAAGCGCTTTATAAATGTAACGCATTATTATTATTATAAGTTCATACCTTGTAATTGCAGATTCATATTTCACCAATTAATCAATTCAAGATGTAGAGTAGCTTACACGTTGGTTACATGAATATTACATCATGGTTTCATTAATTATAATTCCCTATCTGTCAGTCACTTAAATGTTGTGTTGATGTGATGACACTAGGGGTCGCACTTGGGAGCTCCAAACACCTCTGATACTTCAGAAAAGGCCAATGAGAATTGACGAGTGGAATTTGCATGCCCCTGCCCCGGACTTATGGGTATAAAAGGAGGTGGCTTGCATCCATTCGTTCAGGTTTGTTCTTCGGAGCAGAGTGGTTGCAGGTGCAGTCGCTCATTCTATTCACCTCTGCAAAAAGAAGGAAACCTTAATCTGCTGGTGTACATGGTGCATTACAGTGATCTCTCTTCCAAATGCACTGTTAAGTGCAGAGAGCTCCCCGGTCACGACTTTCTTTTTTTAGACAGGAAGTCACTTCAGTTGCTCATTGTCCCGGTTCTTCTGCTGTCAAGCAAGGCCTCAGCTGCAAGTGCTGGCCATCTGGGATTTCAATGGAAGCCAATAGGTTACTGTTCTAACCCCGGTTCTCTGAAACATCGAGTGGAGAGATCCACCTATGAGAAGGGCATTCACACCTGACCTCTGCTGAAGCATCCAATTGCACCAAGTCTGGCATGACAGACAGAAGCGCGTGTTCAATGACAGGTAAGGGACCTACCCCTTACCAATTGTATAAAACACTTGCATGCGTTATATTTCCTCAGTGAGCATATTCGCTTCTCGTGCAGCAAGTGGGGCAAGCTTGGTGGATCTCTCCACTCTGTGTTTCAGAGAACCGGGGTTATGAATAGTAACCTATTGTTCTCTTTCATTATCTCGTGTTCGAGATCCACCTATGGGAGATATGGACAACTCCCCGATTGCCCAATACACTACAATGTGGCCCTGAAAGCCAGAGGACGGTCACCTGGAAAGGTAGTGCATGACATGCAGTGTTGGGCAAGCTACTTGGAAAATGTAGTGAGCTAAGCTAACAGTTACTCTACATTAAATGAAGCTTCACTACACTGAAGCTACCACCCTCGAAAATGTAGCAAGCTAAGCTACAGGAAAATGGCAAAAGTAGTCCACTACATCTAAGCTATTTTTTTAAATTACATTTCAAATCAATGCTATCTCAGTGATCAATAAAACTGTAAGTCAAACAGATAGGCAAGTATATTGTTAAGTTCAATTGTTTATTCAACAACTGTTCCAAACCAATTTGGCAGCAAAAACAAACAAACAAAAAACGTGATCACATAATAACAAAACCAGGTGTCGAGAGTGTGTGTGTGTATTCATCTGTATGTGTACGTATGCATGTGCACATGTGTTTGCCTGCATGCACAATTTAGACTTGGGCACATTTGCAGGACTAACTGTAAGTTAATTTAAAACTCAACTCAGCTCAAACCACAAAATAATTAAAACCTGCTCCAAGCAGTACCAACATGGCAAAAAAAAAAAAAAAAAAAAAAGTCCTTTAAATCAGGGGTTCCCAAACTTTTCCATGACAAGGCCCCCCAATTACCACTAGGTTCTGGCCAAGGCCCCCCTTTTGAAGGATGTGTTATTGAACCCATCGACAATACTACGGTAAATGTAGAAATAAATAAATAAAACATCTAGGTAAACATCAGATTATGTGATAATGTTTAATACCAGCCAATCAAAAAGATTATAGAGATGCACCGATTACAATTTTCTAGGCCGATTCCGATTTTTCATTGAGTTTTGACCTGCCGATACAGATTTTAGCCGATTCCGATTTCATTTTTTTAACCACTTTACACTACAGCACACACAAATATTTATTTTCTATATATTTTTGTTTATAAAACACTATATAACTATATATATATATTAGTGGTGGGCCGTTATCGGCGTTAACGTGCTGCGTTAACGCGAGACTCTTATCGCGCGATAAAAAAAATATCGCCGTTAATCTATTCTCCAAGTTGGGTTGGGAAATGGCTCTATATACTACACAAGCTATGATGACGCAATCTACCCGCGGCCGCGAGGTAAACCCGGCTGCAACGCATATTCGTCGTCATCTTAAAGGGATACTTCACCGTTTTTTCATATTAAACTATGTTATTCCCTTAACTAAGACGAGTTGATACATACCTCTATCGTCTCAGTGCGTGCACTAAATCCCTCTGTCTTGCGGCGAAACTTTGTTAGCCCAGTTCATTTAATATGGGCCAAGCAGAGAAGATACCAAACACCTCCACGTTTTCCCTATTTAAATACAGTTACTCGCGAAGTGTAACTCGACCTAGGACGGTGACACAAAACAAAACGTTGCGCTTTTCTAAGCGTGTAAAATGGATAACTATTTTGTATGGCGGAATACCATAGCAAGTGCTTGTAAGCACTTCGACTTGGCGCAGTAATATCTTCACTAGAGGGAGCGGGGGCCGGTGAGAGGATTTTTCACGAGTGAAGATATTACTGCGCCAAGTCGAAGTGCTTACAAGCACTTGCTATGGTATTCCGCCATACAAAATAGTTATCCATTTTACACGCTTAGAAAAGCGCAACGTTTTGTTTTGTGTCACCGTCCTAGGTCGAGTTACACTTCGCGAGTAACTGTATTTAAATAGGGAAAACGTGGAGGTGTTTGGTATCTTCTCTGCTTGGCCCATATTAAATGAACTGGGCTAACAAAGTTTCGCCGCAAGACAGAGGGATTTAGTGCACGCACTGAGACGATAGAGGTATGTATCAACTCGTCTTAGTTAAGGGAATAACATAGTTTAATATGAAAAAACGGTGAAGTATCCCTTTAAGTAAACACGGCTGAAAGTGAAAGCTGGTGAAAAGGATCGGTGCAACATCCATTATTTGGACTTGGTTCGGGTTTAAGCCGTCAGACGAGCAGCAGCAAACTATATACAGAGTGTGTGGGGTAACAGTTCGGTAAGTTAACACACGACCAATCCGTTCTACCACCTCAAATTCAAAACGAAACATGATATCACTGAATACCAGCGCGCGCGTATTATTCCCATTCCAATATATTTTAGTGGTGTAGCACATAATCTCGATTTTAAGAATCGTTGTTGTGTTTCTTTTTAACTGAAAAGACCTCAGTTAGACAATATTCTAATTTTAAATTTGGGGTTTCATAAACTCCAAGCCATAATAAACATTAGACCTACTTAAGTCTCTGCAGCTAGTGTACTTAAATTTTATTTATCTGCAAAATTATGTTGTATACTTACAGTTTTGCACAATATATGTTCTCAAAACTACATACACCCTTTAAAAAAAAATACATTTAGCAGTTGTTTAGCATGGGTCTGTGTAATCTGTTCTGAAATGGTTTTATTATAATATACTGTATATCGTTATCGCAAGAGGCTGCAATGTATATCACAATATAGATTTTAGGCCATATCGCCTAAATTGATAGCCTATAGTAGTTGATAATAACATAGGCCTACCTAATGTTGCCTACGGACGGTAACAGTACAGTAGTAACCTTTTACAGTCTATGAGTAGAACAGCTTTCTCAAGCAGTTTGTGATGCATTTTGGAAACAGGAGATGAGCCCCTGGTCTAATGCGCCACCTGGCTTGAGAAACCCGTTCTCAAAGACTTACTTTTATAGTCATTATTTGGGTAGCACACATATTCTGAATGCCTTCGGCAGAATTCAAATGAGCCATTTTAATCTAGATTAATCTAGATTAATTTCAAAATTAATCTAGATTAATCTAGATTAAAAAAAATAATCTATGCCCACCTCTAATATATATATATATTATAAAACACCACTTCTACCCAAACTGATTAATAAAAACAAGTTTAAATGGGTACATTTTCTATTTTTGAGTCTTTCTGATTTCTGACATAGTCTACTCTAGTTCTTGTTAAAACACACATGCAAATAATGTGCATTTTAGGTACTTTTAGTGTGAAATCATATTTATTTTGTCCATCAAAAGTGTGCTTTCACTTTAATTGTGCGTGAGCTCAATGGTGAATGAAAAATAGACTCGGCGCCGAAACCCTCAGCTTCACTACTGCTCACGCGACGCTCCTGCTTGACGCTCACGCGCTGCTTCTCATTGAATGCACTCATTGAACATGCACGGCGAAAACAATTCGCGCTGCTCGCGGTCTGAAACGGCCGTTATTCACAAGGTTTCCTACATGTGCGTTCCGTGTGCACGTGTGATGCTGATGTTGCGCGATGTTAATGATGCGGCGCCCGAGTTGAGCTTGTGTTTCAGAAAATGTAGCTTCAGCTTGAGTGGACGCTACCGCACTACTTGATCAACAAAAGAGCTTAGCTACTGAAAAGCTATTTGATTCAGAAAACAGCGACGCTACCACCACGCTATTGAGAAATGTAGTTAAGCTAGTAACGTCACTACTTGTAGCGACGCTACTGCCCAACACTGATGACATGTCACAAAATAGCAAATCACACAAAGTGAGGATGCCACACTGGCAACAAAGAATAACATGTGGTAACATGCATTCATGAAATTTTAGGTTTAGTGATGTCAGCTATGCAGCCCAGGCTTAAAGAGGGGTAGAGGGCCTAAGAGCACAAGGCTACGAAGAGCCCACACCCAGGACAGAATGCGCTACCGGGGTTCTGGTGACATCGAGCCGGTAGTATCTGACAAATGTATGGGGAGAGGCCCAGCTTGCAGCGGCACATATGTCCTGCAAGGAAACTCCCTTAAACAGAGCCCAAGAGGCAGCCATACCCCTAGTGGAGTGTGCTCTGAGGCTGCACTCCCTTAGATTCATATGCCAAAGATATTGCTTCCACAAGCCAATGAGAGAGGCGTTGCTTGGAAATGGGGTTCCCTGAGTGTGGGAGGGCCCACTAGATGAAAGGCTGGTCGTTTTTTTCTAAACAAGCTGGTCCTGTCTAAGGAAACCCGCAGGGCACGTACAGGACACAGAGCGTTCAACCTCTGATCCTCTGTCGAGGAGAAAGGAGGTAGGTGAAAAGCGGAAAACTCAATCACCTCACACGTGAATGCCGGGAAGCATTTTGGCATAAAGACTGGGTTGGGCCTGAGAAAAACTTTATCTCCACTGAGAGAATTTAGTGCATGAGGAATGAACAGAGAGTGCTTTCAAATCACTGACACGTTTGGCTGATGCCAAGGCCAGGAGCAGAGCTGTCTTGAAAGACAGAAGCTTAAGGGAAATATTTCCCAGGGGCTCAAACAGCTGTTGAGACAATGCCTCTAGCACCATGGAGAGGTCCCACTCAGGAACTGCTCTTTTGGTGACTGGAAGAGAGCGGCGCGTGCCCTTCATAAATCTACGACTAAGGGGAATGTTGCCCCACCGTAGTGCCGTCGAACCCCACATGACATGCAGCGATAGCTGCTAAATAGACCTTAATAGTAGAAAAGGATCTTCCACCATCCATAAGGTCCTGCAAAAAGCATAAAATATCAGTGATTGAGCACTAATATGATGTTAACCGTCGCCCTTCACACCACTCTTCGAACACACGCCACTTTTCAATCTTATAGGGACAGTGTAGAAGAGGCTCTGGCACACTGAATGGGGGCGACAACACGTGGAGGGAGCCCCAATGTGTTTAAGTTGGCCCTCTCACGGGCCAGGCCCAGAGGGCCACCCTGTCTGGGTGCAGCTGGTAAATTTCCCTGTTCGCTTGGGACAGAAGGTCTGTGAGCAAGCTCTGTTCTCTCACCCTGGCCAGAGTTGGCATTATGAGGCAAAGGGGAGGAAATGCGTATAGCAGCACGTTGGGCGACGGATGGGCCAGTGCGTCCACGCCGAGGGGGGAATGCTCGTCCCGTAGCGAGAAGAACATAGGACAATGGGCGTTTTCGTGCGAGGTGAAGAGATCTACGGTTGCCTGACCGAACCTCCTCCATAGTAGACCCACTATCTGAGGATGGAGGTGCCAGTCCCCATAGAGAGGGTTTCCGCTTGACAAGAGGTCTGCGCCCCTGTTCAGTATGCCCGGGACATGGGTCGCCAGTAACGACAGAAAGTGCCGCCTTCTCCATACTAACAGCCTGTGAGCGAGAGCAAGTAGCTTGGAGGAGCGCATCTCCCCCTGGCGGTTGATATGTGCTATCACTGTCATGTTGTCGCAGCGCACCAGCACATGATTCCCCTGCAAGCGAGGCAGAAAATTATTCAGAGCCTTCCAAACAGTGATGAGATCTAAATGATTTATATGGGCTGAGTGAAGTGTGCTTGGCCACACACCATTCACTGTTCTGCCCTCTTTCGTGGCTGTTAAGGACGCGTCTGTCGTTACCACTTTCCGCAGCATAATTGCCCCGAGAGGGGTCCCATGTGCGTAAAACTCTGCATTCCTCCAGTGGTGCAGCGCTGCTGTGCACACTGTTACAGAGCGGCGGAGATCGCGTAAAGGGCTGAGATGAAGAGATAAAACCCACTTCATGAACACCCTCATTCTCAGAAGCCCCAAAGGCAGGACATGTATAGCCGCAGCCATAAGACCCTGTAGCCTGAGACATGCGTGATAATGTACTCTCACTCCTTCTCTGAATTGTGAGAGGCAATTAATTACGGAGAGAATGTGCTCTTGTGAGAGACGCGTGCGCATTGTAACTGAATTCAGCTCCAGAACTCGAATAAACAACTTTTTGAGCAGGAGTGAAATTGCTTTTGCTCACATTTACTCTGAAGCCGAGTGCTGGGATGTGAGTGAACACACGGGCTCTCGAAACGGCTATAATCAGCCAATCGTCTAAGTTTGTCAGGATTTTGAGCCCCGCTAATCTCAGTGGCGCTAACCCTGCCTCTGCACACAGACAAAACACTCTTGGACTGAGTGCGAACCCAAATGGAAGCACTGTGAACTCGTAACATATGCCTTGGAAAGCGTAACGAAGAAACCCTGATGACATTGATGTGGAGGTACCACTTTTCCTTTTGGAGTGCCCTTTTTCCTGCATAGAAAAGTTAAGACGTGGCCTGATGCACCTGACATTAGGTACACCGCAGCCTGCCTGCATATGCACCGCCAAACCTCATAACACAGTTCAGCTAGTTGTGCCGTTTCTTATAGGGACCCCTAGTGTCATCACATCGACACAATGTAGAAGTGACTGACAGTTAGGGAACATCTTGGTTACAATTTTAACCTTCGTTCCCTGATGGAGGGAATGAGACGTTTTGTCCCTCCTGCCACAACACTGAACTACTGCTTAAATGGCCGTGACACTATCTCAGCTCCTCTGCACACACCTGAATAAATGGATACAAGCCACCTCCTTTTATACCCATATGTCTTGGGGAGTGGCATGCAAATGTAACTGTTTGGGGCTCCCAAGTGCGACCCCTAGTGTCATCAGATTGCCAAAACGTCTCGTTCCTGCAATCAGGGAACAGACACTCTTTGAAAAATGGTGAACTTTAAGTCATGAAACATTGCAAGTCACAAAAAATGAATTTTATCCATGATATAATTCTCCTCAATGTTCTGCCACAGTTTCCCATGAAACACTCTTGGACCATGTATTAGAGCTGATTATGAATGAGAAGCCTCCAAACAGCACCAGCCTGTTTCTGAGTGAAGATTCTGAGAAGCCACAGCGTGCTGAGGAGGGGCTCCACCGTCTGTGCCGAGTATTGCAGAAGCAGATGTCAGGAAGTAGGCGAAAGATGGGGTGCATCACACGAGACAGCGTAAAGACATTCCTGCGAAGGAACGCGTTTGTAATCTTCACAGTGGCTGCTGTGGCTTTAGGTAAAAGGGAAAAGGGAGGGAAGTGTAAAGTATGAAAGGGTTAACAGACGTTTCATTTTAAATTTCTTTCTGTTTAACTGTATGTAGGGGTGGTGCTGGGTTTTGCCCTGAGACCTCATAACCTGTCCATCAGGGAGGTGAAGTATTTCTCTTTCCCTGGAGAGCTGCTGATGAGGATGCTTCAAATGCTTGTTCTACCCCTCATCGTCTCCAGCCTTGTCACAGGTGCACCTGCAAAACACATCACTTTAATCTTCGCGAACACTTTAAATTCCTTTACATTAGTTAATGCATTAGGTGTCATGAACTATCAATGAACAACAATTTTAAAGAATTTGTTAACACATTAACTATTGTTAATAAATAGGCTACATCTTCAAATGTTTAAAAATATATAATATAGACTGCTGTTCAAAAAGTTTGAGGTCAAAAAGAAAAAAAGAAATTAATACTTGATCAAAAGTGACAGTAAAGACAATTATAATGTTACTGAAGATTTCTATTTCAAATAAATGCTGTTGGTATTTTTGATCAAATAAATACAGCCTTGGAGAGCATAAGAGACTTTTTTTTTTTTTTTTATGGTTAGTGTATATGACAGCTATATATATATATATATATACTGTATATATATATGAAGAGTTGTGCCATCTGAAATTTTCTTCTAGAATGATCATTTTTATCAAGCTTGTATATTTAAGTTAAGTAATTTCACTTAAATGACAATTAATAGGTAATTTGCATTGCCATTTAAGTGAAATTATTGAACGTAAATATACAAGCTTGATAAAAATGATCATTCTAGAAGACAATTTCAGATGGCACTTTTAGAGGCTTTTGCATCTGAACTCTTCATATATATATTATATATATATATATATCATATATATATATATATTTAACTATCTGTACTACATTAAGTATATTTAAAAATTAACATTGACCAGTTCTTGAGCAGAAACATTGGTGTTTTATTGTAATTTCAATAGAAATGCTCAACCACAGATCCTTTGTGTCTTGGTTCTTCATGTTTTCATGCAGGAATTTCCTCTTTGGACAGCAAGGCTTCTGGGAAGATGGGAATCCGGGCCATTGTGTACTACATGGTGACTACGCTTATAGCAGTTTTCATCGGTATTGTCATGGTGATTATTATCAGGCCGGGTAAAGGCAGCAGGGATAGGCCAGTGGCCTCTAGTGGCAGCATTGAGCCAGTGCAGGCCACTGATGCGTTTCTGGACCTGATAAGGTTGGGAGAAAATTTCGTTTGACTGTTGAAATCCTTGTTTATTTATTAGATGTTATGGGATCTGATTTTTTCTTGTTGTTTCTACAGAAATATGTTTCCACCAAATTTAGTTGAAGCCTGCTTTAAACAGGTTTGTAAATCCTCTCCTAATGCATTTCCATAACATTAAAGTGCCTCTACTCATTTGGTACATGTAACAGATATTACTAATCACCCATTTTTCTTGCAGTACAAAACACTATACAAGAAAACTGTGCTGACAAAAAATTTCACCATCATGGTCAATGCGACAGACAGCATCAACTCTACAGATCTCAGCCAAGTATCCAACTTCAGCACAATCCTGCAGACCATCCAGGAGACGGTGGAAGAGGTGGTTCCTGTCTCAGGTTCCTCAAATGGGGTGAATGCCTTGGGGTTGGTGGTCTTCTCCATGTGCTTCGGATTAGTGATTGGAAACATGAAACAGCAGGGCCAGGCTCTCCGGGATTTCTTTGATTGCCTGAACGAAGCCATAATGCGCTTGGTGGCCATCATTATCTGGTTAGTGTCCAATTATGATGTTCTGATAACCTATCTAAATTATGATGGCCCTGACAACAGTGAGTTAGTCATTTAAGATTCAATGACATGATGCTATCAAATGTTTTTAAACATTAAAAATGCAATTCATAGATATAATGACTGGAATACACCTCTTCAAAGGTTTATTTTAGAATTTTTTGGGGACCATAAATAAAAATTTCAGTATTACTTCACAACTATCTTAATATCATAATGAAGAAAAATAATGAAATTCTTGAAAAAAAACCCTTATTAGGTAATTTGGTATAATTATTTATTATAATGAAAAAATATATATATTTTAACAAAAATGTTTCACTGCTTATTAATATTTGAAAACCGCTTTCAAATTAAAGTCATGTGGTGTGACCAACAAAGTGATGTGGCCCAATCAACAAGCAGAAACATATAATAGAGGGGACCCCTGCAGACCCTCATGACTGTGTGTCAGTATGTCTTTTAAATTATCAGATTATTTGACCCTTTTGTGGCATGGCAAGGTGTGTTCAGGTTGTAAAATGTCATGTGGTTTGAACTGATAATTCATAATATTTGTAAAAACAATTTTTTTTTTCAACTTGAAAAATATATTTTGCTTGCAGATAATGATTAAGATGTGTACACTAACACACAGTTTTGGCCAAAAGTGATGTTCCGAGGTTATATTCGTTTTGAATGTATCTACAAGTTTGATGAAACTATTATTTATAATTATTATCTATAATTATTTCATATTTTTATATTTTAAATATGAGGGAAGAACTAAACACTGACCATGGTTAAGGTATTTCTCTGACACAATTATTTGTCAGGAATACAAAGCTTACATTGACTACATATTTAGTTATTAATGTTTCTTTTTTGGTTCTCTCTTGTTTTTGAATGTGTTCATAAATCCTTTTTATGACAGCCTGCCAAAAATTATGTCCGCATAATTTGGCATGTTTCATTGCTTTATCACAAATTAAACAATTAACTCCAAGCACAACTATGCAATATGCTTACAAAATCTTTAACACATTTGTAATAAGATTTGAATAAGAGTGAAGATGTCAATTTTCCTAGGCCGGACATCACTGTTGACCACTACTGTATATTCAAGGAACTTAAAATGGTATAATAATTGGGATGTGGTGATTTAATAAAATTTGTAATAATTTAAAAGTTTTTTTTTAAAAACCTGACAGCTGAATTAAACTTTCTAAGAACTTGGTATATATATATATATATATATATATATATATATATATATATATATATATATATATATATATATATATATATATATATATATTTATATATATATATATGTATATATATATACACATTTCCAGTTTTTTTCACTTTTTCTTTTTCTGCCACAGTTGACTAAGAAATATGATTCTGTAAATTAAACAATCTCTCTTCTCATTATTACACACAAGTTATTATTATGATATGTATAATTTTATGTTGAGAAACTATATCATTATGAGATTTTTTCGAAATATTATGATGACATATTAACTGATAATAATGTTTATTTTGAAGGTTCATATCAAGTGTCATTTCATAATGAGAAAGGATCTCATTATTATTAACTTAATAATTATTATGAGAAATTTCTTCTCAATAAGATGCTAAGTCATAATTTTGAGACACTATTATGGCTTACAGATGACTTTTTTATTATGACTTATAGATTCATATTTTTTACTCAACTGTGGAGGAAATCGGCTTTCAGATAAAGTATTTGTCATAGGCTGGAGTAGGAGCAATTATTTTAATATATTTAATATTTAATATATTTTGGATTTAAATTTCATCACAATAGCTTGGATTTAAAGGCTCTAATTGTTGATGCATGTATGCAGAAGCTACTATTATTGCTGTAAAATGTCTGTCACATCTGACCTCTGTTGAGCAGGTACGCTCCGGTGGGTATCCTCTTCCTGATTGCAGGGAAGATTGTAGAGATGAAAGACCTTGCTCAGGTTGGCGGACAATTAGGGATGTACACGGTCTCTGTCATTGTCGGTCTACTCATCCACGGCCTGTTCGTTCTGCCTCTGCTCTTCTTTGTCGTGACCAAGAAGAACCCTTTCACTTTTATTGCTGGGCTGCTACAGGCTCTGATCACCGCTCTAGGCACCTCATCCAGGTAACCACCTGTGTAAATAAAATATTTGCTATATTTATTTGTAATCAGAAGTAGGTAGTATTTAGGATTTTCTATAGATATAGATAGCATTTTTTTGTATAGTGCAAGATGAGGCATATTTTTTACATTTTATTATAATAAAATTTGATAATATATACAATATCATTTTAGTTGGGTTAGTATGTTAGTATGTGGAAAATACATATGGACTCACCAGTGGGGAGTACTACATAGGGAAGAGTCCCTGTGGTGGGCTCCACCTGTCGATGGAGAGACTACCTGCTTTACAGCGACTGTTGACAGAGCTAGCTCCGGCCAGGGGAAAACACTGGATTCACCGAAGGGGAAATGGAACAGTGAAAGAATACATCGTATAGGGTCACCATTAGGGAACAACTACATATGGTGCACTAGCCAGATTACATGGGCTCACCTGAAAATGGGTTCAGGGTTTACCATTTAAGGGAAACTCAGACTGGACCTAAAAAGTGCACGTTATCACCTCAGGGAGGGGAGAGGTGCTAATGCAAGCACTACATCCAACCAGTTTGTCCGAGTTTTACCTGTTATTACCTAAGACTCGAGACAAAACTGTTTCCAATGAATAGATTATAAAATCTCGCTATACTGTTGGGTGTAGTCCCGCCCTGAGCTCTACATATGACTGCTAATGAAGAACCGTTTGCTAGAGCAGATGTGGTTGCGATACTCCTGGTGGAGTGTGCCCTCACTCCCGTACATCCTGGGCCTGATAAGCCCAGAGAATGGCATCCACAATCCAGTGGGCCATTCATTGCTTGGAGACAGCCTTCCCTTTATGAAGACTTGCGGGGACTGACCCGGCAGAAGCTCTCTCATTGTAGCCCTCAGATCGCCTTCAGGACCAAGACGGTAATCAGCTGAGGATCTCTGCTTCTTGTAAAAGAACGAGATTTGCGACCTCAACGTCCCAATGGGCATGCTCTCGCAGTGAGAGCATGAAGCATCCATGAAGGACAAGTGAGCCAGAAAGAGCACAGCCAGAACGGCATCTTTAAAGAAAAGAAAGAAATTGAAAGAAATTGCCTCTTTCAGAACGCCGCTGATGCACCTAGGGAAACTCTCTGCACTTATGTTTATCCCCTTATTCATAGTCGGTGGCCGAACGCAGTTCCTTCATTACCTCTGGGTCAGGACTACCCTTGTGCAGATCTTTAAGTGCTTTGGCCTGATAGACCTGCAGGATGGCCATAGCATGCAGGACAGAGGCGGTCTGGCCAGTAGCATTGTAAGCCCTCGCCATGAGAGACGAGGTAAACTTACATGCCTTGGATGGGTGCCTCAGCCGATACCACCAGGTGGTAGCGTTTTGCGGGCATAAAAGCACCGCAATTGCACGCTCCACCTGGGGAATGTCCTAGTACCCGTGCGCCGGCCCACCATCGAAGGTAGTGAGGATGGAGATGCCTGTGAAGCTTGATCTGACAGAGCAAAGTGCCTTACACGACTTTGAGATCTCCTCTTGCACTTCCGGGAAAAATGGAACCCGGGGCGGAGCATGGTGGAACTGGAGCGTTCCACTCCGACCCCAGGAACCAATCATCCACCCGCGTGCACTCAGGACAGGGCAGTGGAGGGCAGTGGAGACCACTTAAGCCTGATGCTCACGGCTGCCTTGGAAAGCATGGCTGCCAGCTCTGCATCAGCCTCAGACTGCGCTGTCACGCCCCAAGGCGCAGCACAGATGAGTCATCTGCGTCGGAAGGCATTAGCCCGCCCTCCGATGCTGTGAGTGACACTACATCTTCCTTTTGAGCTCCAAATGAGAAATTAAGCTTGCCTGAGGGTGAGCCACCCAACTCATCTGGAAATTCGACCAGGGGGACTGAGCATGAGATGCTCACGGGGACTGACCCGGCAGTAGCTCTCTCATTGTAGCCCTCAGATCACCTTCAGGACCAAGACGGGAATCAGCTGAGGATCTCTGCTTTTTGTTAAAGAATGAGATTTACGACTGCAAAGTCCCAATGAGCATGCTCTCGCAGTGAGAGCACGAAGCAACCAGAAGATCACGGCCGGAACGGCATATTTAAAAAGACGCGATCCGCGTGTAGCTCTTTTAATAAGGAAATGGCCTCTTTCAGAACACCGCTTATGCACCCAGGGGAGCTCTCTGCACTTATATGTGCACACTGGAGAGAGTACGCTGTTCTATGCTGATGATCCAGCTGAAACCGTTTCTTGCAGAGGTGAATGAAAATTGCTTCTCTTTGGTATCAAGAGTCACTGGCTTAGGCGCCGAAGAACAAAGCTGAAGTGTATGGGCAAGCTGGCCCGCCTTATCTGGCGTGGCCTGGCATGCAAATTCCAAACGTCAATTCCATTGGCCTTTTCTGAATATGTCTCAAGGGAGATCCCTAATGTTGGTATTTCGACACAATGTCGAAAGTGACAGACAGAAAGGGAACTAAATTTACAATGTTAACTGTGGAAACGTGTCACAGTCTGTGATAGCTATACACACCTGAATAGATTTGAATTGCCACCTTTAGTTTTAACAGCACATGCTACTATGGTTTTATTATTTTCTTGTCTTTCTCAGCTCTGCCACCCTGCCCATCACTTTCCGTTGTCTTGAAGAAAACAACCATGTGGATAAACGAGTGACACGTTTTGTGCTACCAGTTGGAGCCACAATCAACATGGATGGTACAGCTCTGTATGAGGCAGTGGCGGCCATTTTTATTGCACAGGTCAATGACATGGACCTGAACTTTGGCCAGATCCTCACCATCAGGTTAGTTTTGGCAAGCACATGTACAGGTACTGAAGGAGTGTTTATCTCTTCTCATCCATTTTGCAAAACATTTGTACTTTGCCAATTTTCTTCTTGCCAACAACATCTCCTATGAGCTATTTTCCAAAAAACTAAACTTTTTCCAAATTAAAAAGCTCTCATGTTTCTTTCAGTATTACGGCGACTGCCGCTAGCATCGGAGCAGCAGGCATCCCTCAGGCTGGGCTGGTTACTATGGTGATAGTATTGACATCGGTGGGACTGCCCACAGAGGACATTACACTGATCATCGCAGTGGACTGGTTCCTGTGAGTCTCTCTCAAATGTCACGTTGAAGCATGCGGCTCCAGTAGAAAGCACTCTTTCAAAGGTTATTGATACATAATGCAGAATGCTAATCTGAAGGAGTGTTAGCAGCATTGACACATTCCACTTTCATATTGTGCTTCCATAATACTTAACACTGAATTGAAAACATTGAATGTTTCTCTTCAGCGACTGATTCAAGTATTAAACTTTGTTACATAACTAGTCAGGCTCTTGTGCATCAGACATAAATGATGCCACAAATCATGCGGTTTGTTGAGAAGAGGTGTGATATAAAATAAATAAATAAAACAAAACAGGCAAAAAAATGCTATGTACTTGCATTGACGAAGGGACCCAAGATATCTCTAAAGGTCCAGAGATTCATAGAGATGTGGACTCGTTTGACTTGAAGCACTACCCTTAATCACCCTAGAAACCACCTAGGTAACATCTTGGCAACCATTCACAACACCATAGCAACAGTATAACTGCTTAGCATAGTACCTATCGTGTCAAAGGTAATTGAAAGCCATATGAATTGGGGCCATATTCTTAGACCTAAAGAACGCTTTTGACACTGTGGATCATGGTGTCCTACTCAAAAATCTCTTAATGTTAAACGTCTCCCCCAATATTATTAAATGGATGCAGTCCTATTTGGAAGGCAGAGAACAGAGGGTCAAGATAAATGATGAGGTGTCATCGGCCATCAGTTGTGATATTGGTGTACCTCAGGGATCAATTTTAGGGCCCCTGTTGTTTAGCCTATACAGTACATAAGTGATCTTCCCACTGCATGCAATGAGTCTGAGATTCAAATGTATGCAGACGATACTGGCATTTATGTACATGCACCGACCAAGCAGCAAGCAGCATTTAATCTCACGGCAGTTACGGCTGATGTCACGCAATGGCTTAATAATTCCAGTCTTCGTTTAAACATAAGGAAAACCGCTTGTATGTTTTTCACGAAGAGGTCAACAGAAAATCCCACACCCAATATTTATATTGCAGGGGAACAGCTGTCAACGGTATCTGATTTAAAATATCTAGGTATAATAATTGATTCTAATCTAACATTTAAAAAACAAATTAAAAAGGTAAAAAATACAGTAAAATTCGAATTTCCGTCGTATAAGAAATTGTCTAACTACAAAGGCAGCTACTATATATTTTAATGCCATGATCATGCCATATCTGTCATACTGTTTGACTAGCTGGGCACAAGCCTCCAGTACAACTCTTAAACCTGTGCAAGCTTCCAAGGTGCTTGATAGGAAGCCAAATACCTATCACCTCTGTTACTGCCTAAAAAAACATAATTTAATGACCTGGGATAATCTCATCAAATTTACAGATGCTTGTCTTGTCTATAAAATTTTACATGGCTTGGCAAAAAACAATCAAGTGTGTGCCCATACTTAATAGCTATTGCAAATCACCTGAAGCGTGCTTTGCCTTGTTTTATGTTTTATGTTTTGCTGTCCTTGTTTTTATATACTTTATGTATTCTTATGAAATGTGGTCTACTGTATGTATAAGTATTGTTGATTTGTTTTAATGTATTTTATCTGACATTACACCTGCCCAGGGACTACAGTTGAAAATTAGCCAAGTTGGCTACCATTCAGAATACCTTAGAATAACATAGGATAGCAACACCCTAAACACCACTTTGGAAACCACCCATAACACCCTAGAAACTACATAGCAACATAAAACACCTTACCATTTACAAAACAAAACCCTGGCAACACTCCAGCAACTGCATGAAATACTTTGGCAACCAACCACAACACCCTAGCAACACCTTGGCAACCACCTAAAATACACTAGCAACTACGTAGCAACACCTTGACAACCACCCACAACACCTTAGCAGCAACAGTAAGTACTATACAGTAACTACAGCAAGTAACCACCTAGCATTGCCTTAGCAATGACCCACTACACCCTAGGAACTGCATAACAACATTATGAAAATCACTCAGAACACCTTAGCTCTTGCATTGCAGCACCCTAAAAATAACATGGGTACACCCTAGCAACACTGTGACAAACACCTGCAATACTCCAGCATTGTGTTGAGTTTTACACAGCAAGCATCACTCACAGTTTTCAGGAAATATAAAAAGGTGTAAAAAAGGGTTTAATATAAATATCTGGTGTGGTTTTTCAGGGATCGACTCAGGACCACCACCAATGTGCTGGGAGATTCATTTGGTGCTGGGATTGTTGAGCATCTGTCACGACAGGAACTTCAGAACCAAGATGTAGAAATCAACAACTCTGTGATTGAGGAGAATGAAAAGCCATATCAGCTGATTTGTCAAGAGAATGACTCTCTCAAGCATCGCAACAGTGAAACCCCCATGTAATAATTCTCATATGGTTATAGTTCACACCTTAAGCACTGTTATAGAGAACATTTTCTTCTGAAAATCAGAACTGGCTGAAAATTTTTTTGGAAATAAGACAGCCATATGAGTATGTTGAGAATGTAACATGCCAATCCAACGTTTTATCCATCAGTACTTTTATTTATTTTGAAAAAAATTACATCCAAGGCAAAGTAGCACCCAATTAAAGAACACTATGCTAGTTTTATGATGCTAATTTGAGACTGTTAAAAACATTGAGTTCTTTGTAATTTGTATGAATATTGTAGAGTTGATGTCATTTAACCAGCATTATTTCACAATGTCTTTCAGACGTTTAAGCTACATTACCTCATACACACAATGCCAAACTCATAGATGTATGTAGAGACGAAGGGAACCTTTTTGAGTTACTTTGATGTTATTACTGTTATCTAACTTATAAATTATGTCATTTTTGTAGATGTTTATATGATATTGTAATCAACTATTTATATAATGTAATGTTTCTTTAATGGATTTAGCATTTGCTTTACTCACTGCTACGTGATAGACTGTGAAGTAAATAATTCCCCCCTTATGAATGGCTTTTAGTAACATCTATTCTTGATAGCTTAAGCAGGAGAATGATGGTTTATAAAGAATCAGATTTTTGTTTTGTGGTGGAATGTGGCTGTTAATCTATGATTATTTAGTGTGTTCTGGTTCTCCAGCCAGTTTGTGTTGTGCTACGCCGGTTGTTTTATTTATATTTGAAGTCTGTGTGCCTGCTTTATAAAAATGCCCAGATTGTGCTGCCCATATTGCAGCTGTGTCTGTGTGAAATACTTGAATCTTTACTACAGTCCCCAAAGGTTTACTCTCACACTCTCACAATACAGTTCAGTATTGGTATTACGGATTCACTTCACAATCCTCACTGGGTTATGATAAACAGTATATTTATACTTTTAGTAGAGATTATTAAATGCAAACTACAGAATGTGAAAATGGTGTTATGTTGTTTAATATTTCTTATAAGTATTTATATAACAATATATGGTACAATTTTGTTTGTAAAGTTATTTTGAGGTAGTGGTATATTGTGGGCATATTTTGGCTTGAATTTTTTTGGTATTTTGAATTCTGGAAAGTGTTAAGATGAATAAATGTCTCAGGAATAAAAATTCTCATTTTACAGTGTTTGTCTTGTCACAACAAACCACACACACAGTTTTCCACTGTTAGCAAATGCCAGTATATAACACTCACAAAACAGCATCCTCTGGTGGTGTGTAGTAGTAGGATTCAGGAATTTTGAAAACTACTTTCACATTCATATCATGTTAATAGAAATGAATAAATAGTCACTTCGATAATAGAGTGCCGGTTGCATAAACATTGCCATTATGTTAAGACAGTGTCTTAAGTTCTAGTATGACCCACTCGCAGTTAGTCAGGGGCAGTCCGACTTTTCGGTATCAAATTAGGCTAATCTACATTTTAAAAAAAGCCTCAAGTCTTTTAGAAAACAATCTGATGTCTAATTACAAGTCTAGTAATTTGTACAAAAACTTGTAAGACTAGTCTTAGCGCTTAATGCAACCGACCTCAGGTGTCTTAGTCTGAGAATGATGATGTTTGATGTCTCCCCTTCCTTGATTTCAGGGCCGGCCCGCGGCATAGGCGGTATAGGCAAATGCTAGGGGCGCCACTCATCCATAGGGGCGCCAGAATGAGTGAACGAGTGAATTTTTTTTACAATTTTTTAAAAAATATATAATACTATTTTAAAACCATTAATTCGAAATACTACCAAAAAAAAAAAAAAAAAAAGTCCGGCTCACCAATCGTCCCCCGCCCATCGAGTGCTTGAAGTGCGTCAGAAACAGAGCGCGCGCGCGATCAGTTGTTGGTCATTTGTGTGCGCGACTCCGCATCCAATGTAGACACTAGACAGTCACAGCACTGCTTTTGTTAACACACAGCTCGTAGAAACGGGCCTGACAGCTCGCGCCAGTTCTAGACGCGGTGAAAGTTTCCTGATTGTAACCGAAGGCCGAATTTACATGACACATTATAAATGAGCATAGTCTGCGATAGATACAGTGCCAAAAAGAAGAGAAGAGGATAAAAGGGGATAAAGACAGAGGTAAAGTGATGTAGTGAATGAACAATTTATGGCATAGGAGTAAGATACTATAATTTCATGGCAGTTATTTTTACCTGAAACTTAATGTTAGCAGTTGTTCTGAGTTCTCCAGAGTCCCCAGACTGTGTGGTTTTGTAACAATCATGTCAGTTTTAAGACGCATTTTTTATTATCACTTTTTTATTAATGTTTTACTCTACAGTTGTGCAGTTGTGGGGATACAGTACAGGCCAAAAGTTTGGAAACATTACTATTTTTAATGTTTTTGAAAAAAGTTTCTTCTGCTCCTCAAGCCTGCATTTATTTGATCAAAAATACAGAAAAAATAATAAATATTGTGATATATTATTACAATTTAAAATAATTGGTTTTCAATTTATTATACTTTAAATTATCATTTATTTCTGTGATTCAAAGCTGAATTTTCAGCATCATTACTCCAGTCTTCAGTGTCACATGTGACATCCAGTCTATCACATGATCCTTTAGAAATCATTTTAATATTCTGATTTATTATGAGTGTTGGAAACAGTTCTGCTGCCTAATATATTTGATGAATAAAATGTTAAAAAGAACTGCATTTATTTAAAATAAAATAAAAAATATTTTCTAATTATATAAATCATCTGTACGATCACTTTTTATCAATTTAACACATCCTTGCTGAATAAAAGTATTGATTTATTTCAACAAAAAAAACAAAAAACAACTGACCCCAAATTACTGACCAGTAGTGTATATTGTTGTTACAAAAGATTTCTATTTTTAAAACATTTAAAAAAAAAATGTTTTTACTATTTATTTATCAAAGTATCCTAAAAAAGTATCACAGGTTATGAAAAAATATTAAGCAGCAGAACTGTTTCCAACTTTGATAATGAATCATCATATTAGAATGATTTCTAAAGGATCATGTGATAGACCGGATGTCACATGTGACACTGAAGACTGGAGTAATGATGCTGAAAATTCAGCTTTGCATCACAGAAATAAATGATAATTTAAAGTATAATAAATTGAAAACCAATTCTTTTAAATTGTAATAATATATCACAATATAAAAAAAATTCTGTATTTTTGATCAAATAAATGCAGGCTTGATGAGCAGAAGAAATTTCTTTCAAAAACATTAAAAATAGTAATGTTTCCAAACTTTTGGTCTGTACATTTTATGGCATAGTAATGATATTTATTTACAGGTTTATTTAAAATAGCAAAGTTCACATTAAATCTTTATTGTATATCGTGCTATAAAAGATAATGGGGACTTGACTTGAATGCTATGTAATGCTCTTGGTATTTGTGTTTAGGCTGTAATGTGTGTGTGTGTGTGTGTATATATATATATATATATATAAAATATGCTAAATCATGAACACAATGATGGGGTGAAATGGGCTGTGATGCATGGGGCGCCAGGTAAAATCTTGCCTAGGGCAGCAAATTGGTCAGGGCCGGCCCTGCTTGATTTTATTTGATTTTTTACCCTTTTGATCACATTGTTCAAACAGAATTTCCCTTAAAGACACAATATGAAAGATTTTTGGGTTAAAATATCCAAAAACCACTAGAACAATGTTATATATTTTGTTGACTTGTGTACTTTCATGATCCCAAATGATTCCGACAATGTTTAAATCCAGAGAAAACAGCTATTTTAATCAGTGTAAAGCCCGTGTCATTGTGTCGCCTGACAATGACGTCATTTCCGCGTTACCCTTGATTTCGGAAGAAATTAGTCATTTACTTCTGTAGAAACCATGGAAACACCAAAGATGCTTTAATATATGATATGTTTTATTAGACAGATGAGCAACTGTTTGGAGACGTTTATCTACAGAAAACAAATTATTGTATAGCTCAACCCTTAGGCTTATTGTTTGAATCTCTTGTTTTCTTGATTTACCCCGAGGAACATATTTGTACCACAAAATTAAATCAGACAACACTATTTTTTCAAGTGGCTAACATAATCAGAAAAAGCTTTATTTTTAGTAACAGTAATACAGCATTTTCTACAGCAGCCTATAGTCCCAGACTAAAATGCATTATTGAGCTATTTTTACTGAAAACAACTTGCACTGACTTAAAATATCTCAGTGCCATTGTTTTGTCTCAAGAAGCAAACCAGTAATGTTTTTTTTTTTTCTAAGGCATGTTTATAAAAGCTACTTAAATGTCCTAATTGAACTAAGGCCTAATCCTGGCTTAATCTAAGCCCTGTCTGTGAAACTGGGCCATAATGTTGTAAAATGAATTGCATGCCATTTAGCAGCTGAGGTCATGCAGCTTTAATTAAATCATATTCTGATGTCGATCTAGCTTACTGCAGTGTGAAACAATATCAGCCACCAAGCCAATGCACAAAGGAACGTTAAAACATAACATTCAACACACTCAGCTGTATTTTTAGTATGATTGTTTTGACTAAGAAAAACAGCACTGCGTTACCTTACAGTTTTAATTTGTCAGATAAAGTGACCTGCACTTGCGGCTGTTTCATTAGATTGAAAATAATATGAATTTAAGTGATCAAACATAATCCTAAGCCGCTAACACGACACCGTTCTAACAGAAACCCTTAACGCGCTCCGGCCCGCTCATCCGCACAACAACAGAGCCTGGTGCCTCAAGAACGCAAACCTTGAAATAGGTTCCAAGGTGCAACTCTTGAACATAAAAAAAAAAAAAAGAAGGTTATCTCTGCACAAACTTCAAAAACGCAAACCTGTGAGAACGCTGACGGCGTGCACATGCGTATTACGTGTTTAGGTATGCGTGTTTGAAAATATGTGTACAGGCGTGTAGTCTTTCTTTACAAATTGACCTCAACAAATTACTTGTCTGGCCTTAAAAATTTATAATACAGAATTATTTATCGTTTCCGCATAGCCATGTGAACTGGAATTATTTCGACAAAGTTTTATCTGTACAGAGGTAAAGGGAAGGAGGCCTTCACAGGGGAGAGACTAGTTGACACTTCAGGACTGTGTTGTCGTCGTGTCCAGGCACAGGTCCTTCATCAGAGCTGGATCCGGCGGACTGCGGTAAACCTCGGGATAAACAGAGAGACTAATATTAGCGTAGACGCCATCCTTCTTATGATGTAACAAGTACATCAGGATTTATGGGAAGTGTTCCTGGTTCCAGCTGACCTAAACTATGCAGCCTATTTTATTTTATTCAGCCTTGAATTATAGAAGTTTATAATGTGTTATGTGTATGCTAGGTCAAAGAGATGTGTTTTTAGTCTAGATTTGAACTGACAGAGTGTGTCTGCTTCCCGGACAACGTTAGGAAGACTGTTCCAGAGTTTTGGTGCTAAATAGGAAAAGGATCTACCTAAAGGATCTAATTAAAACATCAACGTAAAATGTCCCAGCCCTGCTTCATTCAACAATAACGTTAATAAAATTTGAACACATTAGCCCATCCATGAACATGATTTCTGTCAGATTTCTTTCCATCGGCTGTGGACGACAACTCCCATGATTCCACCCTCATTCATGGCATCATCATGCTACGCCTTTGTAATGGTTTTGAATAAGCGACCTCTAGCAGCGAAACTTACACACTGTGCCTTAAAAAAACAATTATTTAGATTTTTTATTTTTTTTATTTGTTGTTGATAAGTGTAATCCATCCATACATTTTCCAAGCTTCTTGTCCTTTGTAAAGTCCCAGCGATGCTGGAGCCTATCCCAGTGTCTCAAGCCACGCAGAGATAATAGTGTAATATCTTTTCTATATCAAAATTAGGTGTGAACATGTATAAAAGTGTAGATTTCCAGAAAGAACAAAGCATCCAAAAGGCAAAAATGGTGCAGACCTATATACAATAAAAACAAAATGATTTTCAATATTTTTCATTTATTTTTATATATAAAAATCAGTTGTGTTTAACATACACAATAGATTCTGTAATTGCACTATAAATTGTTTGAGAACAGTCATACCAGCTTACTGGACTCTATAGAAGAGCTTGTATAAGTTATAGAGACTATACATAGCTGCAGAGATTATAAACAACCTTCAACAAGTCTCAGAGAAGAATACTTTGGCATATAGATTAACAGTCATTTGAGAGGACATCTAAATATCACAATATATCTGGATAACATACTGTTTGGTAGTGAATGTTATGAGTCTACATATATTTTCTTATACATATATAAGAAAACAGTGACACACGAGAAGGCTGGAGTTTCATCAATCACCTGTCTTCCCTCAAATTTCACTTGGTCTGAAAGAAAACAACAACAACAACAACAACAACAACTCTGATTAATTTAATATTAGAGTTTACCAAGGTAAGTATCTTTAAATTGAAGACTAATGCAAACAACAACAGCGAACGATGTTATACTAAAAGCACAACAATTACCTACATAAATATTTTTCCCATTTATTTTCTCCATTGACATAAAAAAAAAAAAATCTTCAAAGAAAAATAATTATATATTATAATATAATATATTTTCATTTTTTTTTTTTTTTTTTTACAGTATCGGATGATATTGAAAATTATGAAAGCTTGTTTCCACCACTGAATAAAAAATTTAAAAGTTAATTCTGACTTTTTTTCTCAGAATTGTGCAATATAAACTTGTAAAAGTTATAAAGTCAGAATTGCGTAATATAAAGACACAATCGAAAGTTATAAAGTCAGAATTGTTAGATATAAACTTGCAATTCTGAGAAAAAAAGTCAGCATTGTGATTATAGTCCAATTCTGACGGGAAAAAGACTGACTTTTTTTCTCAGAATTGCGAGAAATAAACACGCATTTGCAAGTTATAAAGTCAGAATTCCGGAATATAAGCTGTGACCTTTTTTCTTGAAATTGCGAGGAATATTCGGGAATTCTGACTTTATAACTTGCAAATGCGAGTTTATTTCTCGCAATTGTAAGAAAAAAAAGTCAGCATTGTGAATCGCAATAATCTTTTACATTTTTTGTAAAAGTCGCAATAATCTTTAAATTTTTTTATTCCGTGGCGGAAACAAGCTTCCATAGAAAATACATATTGGCCATAACATGAAAATAATGATTGGCTTATTGATATCAGCCTGAACTTTCAATATTTCTGTGCATTCTTATTCACAACTCTTCATGGGAGTAGTTGGTCGCTGCTGAACCTTTATGCACCAATTTCCATTTCCATGGTAACAGCAACTTCTCTAATTGGTGGATCTCTCTTCAGGATTATTGGTAATGTAGTTCTTTTACTGGGAATTTACCAATGAAATGCAGTTTTGTTTCAGATAAAGCTGAAATAACACTGACTTATACCACCTTAACCTCTGAGCTCATGGTAGGTCCATCATGAAAGGTTGATATCAGAAATCAATATATCGATGGAAAAAAATGAATGGGATTTTTACTTTTTGCACTCTACTGAAATGGCATCCTGCAGATCTTGTTTACCTTGTTCATCTTTTGGGAGTTAACAACAGCGACCTGTCAATAAAGAGAAAATGGTTCTTCAATACTCAATTTAAGCACAAGTTTTATTTGGACAGCAATACTGCCATTACTTCCATGGAGATCTTACCTCCGACATGACGGGCAGATTCATATGCCGATGTGGCCACATGGTCCTGTGGGCTTTGGCTCCCTGCCTCTGGTTCAGTTTCCGTAGTAACCTCTTCACCTTCCTGTCCCTTGGATCAGCGCACTTCACCGCCTTTTTGGTGTACAATCTGTCATGATTCAAACAATCGAGAACATGAGCGCCAAGATTTCAAGAGCTCCCTCCAAAACCTCTCTCTTTACATACAGCAAATCCCAAATCTCTTAATCTGCTACGCTTCAAGTCAGCGCAGGCCAAATTGGCCCCGGTGAAGAAACAGTTTGGGTATTGTCCACCCAGCCTGAGTGCATTCTTTTGCTCTACTTGCCTGACAATTACTGCTCTCAGTAATAAAAATCTGACCTGCTTAGACGGCAATGCCTGTGAGCTTTAATAGGGCATATTTTCCATGTCTGTGATTGTTCCAGGATGCCTGGAATACTTGCATGATGGCTCTTATGCTGCAATCCGGCCCCTCCGTCTGCCTCTCATACCTCAGGACGTCTTTGGTCCGGACTTTGCCGTGAGAGTACTGCATGCAGCACTGAACATCTCGCTGCATTTGCACACCCTTCCCTGGCATAGAGAGAAGTCACAAACCAGCAGCAGAATTCAAGAAAGATTCACACCTGGAAACCATCGTCAAGTATCATAACTGATGAAATTATGCATAGAAACTGGCATGTTCAACAGTTTGCAGAGGAAATCGAGTGTCATCATCAGATTCGGACTCCTTTTCGTTCTTTTTGGAGCTTCCTGTGGCAGGCACAGCCTCCCATCATGCTTTAACACACCTCATATTTTCAGACATGCGTGAAACTCCAGCATCCGAAGCTTCTGAACCAGTCTGGCTATCATAGCATTTTGCCTCTTTCCCTCCCACCGAGATCTGGTCCCAACCGCCCCATTCCGACATCACAATCAGATGCGAGAGAGAGTTTCACCTTACCTTCCAGGCAGCCGAAGAGGACGGCCGAGAGGAAGAGGATGGAGACAGTCTGCAGGAACATGGTGGAACCTCAGAGGGATTTTTTCCTCCGTTCTGTCTGCTGTCCTCTTGTGCTGTTTTTATTTCTCTCCTCTCTCCCTCCCTTCCCCTATTTTTTCTCTCACGCGCTAACACACCCACAATCTCCCTCGCTCCCCCCCTCGTGTGCTGTTTTCACAGTCGTAGCATCTCCCCTCACTGTTGAGAAATGCACAACTCTCTTCAATTAACACATTGAGCTGTGCAAGCGATGGTGCGATGCATGGCATAATTACTGCAGTTTTGAGCCCATCATCTCTGTTTGCTTTAGAATTTACAACTGAAAAGCTCCATATAATAAATCAATAAAAAAGTCTTCCAAACATTTGAAGAAACACGATTAAAAACAGCCGTCTGCAATGAAATATGGGCCTGAAGTTGAAGGAAACACCTTACATTAAAATGCCTAACTTTTTTTTGGAAACTTTTGATTTATTGCAGTCAAAAATGTTAGAGCTGGATAAAATACAGTCCTGGGGTCTGCAGGGAGGAGTGTGAGAAAACATTCGACTGAACAAAACATCAGGAATCAATATGGGTACTCGCAGACATTTAGAGCCTGTCCTCATGTCAAGTTCTTGAGTCATGTGGAAAAACTGTTTTGGGACTTTATGGTTTTGGCATACCTGGGATCATTAGATTAAAAAATATGCCATCTGCGTGTCCAAGGTGGGTGTGGAAGGCATTTGAAAACATACCCTGCCCATGACCTAATGGAGTCCATGGGCCAATCGTCTTTCCCGCATATCTCTTTGGCAATTAAAGTATCGCTGTACAGCATTCTGAACAAAACATGCCAGCCGCTGCTCAAAGAAACCTCTGTTCTTCTGTGAATGAAGAACAACTTCATGGGCCTTTGACAAATGAGCACAGCTTTTACATTACTAGAAAACTGCATCATCTGCTTGAGTATCTGGGAAAACAAAACAAACAAAATGATTTGTTTCATTTACTTGAGTAGTCCTAGTGGAAAAAATCGAGGATAGTCACATGTTTGAACCCTATACCCATTGTAACTTGAGCCTGATTAGCAGTCCTTGTCAGTTAACAAACCAACTGCATCATCCCATAAAAGTCATAAAAGATTCTATAAATTACTTAACATGTCAAAGTACATTTATTCATCTTCAAAATCAATTGTGAGTGGTCTTTGCTAATGCTTAACTCACGACAATGCCTATGCAAAGTGTTTCATCATGTTTTTGTGTGGATACAAAGGTGTTCCGGCCCTAATAAAAAAAGAGCATTCCTACTTTAAAAGTAAATATTTCTTTGAGTAAATCCCCCCTAATCGTAGAAATGATAGCACACCATTTCTAAAAAGCGGTACAATTTGAGATGTAGATTTTGTTGGTGATGGGTTCAGTCCATTGCAGTACGACGTCTTAAGCATCTTCTGTTAACTTGTCATTGAAGCATGTTACAATAGCCCATCCACACGAAGACAACTATGCAAAGAATTCTCAGCATGCATTCTTCATCATGGTCTTAAATTGCTCATGTAATGACTCACATACTTGCGTGCCTTCATCTAAACTTAATTAATTTTATGTCCTGGATCAAGATATAAAGCCAACTTAACTAACGTAAAATATTGGTTTTCAATTTTTTTGGCAATGTTTTTATTTCTGCTGGATCGACAGCATCTCTCACACTGCGAGACCACTAGGACTGTCCATTCAAGGCAGACTGTTTTTCCCTGGGGACACGCTTTAGTTAAATCTCTGGAAAGACACATGCTATGGTGAGATGAACATGCACATTCTGCTCAGTTCATCCTGATCTGGTGATTCATAAAAATCTTAGGATTGGTTGCCATGTAAAATTTTGTCTTTAAGCTCTGTGCCTGAAGACAAAGGCCCAGATATTAAGAGAGAAACAGTGATGCCTATCTCATCCTGGATATTGAGGTAGACAGGTAGTCTGATTATGCAGATGGGACACTGCTCATAGTCCTTTCACTGACCTTCTGATGCATATTGAACAATAAAACTGGAAAGCACTTTTGAAAAGTCACAAGCTTCAATCAGATTTGATTTTACACAATTGCTGGAACCACTGCACAGCCCGAAAAGAAACATTGTTTCTATAAGCTTTTTTTTAATTATTAATATTTACATATGGCAGCTGTGGACTTTCCTTTTTCCTCAATGGTCTGTCCACAAGACTGTAGGGGGCCCATGTGTCATTTTAGGTTTCAGAAGGTGGCCCACAAGCACCCCCTTGATGAGTGCACTCTTTGACCCCCAAGACTAACTCCACAGTGGACTCCCTCAAAACAGCAAAGCTCTTGAAACCAGTTGTTTTTGCAGTAAGGGCCTTTGAGCACTTTCAAGGAAGAACTGATGGCTGCCAAAATTTGCCATATTAGTGCCATTAAATCTTGATCTAAAGCACAGCAGTATTTTCTGGTATATTTTCTGCCTGTGAAATAATTGGTACCCATTAATTTAGGCCTGTCATAAATGCATAAGTCTACATGCATTTTCCACCAATTTCTCATGTACTTTTTATACAGTTATTCATAGAGATGCCAGAATTTGAGTTTTTCCATTTCTAGTCACTGTAATACGATAAATTTCAGATTTATGGCATATCAAAACAAAAACTGTTGCTGGTTCCTCACAGGTTGGTAAATAAGGCCTCTTTCGGTTTTAGTGAGCAGAATCATTCGTGGCCAGAATAATCTGCAGACCAGACTTTCTGCTGATAATCCAAAGTCTAGCAATACAAGAAAAAAACATAAATTCACACAGATCTTATCCCACTTGAACAAGAAAAACAACACCCGGAACAGATAAAAGAGCTTCACTTTATTTAAACACTATACATGGTTATAAGAATTGGACAAAAGAGAAAAATACAATTGGCATTTTACAACTTTGACAACTATACAATATTTTCAAACTGCCCAACCATACCAACCTCACAATAATAATAAAAAACATTTTCAGCCAGTTTGCCTCTCTTTTGATTTCACAAATCTGAGAGGGACCCTTCAGAACTTGTTGACAGTCTTTATATTCATATGTATGCACCTTTTCAGTCAGTCCAGGGTACCTACACAAGAGTGATACAGAAAATAGAGTTGAGTTTAAAGTTTAAATTCAAGTTCCCTCCACAGTTCTTTTGTTCCATTGCACTTTTTGTTCCGAACCTCAGTAAGTTTGCATCATTGACCCAAGTGACTCTGTAAGTACTAGTTGCAACTGTTTATCATTTGGGGCTTAGTTCTAGGAACTAGCCACCTGAGAGGTCTTCCAAGAACAACATTTTTTCCCTAGGGCCATTTTCCAGGTTGCAATCGCACCGCCAGTAGGAACTCTGAAATGACGTAAGCCAGCCAACAGCCATGTCTTTTAATTGCAGCATTCAACAACTGGAGGATGGAGAATGCCGCAATCGGAGCTGCGTTTTTGTTGTGTGCTGTGGGTTCAGTGAAAATGGAGATGGAATGTAATACAAGTAATGCGAAAGTAATGAAAGAGCTAATAGGAGGGCTAAGAGAATCTCCAACTTGCAGTGCTACAGTACATTTCGAGGCTAAGAAAAGGTCCCAATTCCGCAGACAAAGGCGACATACAAATTACGTTAATATTAGCTTTCTGTATGTTATGTCTTATTGCTGTCTTCCATGTTCGTGGAGTATGTATTTTAAACTGTGTTTACACTGCTTTTTAAAAAATGTCAGGTGCCGGTGTTTCATATGGCATGTGTACACATCAACGTACACTTACATCACTGGTAGTTCCGATTGTGCTGGAATAGACCCTACTCTGAGG
The DNA here is from genome assembly GCF_965113295.1 of Leuciscus leuciscus. Lineage (NCBI taxonomy): Eukaryota > Metazoa > Chordata > Actinopteri > Cypriniformes > Leuciscidae > Leuciscus > Leuciscus leuciscus. Next base: position 24,920,316 of record NC_138747.1, on the reverse strand, counting down.
TAGGAGCTAATTTAGTCCCTCTAAACCGCCCCTACTATAGATGACGCACTGGAGCCACCGAGGCTGCCCCCTCCCCTATCAGTTCGCCGCTCAATCGCGAGTTACTGTCAGTACTATTTACTACAGCCTACAGTTTGCTAGCTAGCCATGCCTTAAGAGGCGTTTTAGCACTGAAATGTGTTGTTTTTTAAATCTAGCAGCTGAGTGCTCGTTGCCGCTGCTATCAGTAGTGGCATGGATACAGTGTTCTCTAGTGGCTCGCGCACAGTCTTCACACGGACGAGCGCTTTAATCATCGCTTAACGCCGTTGAGGAGACTCTCTTCACTCCGGTGAAATCTCAAAACAAACTGCACACAAATGTGTCCCTGTTTAATATACAACCACTGATGAACATAATTCGAGTTTGACGAAAAAAGAATGAAAATATAAATATAAATATAAATAAATAAATATATATATATATACATGTATACACACACACATATATATATACACATATATATATATATATATATATATATATATATATATATATATATATATGTGCGGATTAGAATCCGGAACCTCTGACACGCTTGGCAAAAGTTCTACCACTTGATCATGAAAATACACAAGCAAAATTAGCAGATCTATGGATTAATTCACGTGAAAATTTTTGCCTCTAACAATATTAGCAGCTCTCATTAAATGACAAATTAAACCCATTATTTAAATTGATTGAACATCATAATGTTATTGCACATACTGTATATCTGAAACCCCCCCATGAACTATGGAAACGTTCCTCCGGTACGAAAGGACAGACTGCATTTCACGAGTTCACACTTACAAATAATCATAGAGTAAAGAGTATGCATATTTGGCGTGCTGTCCGAGGAGAGGCCTGCGAGCTCAGGATTTTGGCCCGAACACAGAGTACTCCCCCCCCGTATTCCTGGCTGTGATAGGAAACCAGCCAAGAGTGAGTCGTCGGGGTGGTGGAGGGATACTGTCGAGGAACATAGGTGAGTCGACTGTGTATATATGCGTGTAATATATGGGCCTCCTCAAAGGTCTGCGCAGTCACATATAATCTGACACCAAGGCACCAAGATTGTTTGGTTTTAGTTCTGCCGTTCTCGGAAAATGAGGTTTAAAGGGAGGAAAGAAATATAGGCAATCAGAATGATCCATAAAACTCTCCCTCACTCCTTTAAACCATTGCCAGCAGGAAATAACATTAAATTATGTCTCCCTTACCTTCCAAAAACGCAAATTCATCTATTGCTTCAATAGCATTATCTGCCAAGAGAAAAAGCACCAACCATTACTTCATCAATACCACTGATGTTTATAGTTAAAAATTCAATTTAAACCATTTTAAAATGTAACGTTTTAACTCACCCAAGTCTTTGCGTTGAAGAGTTTTTCTCTTTCCTTGTTGGGCATAAACAAGAGCGTCCTTTGCAATCATTTCAACAAAAAGCTCCTGCAGGCAGAAAAACAATTTTGTTAACTCAGAGTCGAGATATGTCTTTACCCAACCAAGTGTATAGGTGGGAGACATCCATAAAAGTTGTCCTGGGCCCTGTGAATTCAAGCAACGGATTTACAACATATCATCTCCCCTAGTTTGAATTCAGAATATCCAGACAGACAAGCATTGCATTCATGAATGTAATAATGACAGGCCCATAGATGAACTAGGAAAATATTTTTAACAGATCATCTCTCCTCTTTCACACATTTTATCAGCTGCTATGTCATAGGAAGTCACACAGCAGGACTGTGAACATTTTTGTTGACACTGAGAACTTCATCCTCAACAATTCTGCCATGTAAGGCAATTACATAAACCGCCACACTTTATAAAGCAGTTAGTTCGAACTGGGGTGCGTTTCCCAAACAACAACGTTACTCACTGCTTAACTACCATAGTACGATGCATTGTTGAAGAAATCAACTAGCTGGTCACGACTGTTTCCCGAAACCGTATTGTCGCAAAGTGGTCTTTCAACCACGTTGGTTTATGACGTCACGCACGTGGTGGAGTTATAACTTCTTTTAATGAAACTGTTTGAGATCGAATTAACACTAGATGTTTTGATATGAATTACAGACATGGCATCTGAGGACTATTTCTCATTTTTCTCAGTTATTTTGCTTTATTTCCAGATTCAATCATAGGCTCGTTCTTACATAGTAGAGCACGTTCACACATGCGCACTCTTCAAAAATGGTGCTTTAAATCTCTTGACAAACTAAAAGTCGTAAATGACATTTGTATGTATTCTAAATAAAAGTCACAGGTTGTACTGAATGTCAGCTTGCTTATTTTGCTCAAGATAATGATTTATTAAGTCCACATGTCATGCAAACTAGAAACTATGCTTCTAACCACAGGTCGAGAGCTGTCGTTCCAACCACACAACTCTGCGATGCTGTTTGCGAATGTTTTTTTGAACGATGGTTTCGGGAAACACCGACTCGTTGAACTATGCTGATAACGACGGAACTTGCGAACATAGTTGGCTAACGATGCTTTTGGGAAACGCACCTCTGATTGTCCGAGCGGCATTAGTGCTTAGTTATTAGTATTTAGATATATTACACTTGCTCATGGGAAAATGCTTAAATGTGATTTTTGTGTATTTTGTGTCTTACGAATAAAATTTTGCACAATCTGCAAACTACAGACAAGAAAACCCTGGCAAAAACAAATAGTGTGCACTAGGCAGATAGATATGTAATTGACAGATAAGTTGATGGATAGATCTAAAATTTGAATAAGTCAAGCAGAGAGGGAGAGAGACCGATAGAAAAATCTTACATTCACTGATCTTGTACAACCATTTTAATGCCTTGAAGACTTAACTGTTTGGTTTTCTGTGATGTATTCTATATTTTCACTGAGATCATATTATCTAGCTGGCTAACATACAAATGGTTTCATTGAAATTTCAAAAATGACTTGTGATTGTCATTAATGTATCAATAAGAAAGTAAAAACTACAAACCAATTGGTAAAGCGTTTATGAATTTATGGAGTTGTATTATGGCTGCTTAATTTCCAGCGTTTTGGGTTACATACGAAAAAAAATGTGTTTAAATAAATATATCATATAAAATTGGCCAGTGTTTCGGTTTCATTGTCCAACCCCCGTATATGTGTGTGTATGTATGTATGTATGTATGTATGTATGTATGTATGTATGTATATATATATATATATATATATATATATATATATATATATATATATATATATATATATATATACACACTGAGGCGGCTTAAGTCTTTCAACATATGTAGGAAAATGCTGACCATGTTCTATCACTCCGTGGTAGAGAGTGTCGTGTTCTTTGCTGCTGTGTGCTGGGGCAGTGGGGTGAAGACAGCTGATACAAACAGGCTGAACAAGTTGATTAAAAGGGCTGGTGCTGTCCTGGGTGTCAGTCTGGAGAACTTGACAGAGGTAACTGAGAGGAGAATGCTAAAAAAGCTTCTCGGTATCATGGACAACCCCTCTCACCCCATGCATGCCTCCTTGATGGGCCATCGGAGCACACGTAGCAATAGACTCATCGCCTCTAAATGCAGAACTGATCGTCACAGGAAATCCTTCCTACCTGTGGCAATAAGACTGTACAACTCTTCACTGCTCTGTAGGTGATTTCTCAGGATTAATAATAATATTAATACTAATGTTACTTTGTCCGTAGTCAGATCGTGCAATATTACACAAACGTATGTCATTAATTGTTTGTTTCATTTCACTATTATATACTTATACTCTCTTTATTTATTTTGCACTGTTATTTTTCAGAACCATTTGCACTAATAGTTATATTACTGTATTTTATTGTATTTATTTTAATTTTATTTTCACTATTGCATTGTTGTTATTATTATTTTTTGTACTTATGTATACTCTTTACTGGCTGCATTGAGCATTGAGCATGCTTGTGACAAAATAATTTCCTTCGGGATAAATAAAGTTTATCTTATCTTATTATATATATATATATATATATATATATATATATATATATATATATATATATATATATATATACACACACACAAAAAAGTTAATCAAAGTTGTCTTAAGACAAGAACAGGTATTGTTCAAAATTCATGTATAACTTTGATGAAAGGTTTTGATCCACTTCAAATGTTGACTACTGTATATACACACACACACACGCACGCATATATATGGCCTATATATGCACGGCCTGGCGGCCAATCTTCACTGATTTTACATTCTATCAGTAAGAGCAAAGTGTGAAGGTTGAATTAGCAGAGCAAAAATCACAGCTGTTCATAAAATAGGCCTATTGCAATCCACACACAACATAATGGGAGACATATCAGAGTTCTAAAGAGTACGTCTCGCTGGCTCTTCTGTGACGAGGACAGCAAGTCTTTGTGGTGTATCGATAGCTATGGTATTCAGGGTAATGTCGGAGTACCAGCACGCAGGATGAACTGCATCAAGGATGTGTTAAACTTGATAAAAAGTTATATTAAAGATAAAAGATTTCTATTTTAAAAAAATGCTGTTCTTTTTAACTTTTTATTCATCAATGAATCCTGAAAAAAGTATCACAGGTTCCAAAAAAATATTACGCAAGTTAGGCAACACAACTGTTTCCAACATTGAGAATCAAATCAACATATCAGAATGATTTCTGTGACACGGCAGACTGGAGAAATGGCTGATGAAAATTCAGCTTTTCATCACAGAAATAAATTATATTTTAAAGCATTTTTGTTATATTCTCTTTATAAATTATATTATTGCAATAATTTCACAATATTACTTTTTCTGTATTTTTGATCAAATAAATGCAGGCTTGATGAGCGCAAGAGACTTCTTTCAAAAGCATTAAAAATAGTAATGTTTTCAAACTTTTGACCAGTACTGTAGATGCAAGCATGTATAGAACGAAGGCCAGTGAAAATGCTGGCAGGGCCAATCAAAACATGACATACTGGCCCGACTGGGCAGGCAGAAAATACATTCTTACAGTTGAACTCTGTAGGCAGAGAGAGTATGCAATATAGACAGGCAGACAGACATACAGAAATAAAGACTGTCTGGCTGAAGATAGAGCTGTGTATGTGTATGTGTCTGTATGTGTATGTGTCTCACCGTGGCTTTAGCTATGATGAACACGGACTCTTGACTCGCCAGACTCACATCCGGATCTGCTTTCATCAGTGTTTTGATGCGGGACAGCGGTAACTTGGCGAGGCGGTTCTGCTGCGCGCCCGCGGTGGGCCCAGTTTGCACATTCCCTCCGTCCTCCTCCGGCTCGGTGCCCCGGGGCTCTTCTTCAGCTCCGCTGCGGTCCAAATCCGACTCCACGGGAGCTGCTGACACAGTCGCCGCCATTGACGCACGCGGCTCTTAATAGAACGCGCTGTAAACCGAAAGCGGATAGTCGAATCTTCTCCCGCCAAATCTGGCTGTAAACACAACCTCGAGGCGGACGGCGGAACACACGTCACAGCGCAACGTCATTTAAGAGGGTCAACTAATTCCATTCAGGAAAGGTCAGTTAAAGTCCATTAACGAGCGGCATTGCACTTTATTTTAAGGAAGGTTGATTTTTAATTAATCACAGATGACATGTTATTTCCTCAGTTCATGAAGAGTGATTAGTGATGAAACAACTGAGGAAGTACAGAACATTTTGTAAACCACTACATCCATTCATACCTCAGCTAAAAAATAGGGAAAATTGGGATTTGGTGAGGAACTTTCTAAATAAAATTGAAATCTCTGAGTAAATAATTGGTTTAATGCTTAAATTAAATGTTTTAAAAATAGGTTATACAATCATTTCATACATTTAATCTCATGCCTCATTGTACGTCAGAATTAATGTTAATTGCTTTGTCATCATATAGTTGGCTACCATGGTAACGTTACCATGAAAGAATACTGTGGTATTCTTTGAATTATTTTGTATTTGATTAATATATGGTAACTATTTAGTACCATGGTAAATGGAAGATAGGCCAGTGAATGTTTCGTTTGGTACAGTGGGTTTATTTTTGAAAGTCAGTGTGTGCATAGACACATCTTGGCTAACCCAAAAGACCTACTGAAATGCATAGGGGGTTCAAATAAACCGTATTGGTATTAATGATTTTATAAAAAGAAAAAGAAAAAAAGTGTCATATAATGAAATAATTAAAATAATACACAGATATTTTAATCAGACATTATTAATAATAATGTGTCAGTTTGATCCCCTTATATGCATTCTTGGGGTATACAAAAATAATTGTATGACCAAGAAACAAGTTTAAGGAATTTATGTATAAATAAAAGTAAAAATAATAATAATTTCATTGATAAAATATTTTCAAAAACCACAGCCTCCATTCTTAAGCATTTCCACCATTATTACCCAGGAAATAAGATAGGCTACCTTTATGGAGTATAAATTGTCACAAAATGGGAAGCTGCCATTAAACAGTCTCTTCAGTCTGGGGTTTTCAGCTAAAATTAAACAGTTATATATATATATATATATATATATATTACAAGTAGGTAGGTTACATACATAAAATATATAAGACCATTGTTTTGGCCAACAAAAAAGGTTATTAGTAAAGTGTAATTCAGCATATAATACAATGCATATGACTTTCTCCCCAACCATACTTTTATATGATGATATTGGAATATTTTATTTTATTTTTTATTTTATATTTACTGGTCTTCCCTATATTAAGTATGTGTTTTTATTACCATATGTTACCATCACAATTATTACTTTTTGTATGAGTAGGATATTTGCATGCAGCATTTGCACAGCTTCATTGAGGTGTGTTGCAGTTTGGATTATTACATTCTTCTAATTGGATTGAGCACTGGCGATCGGTGGAGGATTAAAGACTCTGGAGTGAGATGTTATAGAGCTGTTCTCTACATTCATTCATACAGACACCAGCATGAAGGATCCACAGCTACCAGGTAAAGTTTATTTCTTCATGGAATAGAGTATGGAGAGTTTTCAATCAAACAGTAAGGGAGTGCAAATATAAGATCTTATTCACTGAATCATATAGACCATTTTTAAATGTTCTTTTGAAAGACATTATATCTTATAGGGCTACACTGTTTTAATTATTCTCTGCCATGTTAGACATGTTTTATGTGCAGTAATACACATGTCAGGACAGGTTGCATGGATTATGAACAATATAACAACTGAAAAAAAGATACTGCAAGACAAATGTGATCCTCTGTTATTTGCATACAGTGCATGTGCTTGATATGTAATGTTGTTGAAGTATAACATGTTGTTGAGTATAAAATCTTTAATTTCAACACTAAACACAGTTGTGATCTGCAGACATTGGTTTGTTAAAGATGATGAAGGGTCTTACAGTACAGTGAGTCCAATAATAAACATTAAGATGTAGCCTAATATTATTTGGTTTTTGTAGTTTTGTTTAAATTAAATGTATAACACTGATTTTTATTTTGTTATTACAATGTAATAACATTATATTAAAAACTGCAAAAGCCATTAATGAAAAGGGTAACACTTTATTTCAATGTGTCCTTGTTACACATGGTACTTGTATAGTAATAACTACAAATTAGGCACAATTACATGCAACCAAACCAAACCAAACCAACCTAAACCAACCCCTAATCCTACCCTAACCCTATAGTGAGTACATGTAGTTTATCAATATCACTCAGTACTTAAATGTATAATTGCATTGTAACAGGGACACATTCAAATAAAGTGTAACCATGAAAAGTAGTGTCATTCAATTAAGTCTTATTTATTCCATCCCAACTGTTTGTTTTCTTCCCGTAGTTTTGGTATTACTGATGTTGAAAGTAGTTCAGTGGATATTCCGTGTATTTTTAGAAGCATGTCGAGTCTGCAACCTGTGATGCATGGTCTTAAAAAGAGTCCTAATCCACCCTACTTAAAGACTTTCCTATTCAGACGTACAAGGCTGATCTTGCCTCCAGCGCAGACACACTGGACATTTGAACTAAAATAGAAAGAACATGCAGTCATGGATTAGGATTATACAAGAACATCTAGAGAGAGGCGACTGAATATGTCAAGTTAAATTTGTGATCAGAACAATTTCTCTTCAGAAATAACATTTACATTTTGTGATATTTCAAAAGGGTGTTCAACATGTAATTTCAATATGCTGGTGTCATGCACGTCTCATTTTAAGTTTAGGTCTTTAATGAATAAGTATGTATACAGTATACAGTATAGGGTTATGCTGTTCTATAGTTTAATTTCAGTCATGTTTAAACTTTAACCTCTCGTACAGTAGTGGCCAAAAGAGATGTCAGGTGGGGATATTTGTTTTAAATGACCCTACAATGACCCCTTAAACCATCAAAATAAGAGGAAAATAGTTTGTTTTTTAGTAGTTAGTAGTTTATATGCAGTATATATATATATATATATATATATTATTTTTTAATATGAGGAAAACCTGGCCAAAATTTATTATATTATTGGCATGTTTCATTGCATTATCACAAATAAAACAATTGACAATTGACAAGCACAACTACACAATATGCTTGCAAAATCTTTAACACATTTGTAATCATTTTTGAATGAAGGATGAAGATGTCAATTATCACTTTCTTGGCCACTTATCACTTGAATGTCTGAAAGATAATAGCGATACTCAATCATTTTCTTAGAGGATATATAATGCGACTTTGCAGCTATAATAAGAGTTGTATGGCATAAAAATTACTATGTTGTATAGGCCTCGATGTTCGATTGTCTAGTAGACTACACTGCAAAACTTAAGTTTTGTATGACAAATTCAGTTTTTAAAGTTTATTCAACTATTTAACATGAAAAAAGTTGAGAAAAGTTGAGATAACTCAAACACGTAAGTTGAGAAAACTCAAAAATGTCCTGCAGCTGGTTGCCTTAAACTTTTAAGTTTTCTCAACTTTTTTTTTTTTTTTACAGTGTATTACGAGCAGATTTCCTACATCAGTGTCATGATCCCTGTTCACTTTGTAAGGTTAAGCCTCTGTAAACCTTTCTTACAACATGGAAGGTCATCAAGAGGAAGTGTCTCAGTCTGTGGAGACTGACACGGCCATTGCTTTTACATTTCAAGACTTTTACAAACTTTAGGAGACAATTGATTTATATTTCTCATGACATTATATCTTGATTTAAAGACTGATAATTGATCTAATTATTTATCTAATATCTAATTATCTAATAATAATAATTATCTAATAATAATTATTTTTAAACAGTTACTACATTAAAAGGAAGGCTCCTGCAACTCTAAATACATTTTATAATGTAAAAACCTGTAATTGTTACCCTTAAGAGCTATTTTTGGTTTAACCCATATAAATTAGTTTTCATACAATTTAAGTTGATTCTGTGAATCTCTTTAAGAATTTAAGTTGATTCTTGTTATGGATAGACTGTGTTTATTTCTGTGTAGGTTGGGTTTTGTCTCATGTTTTAGTTCTCTGACCTAGTTTTCAGTTTGTCTACATGGTTTTTCACCGTTTAATTAATTTGCATACCTGTTGTTCTTTCATTGATTGGTTTGTTCTGTGTATTTAAGCCATTTTCAATCATCCTGAATCTTTTTGTCCCATTCAAGGTACCAAAATACTAAATGTCTTGGTGAAGCGACATGGGAAAAAAGGAAAGAATGAGCCAGCGGCCCAACCTGCTCAGACAGAACCAGAAAAACGCAAGGTTCCGTTACTAACACCTGAGCAACGAGCGAAGCAGACAGCCTTCGAGAGGGTCCTCTATGACATGTCCCACAATGACCGGATCATTGATGACGTTATGCTGGGCCGCAGGATTGCTTTCTATGAACTCAGAGGGGAAATAGGGACAGGAAATTTCTCCCAGGTCAAACTGGCTGTTCACGCTTTGACTAAAGGTGAGACAATCAGTGATCGATTTCAGCGTGTTAATTACTTGATAGTGCCCCTATTATGCTATTTGAAAGGTTCATTTAGTTTTGTTTTAGAGGTCTCCTACAATAGGTTTACATGCATCCAAAGTAAAAAACTCATAACTTTTCTCATAATATACATTGCACCTCCCCTGTTTTCTCACATTGTCTGAAATGATTTGAAGGATTCAGTTTCTATGAACCCCTCCGTTCTGCGACCCCTACTCTTCTCTGATTTGTCAGATGGCCCAGTCTGTTGTGATTGGTCAAACAATAACAGCGCATATCAGAAATTAAACACTCATTACCATATCTGAATTTCAGTCCCAGAGGACTTCCTCAGCACTTGATACACAGTGATACGAACAGCAACGATGCCGTCGGTTTTACTTACGTAGGTTTGCAGGAAGTAAGACGGGAACTACTGAAGACTCGTTTCAGGCACTTCAGAATCAGTTCTTTCTTTTGGGAGACAATAACTCATTTTTTGTGCACTTTGGTCCTTTAAACTTTACATACTTTTTACATTCACAAACAGCTATATTACACACTACATGAAAGGTAATATTTGAAAAAGCATAATGGAGTACTTTAAGTTTAAGAAGGCTTTGGAGAACTGTACATAGAGTGGCCCCAAAAAAGTATTTGGACACTTATGCCACATTGTGTGAATGGAAATATTATAAATTATAAATCAAATAGAAACAAGTTACCTGTTCTCAGGCTAACCAATTATATGAAATTGTGAAAAGTTTTACTTAAACTACCTTTCCTAAAGTTTTGTCTGATACCGATTACTTCATTTATGTATTAATATAATTATTATGTCCTGATAAATTATTAACAATTAATATAAATAATTAATGATTTGTTTGCTACAAGTGAATTTAGGCATCACAACATTATAATTTACAGTATGAAAAATAAGATATCAATTTTGAGATTTGCTAAATATTTGTTTATTTTTTAGTTATAAATGTATATTTTTAAAGGATTAATTTTAAGTGTGAATAATTGAATTATTTATAAATTATATAATACCGATACTTACATTGTGCATCTCTAATTTTAAGGATATTTTAAATGGGCCACTGCATGCGCAAGTCAGGTTATTTATGTTTTTATTTTATTTTTATTTTTACATTTCTTTACAATATAAAATATTTCAAACTAGTCATTTAAAGTCAGCTTGAAATGAAAACTCCAACTTGATCTCATGAGAAAACATAACTATTTTATGAGGTACCGATTCCGTATGAATTTGTGTGATTTGATTCGTACAAAAACATGTGATTTTTAGAATAAAAGCAAGCATGAAGCAGATTAAGCAAAAACGTAAGAATGAGATTGTACAAATTTATACGAATTAGCCACTAATTTGCCAAAACAAAATAGTTACAAATTGCCATGAGACTGTGCTGGTCAATTCTATTTTGTAAATATGTTATTGATCTTATTGTGAATGATTCATTGGCATAGATTTTTCTTTTTGACCTCGTAATTTTTCAACTCAATCTTCTCTCTGGTGACGTTTTCCTGACTTCTCCAATCATTGAGTCTGTGTAAACCCAAGCTTGCATTAATCTGCCTCTATTTTAGTGCAACGTCCACTTCTCAAAATCCCATTACAACCAATGAATAGAACCAAGTTTTCTTTTGCGAGAATCTGTTGCACTCTAATGTCAGTATTGAAGAAAAGGCAGCACAGTTTAACAGGGTCTGTTCATGTCAGTGACCACGAGTTGATCCGCTCATGTAATCTCATCAGATTTACAGCACCCCCTCTGTGAATCTCTTTAATATTTTTGAGAGGATTGGTGAGATGCCTCTTGAAAAACAACACAGCAGGGAGGCCTCTCAAGAATTTTGCCACATATGTAAAAAAAAAAAAAAAAATCTTTAATAAGATTTTAAGCCTGATATATTAAATAATAGTAAAAAAAATAAAACTTTTTTTGTGGTATAGTTTTATATTGAAACATTACTATATATAATGAAAATATATATATTTTTTTATCCATATATTCATAGGCTTTTATGGCTTATTTATTATGATATAGTCAAATATGGTGCTCATAAACTGCAGGATTATGTTATATTTGATACATTTTAAAGGTAGGGTAGCGTCACGGGTGGTTGCTGGCAGACAGGTGAGGAAGACATGTACAATTCAAAAGGTTTATTTTCTAAAGATCCAACAGGAAGGCAAACGGATAGCAACACACTAGACAAAACCGGACACTGGACTGAAACAGAACTGAACATATATACAGGTGTTAATGATGGAGACTGATGAGTGCACAGCTGAACGTGATTAGTGTCCGTGACAGCAAATTAGTGACGTAGGCAGGTGATGACAAAACGTAATGAGTCCAAACTAACGTGAATGTGACAGGTTGGCAATTTTCAGAGCAGCTAGTTAGCTTTGAAAGCATGAGATTCCACCCTCCCTTCAGAGCATCTCCAAAGCCACGCCTCCTTCAAAATACATGAACACACACAGCAGAGTTTGCAAAGCGTCACGAGAAGAGAGGTTAAACTACCCAAGGTCTTAAAGCACATAACATTACAGTAATAATGAACAACAACTTAAAGTGCACCGAGCTGCACCACCTGACTAATGCAGATTCATTCGGCGTTGATAGTGTTGCCACTGAAATGCATAAAGTCGAGTCACAAACCGCTCTGAATATAACGTCAAAGGTTTTTATCTCTTACAAATTACAGTAGTTATGGCATAAACACAGCATAAACTTGTTGTTTTGGATCAGTTTCGGTTGCGCCGCTCTGTGACTGACGTCTGTCTAACTCTGCATAGCATGAAACACACTGATGACGTGAGATGTCTGCACGAGCAGGTGCGGACATTTTATGGTATGGAAATACATACATTGACAGGCAGGTAGGCAGGTTCGGACCGAGTGCAATGATTGGACGAACGCTTTATGGTCCTAAGCCTTCCACAGAAAATATACATATAAATACATTTAGACCACTTAACTTAGTGATTGCTATCAGGATGTGAAGAGACTTTCAGCCAGCATAACAAATCGCCTACCATGCTTTTTAACATTATTTTTTCTAAAAAATAAATACAAATAAAATAAACCTAGATTGCTTCAGTCCAGTAAGTGTTCATCTAGAAGTATTAGTTATTGTTTGTTTACTTTATAAAAATCATTACAGATTTCACAGCAAAAAAAGCATGTGTCATGACCTGAAGTGGGTTTTAGAATTATACTAAAAGGTATTTTACTTCATAAAAAAGTATAACATATCAATCAGACGACAGAAGGCATGCACTGTATACAGTAGATTGTCTACAACAGGTTTCTCAGAGTAGTTTTGAATTTAGAGGCCTTAGAAATTCGCGAATTACATATGATACAGTAGAGGCTTTATAGGGTTAAGATAACAAGGTCACTTGAATATTTTACTTGCACCCCCACTAAGTTTGTATAACATGGATTTTCCAAAATATAACTCACTTTGATTTAACTCAAATCTCTCTCTCTCACACACACAGAGCGTGTTGCAGTCAAGATTCTTAACAAGGCGCGTCTCGACAAGAAGTCACAGAATGTATTTGCCTCAGAGATCATCTGTATGGAAAAACTCAGCCATCCAAACATTGTGCGTCTGTACGAGGTGCTTGAGACCAGTAAGCATTTGTACATCGCTATGGAGTATGGCAGTGGAGGAGACCTGTTCTCACGGATCTCCACCAGAGGGCGCCTGTCAGACCTGGAAAGCAAGCTCATTTTTGCCCAGATCGTCTCAGCCATCAAATACATGGTGAGAGCAGCAGGACTGTGTCCTCATCTGACTTGACAACAGCAAGAATCACTATTTATATTACTCATACTTAGAGTTTGGAATTTTATCAACACCCTAATCTTAAAGGGATAGTTCACCAAAGAAAAAAAAAAAGGAGAAAATTCTGTCATCATTTACTCTCCCTCAAGTTTGTTCAAACCTGCATGAATTTCTTTCTTTTGCTGAACACAAAAGAAGATATTATGAAGAATATGGGTAACCAAAATATGTTTGGGACCCATTGACTTCTAGTCTGGGTAAACCCAGCCGATCTGCCGGCGATATGATTTCGCCCTGCAGCTCAGGCTGGAAACCTGTACATTTTTCTATCCTGCTTCCGTTACAAATGTGCGGGGACCAATCACAAACTGGCTTATCCACCTGGAGCACTATTGGCGGATTTAACACAATGACATCTCTCGCTCGACCGTCAATCCAATTCCTTTTAACCTCTCGATGATGCTCAATGGCTTCTTTAGTTTAGAAAACAAATCGCTCGAGTGGGTGTAAATACCACTCACTTTCATGTTTTTTTTGCACAACCTGCAAAAATCGCTCTGTGCCATTGCTACTTTAAACCGTGGATCAGTGCTCCAAACCAACACGTTTGTTGACACGTTTCCTGCCTGGAGTTTTCGCGTCGCTCTGGATACGTCACCTGGATCGTTGGTCTGACTAGTTGAAGGACTATCCAATTGCGTACAGTCATTTGAACTATGCCCGTTGATCACGCCTCTTGTGCAGTAGAAAATCCAGAGCAGACTCCCCAGACTAATGTTCAATCTTAAACGATTGAGCTTGGTCTGGTGATAGCCAGACTAATTGACTTCTATTGTATGGAAAAAAAATACTAAGGAAGTCAATGGTGCCCCACAACTGTTTGGTTACTTACATTCTTCAAAATATCTTCTTACCTCAAATTGTGAATTGTTTGTTGAACGGAGGTGTTATATTATTTTTCTAAACAATTCAGCTTACGATTTTAATTACATTTGTTAGAAATCCTATAGCCTAGATATAGACTCAGAGACATAGCCTGACCAGAATATTATCAATAATTCTTTTTACTTGAACTTGTAAACCTAGAACAACTGCATAGCAACGCCCTAGCAACAACCCAGAACACTCTAGCTTTTTTAAATAATTGCAATCTGATTTAAATGACCATTCTAATGTCTCTAAATATGAAATTTGGTAATTTATTCAGTTAAATTAGGTTATTCTGGTGAAATTCATAATTATTTTCAATATTTAATTTCAATATTATTGGTCAGTTTTTTTTTTTTTTGATAATTGTTACTGTATTTTGAACTGAAATTTAACTAAAAATACACAACCGTTCAAAAGTATGGGGTCAGTAAGATTTATTTTGAAAATGCTTTTATGCATTATATCGACAGTTAAGACATTTACAATGCTTTTAAAATAAATGCTGTTCTTGTGAAATGTCTATTCGTCAAAGAATCCAGACAAAAAAAGGTTTCCTCAAAAATATGAAGCAGCACAACTGTTTTAAACACTGATTATAAGAAATGTTTCTTGCTTCTTGATCTCAGTAAAAATTAGAACGATTTCTGAAGGATCATGCGACACTGAGGACTGGAGTAATGATGATGCTGAAAATTCAGCTTTGCCATCACAGGAATAAAAAAACATTTTCAACTTATATATTAAACTTATATATTAAACTGTATGTATACAGAAAAATATAACTGAATTTCTACTGACAGATCAAAACCCCTTGTGACAAATGTTATTAATTAATAGTGATCAGCGATATTCACTGTGAATTATGTGAATTGGTTGAGATAATATATTTTTTGTCAGTGGTAATTTAGTAGTTTGTTAGTTTCATTTTATTTATTACATTTATTTTATATAAACTTTTTTATTTTAATTTGGTGTGACTCAGTATTAACGGATCTATTTATTTCTTCATTTTCCAGCATGAAAATAATATTATCCATCGCGACCTGAAAGCAGAAAACATTTTTTACACCACATGCTACTGCATCAAAGTGGGCGACTTCGGTTTCAGCACCGTCAGTGAGCCGCTGGAAACTCTGACCACGTTTTGCGGCTCTCCGCCGTATGCGGCACCTGAGCTCTTCAGAGACAAAAGCTATGTGGGCCGTTATGTGGACATCTGGGCGCTGGGTGTCCTGCTCTACTTCATGGTGACCGCCACCATGCCTTTCTACGCCGACAACTTAGGCCGACTGAAACGCTGTATCCTGCTGGGGGCGTACAGCATCCCACCATACGTCCCTGACCCCTGCCAACTGGCTATCAAAGGCATGCTGAGACCCGTACCTGTGGACCGCACCACAGTGTCACAGCTGATGATATGCTCCTGGATGAAGGGCATCGAATACCCCAAACCCTATCCCACTTTCAGCATAACGCCCAAATACCTAGCTGACCCTGCGAAGAGCCTGTGCGTGGAGGAACGGGAAGTAAGGTCAGCCCTGAGTGAGCTGGGTATCAGTGCCACACATCTGCAGAATAACACCTGCACTGACTGTCGCAGCCCAATAACAGGAACTTACCGTATCCTGCTACACCGAATCCAGAAGAGGAGAACCGTGGAGGCGGTGGGATATTCCGCCCTGCACCCGGAGGATTTTGGTACCAAGAAATACTGGGCCAACAGCGCAACTGCTAAGCACAATGCCTCTGCAGTGTGTACTGTCCTATGAAGACAAATGAAATCATATTCGAATGGTCCAGGTGTGGGTAATACGTATGATGCCATGTTTCAGAAAGTAATGAATTTACATGTATGAAGTTCATCGCAAACCTAGCGACGCAGCACTGATCCCAAGATTAAGCTTTTACTTTTATTAATATTTTCGTAATATACCAAGTTATAAGGTTCCCTTAATCAGTGTTTTGGTATTCACCTGCTGCTAAATCTGTGACGATTTAATGATTCATGAAAGATTCAATGTTTTGCAAACAAATGACTCTTATGAGTAAATTCTTTATAGTGGATCAATAACATGCAGCGTGACCAGCGTAGATTGATTCCCAAAACAAATTACTCTTAAGAGTTTTAGCGAATCAAAAGCATACATACGATTGGTGTAGCCTGTTTGATGAAACGAATGACTCTTAAGCCTGGAACACACCAAGCCGACGCCGACGAACTAGCGCTGATGAAAGCCGACTGTGTTGTCGCCTCGCGTCCGGGTAAAAAGCTGCACTTGAACACACGGAGAGAACCACTGCTGACCGTTAGCTAGAATGCGCGTTCTGCGCCTGCGTGTGAATGAGACAGCTGTCTATTTCTGCAGATATATTCGTATATATTTGTCATTTAAAAAGGGAAACCGACACTGCAGATACACAAACCGTAAACTTGTCTGAAGTTTAAAATCATTGGTTACCCGTAAGCTAATCACATAACGTTTGGTTATGACGTGTGTTATGCGCCGGCTCAGCCGCATCGAACTTCCACTGTAAACACATGTATGATGCGAAAACAAAACCATCGAGCGAAATACCGCAGTGAACATGGCTGTGAACGACTTTTGCAGATTATGTGACGTAAATCTACGCATCCACGGTACAATCAGCGTCTACGTCACGGCTCTCAGCCCGCCCTCTGTTCGTTGATTGGCCGGCTGTTTTGAGGCCGGAGTAAAACTGGGAGATAGGTCGCTATCTCAGACTGAGTACAGAAGCGAACTGAAATTGAGCGGAAGTACGAAGTCTGACGTAGTCAGGCTACCAGGCTTTACCATTTCTAGTGAATCAAAAATATACAGCGCGACAAAAGTAGCCTGATTCTTCAAACGAATGACTCTTATGAGCGGTTTTTTTTAGCACATCAATAACACAGTGCAAGCAGCATAGCTCGATTCCTGAAACGAATGACGTCTTTTATTGAATAGTTTAAAAACTGGATTGAATCATTATAATGGAATATACCCAAATGAATCAGAATTAATCAGTTGTATTTATTTTATTTTATTATATTTGAGAAAATCTATGGGGTCCAAAGGTCTGAGACTAGTGAAAATGCTTCAGTTTCACATTCTTTGTAAAAAAAAAAAATCATGTTGTATGCCACTTGTTTAACAACAATATGTGACCCTGGTCCACAAAACCAGTCACATAGGTCAATTTTCTGAAACTGAGATTTATAATAAATGAATAATCCATTGATTTATGGTCTGTTAGGACAATATTTGGCCGAGATACAACTATCTGAAAATCTGGAATCTGAAGGTGCAAAAAAATCTAAACATTGAGAAAATCGCCTTTAAAGTTGTCCATTTTTGTTTGCGATTGTGCTGCATTCACTCACAAAAATAAATGTTTTATATATTTATGGTTGGAAATGTACAAAATATCTTCATGGAACATGATCTTTACTTAATATCCTAATGATTTTTGGCATAAAAGAAAAATCGATAATTTTGACCCATGTATTGTTGGTTATTGCCACAAATATACCTGTGCTACTTGTGACTGCAGGGTCACATATACTCCTTTCAAAGAGGTCTCAGACTTTTAGCCTCATTGACTTATGTTAATAAGTGCTTTACATTTAACAACTTTTCACACACTTATAAGCAGAACAATTAGCATGCACAACTGGATTCATCATCTACATGTAATTCTAATGGAGGACGTTTAAGTTTGTACTTAAACATTGTTTTGCAATCGAACCATAAGTGGTCATTTTGCCAATTTGAATGGAAACTTGGCCAATACTGAGTGGTTAGGCAAACATTTGATACATTTTTGTATCACTGATTGGTTGAATGTTTGAGAATGTTGTTTATAGACACAGCTTTGGTCTGAGTGTCACACAGTAAATGTTTGCAATAAACTGGTTACTGGCTGTTTTGGCCTTATGTAACACAGTTCACATGTAGCTTTACAAAAGCCTGAAAGATTTGATGGACTCGACTGCTATCTGTCTCTTAAATTAGCTGAATTGCTACTCAGACAGGGTTTACACCGAAAGTATGACGTAAAGGATTAATAGCTGATCAGCTGTTAAGCCAAATTAGAGTGGTGCTTTATAAAAAGCTTGTGGTATTAGTGATTACATTGTATTCTATAGAATTAATCACCTTCATTTTACCTTACAAGGGAAACAAGCCTTGGCACATTCATAACAGGAATGGAAGAGATCTGACAAGACGCTGTTTTTACAGGCATAATTTTGTAGTTGAACACATATGCCTTTGAGCTTTTAAATAATATTTATAGATACTTTTCATATTACTATTTGCTTATATTACTCATTGGCATGACATAGATGTGAAATTGTTATTCTGCATCATTTGCAGCTTTAATTATCGACTTACAGTCAAGCATTGCATGATTGCATGTTATATGATTGCATGTTAATATTAACAGCTTTGTGTTGAAGCTCATATCCATGACAAATAAATTGTATTTTGCTAATATGATTCATAACATTTCATGTAACGTTATGTCACGCAAATTACATATGCTACATGAAAAATACATTGTATTGTATTTTTGTATATTTTCATGAAAATTAAGTCAATTTTCCTCCCAAATTCTCATTACTGTAATGCAAAAAAAGGACATTCCCATACTAAAAATAATATATTAAGTAATTATACATCAGTGTATTATTTGTTATGTTGGAATATAGAAATATAGGATTACAATTGAGAATAGCAGAGAAAAATACAAATGTTATATAAAATATAAAAAATAAAATGTTGCATTATGATAATGAGAATTTAGGGAAATGTGTGTATTATTGTCATAAAGATAATGTTACAGACAAATGTAAAATAAGTTTTATGCAGTACATACCTGTATATATATTTTTCATTTTAATTATGATGTGAAATGTGACCTGGAAGAGTATAAGCTTTAATAAAAGAAGCTACACATTGTTCATCTTTATAATGAATGCAAAAACAGGTATATGATCAAAATCAATGTGCTTTAGAATAAGTGCTGTGAAGATTACAAAACCACATGAAGACCCATGTGATTTTTTATTTATTTAATTGAGCAACATCTGATCAAAAAAGTCATTTATTTTCTTGTGTAATCCAGTACATCTTGTTCTGATAAATTGTGAAATCAGACAAAATGAATAAAAAATATGTACAGTAGTGATTCATTTGACAAAGGAGAATCCAGTTAAATGACCGATTAAAAACGTTTATTTTTTTTTATACTGAAGCCCGAGAATTGCTTAATTTGAATAAGATATCCAGTGTAAACAAGTGTGGGACGGCATTAACTGCTCTACGATTTATCAAGCCAACCAAAATATTGACATAGTCAACCAATACAGACATACTGTATTTTTGAATATTTTCCTGCTATTGCTAAGCACATAAGGTTTAGACTCGCTTCACAAAAACATCTCTTCTAACAGCATATCTTCCAGAATATTCAGCAACAGAACCCTTGAGAAAACATCCTTTCAAATCCTTCTTAGTCGTGTAAAGCATGGCAGAGATTTACTGTCCTCAGAACGAACTGTTTCTTTTCATCCCCACAATTTCACAATACTTGTGCTTTTCCTGTGCGCTACTAGTTTGTGCTTGCAGAGTTTATGGTTTCTCAAAGTGATTGGCAGTTTACAAAGTGATATGAATTTCGCAATACTCTACTTGGCCCCATAATTCCAGACTTGTTCACACATGCTTCAGCTCCAAAATGTGCAATCAGTGATTTGTGAAGATCACATAAGATCACTGATTTACTTTGATATCAAATGCTACCTGTATATTTCACAATATTAACAGCCGAACGGTCTTTCATTTCCCATTTAGATATAGTTATATTAAAGTATTTGGGTTTTCAGTGTACAACCTACTTGTATGTGGTACTAAATATTTAAACTATTAAGCTGCCTTTCTAGGATACCTCAAAACTTAAAATAAGATTCAGAACCTGCAGTTCCACCACCTCAATGACAAAGGGCGCCCTATCTAGAATTTAACGGTGGACAAAACCCTAGAGGACCCTTAAACCATTCTCTCAATAGAAATTGCAATATGTTCTATCTAGTGAGCCCTAGACCAGGGGTTCTTAACCTTTTTGATGTCGGGGCCCAAATTTTACAGTACAATGTGGCCCAGGGCCCATTCAAATATTAGCACTGTATTGGTTTATTGATCTCACCCTTGGTTTGATTTGTATTCAATAACTAAATGAAATCCACTTGCAGTTTAACAGTTTATTATTCATGTGTATGTAAACCTGCACATACAACAAGATGCCACACACACAACAATTCATGGCACAAATCAATCTGCATCAAGAACAAATTTAAAGGCTCAAGTCAGGCATATTAACACAAAAATCAGTTAGATTTGACAAATTTTACTTACAAAAAAATAGAAAAAGTATATAAATAAAAACAAATAAAATAAAAACAATAAAATGTGTTGCTAAAATAAATAAATTCAAAATAATATTTTTCAAATTAAATAAATAAGTTGTAAATGAAAATTGAAATAAAGTGCAAATGAAAAAATATAGCTTTATAATCTGCAAAATAATTTGATAATTGTTTCAGCAGTCTACATTTTTGATTGGCAGAACCTGAAGTTGCTCTTCATATCTGTTATAAATGAACAATAACAGTCACAAAAGTCCAATTTGAACAAGCTACAACCCTCTATTTATGTTCCCCTCTTAATGAGACACTTGGGCCTGCTTCACAGACATGATCAAATCCAGCCTGGGTGGAATGGGGGAAAGGCTCACTCTCAGAGTAGCCTCCAGTGTTGCTTTGAGTCTGTTTCGGGCCTTGGTCTTAGTTGTGGCCACAATGGAGAATCCTGATTCACACAGGTATGTAGTTGTGAATGCGAGGAGTAGCCCTCAGTGCTACACATGGGTACTCTTTTGAGACAGCAATCCAGAAGGAGCCCAGATCCAGTTTGCCCCACTGCAACTTTAAAGTACTGTCAGTGGCTACTTCCAGAAGCTAGGATTCCAGATGTGAGGGCAAAGCAACATCATTTTTAGTGGGATCCACAGAAAATGGGTCCGCAATCCACGTGTCCCTCTCTGGGATCCTCAGGAAAGTAGTCATCAAATTTCACTGCCAGTTGTGAGAGGTGCTGTGAGACTAAAGGCCAATTTATACTTCTGCATCGGGTGCGCGTAGAAGGTACGGCGTAGCATACGCATTGACGTGTACCATACGTCGTACCCTTCGCCGTACCCTGACGCGCACCTCCTCAAAAATGTAACTACGCATCGCGGCGACGCGGACCGCAAGATCTGTGATTGGTCGGCTGGATAGCATCGCGTTTCCTCCTACGCATTTCCGGAATGATCTTCTGCACTCTGCACCGCCGAATTCCGAAGATCAGTGAAGAGCCATGGAAATAGACCAAGTGACCGAGAGATTGCTTGAAGAAGTGCGGAAATACAGCCATCTGTATGACTCCTTCAGTCGCCATTGCTCGTAGAAACCTAAACTCAAAACAGCCGCGAGGAATGTAAACACAGTGGAACATTAAAACCCACCCGCGCCAACTAGCGTTTCGGCGGTGTAACTGCAGAGCAACACAGACATTCGCAGAAGTATAAATGCTCACGACGGCGTCGCCTACGTGCGTAGCCTACGACGTACACTACGACGTACACTCGACGCAGAAGTATAAATTGGCCTTAAGGGCCCGTCCACACGGAGATGCGTTTCGCTGTATACGTATACATTTTTTATCATATAGGCCCTGTTTACACGAGAACGCTCGCAGGTGAAAACGTAAAAATATTTTATCAGATGTGCCTTTCGTTTAAACGGCGACAGCGTTTTTGGGGCTTAAAAACGCGAAAAAGTGAAACCACCCTCCAGAGTGGAAATCTTAAAAACGCTCCACCGTCGCGTTTCCGTCTAAACGGTAAAAACGCAAAAGTCTGCTAGACAGTGAAGGCACCGATCAGTGCTTCACATTGCCACCTAGCCACCTGGAGTGCATACTACATTGAATTTCACACACTTTTGCGTCACCATATGCACGCAGATTTCCCCCCCATAACGCTCGTCTAAACGCAGAATAAAAGTGATCACTTTTGCGTTTTCTCTTCAGATCGTTTCCGTGTAAACGTAGCCTAAGTCACTAATCTTCACCTGGGGGGAGTTTTCCAAAATGTCAGACAAAAGGGGAAACATGTCCATCCTTTTTTCCTGAGCCCTCTTAATCCACAAAGCAAGTTTCCTCTTAAAAGCTTGAACTTTATCTGCAATAAAAAATATGTTGCTATTTCTCCCTTGAAGTGAGATATTCAGCTGGTTCAGCAGTGAAAAAATGTCACAGAGGTAGGCAAGTTTAGCTGTGAACTGTGCATTGGCATAATAATGTGCAAAAGGAGAATTTCTCTCAGTGAGAAAAGATAGGACCTCATTCCTCAGTTCAAACAAACGCTTGAGGACCAGTCCTCTTGAGAGCCATCTCACCTCACAGTGATAGAGCAGCTGGACATGATCTGCTTCCAAGCCTTTACAAAGTTTGGCAAAACATCTGGAGTTCACAGCATTATTTTTAATGAAGTTTATGGTTTTCTTTTCACACTTACATCCATCACCTCATGTAACTCTGGTGACATTTTTTTTTGCCGCAAGACTTTCAGAGTGAAGAAAACAGTGGGTCCATTTAGCTTCTGGGGCACGATCAAGTATCTGCCTGACGACACCGTGATGCCTGCCTGTCACTGACGCTGCACCATCGCTGCACACCCCAACACAGTTCTGCCAGTCTAGGCCGTTCTCTTTGAAGTATTTATCCATGCAGCGGAAACATTCCTGAGCCGTAGTCTGTGTGGGTAGCTCTCCACAAAACAGTGTGTCTTCGTGCAAACTACTGTCCCAGCGATAGCGAACAAAAACCAGTAGCAGTGCAGCATTTGTGACATCAGTAGACTTGTCTAGTTGCAAAGAGAAAAATGGGCTGCTTTTGATTCTTTCTAGCAACTGATGCTGTATGTCTGTGGCCATGTCCGCGATACGGTGAGTCGGTGACTAACAGTGTCGTTTGAGAGTGGGATGGTTAGCAGCTTTTTTGCAGCCTCTCCGATCATCTCACGTCACATATCCACAGCGGCAGGAAAAACCAACTCCTCCGTTATTGTGAATGCTTTCTTAGTCTGTGCCACTCGTCTGGCTACGAGGTAGCTGGCTTTCAAAGCGCATTTAGAATTTCCAGTCAGTGACACAACAGACCTTTTCTGCATCTGAAGCCCATTTTCTTTTTTCTTGAAAAATTCCACCGACTTTCCCACAAGCGGTGGATGTTTGGTTTCTAGATGCTGCTTTAGTTTTGAAGGCTTCAGTGCTTCGTTGGATAGCATTAGCCCACACTCCACACACTGGGCTCTCGGCTCTGCCTCATCACCTCCATTCACAAATCCGTACTTAATGAAGTCAGGATTGTATTTGCGGCAAAATCTTGACTTTGGGCCAGGTTGGCCAGGTTGGGCCTATGGCCCTATGGTTAAGAATAGGTGCCCTAGACAATGAGATCGGTAAGGCTGCCACCACTGAGCCTGCTCTGCCTGATTGCCCAGTTGGGCGGACTTATGTACCCACCCCCCAAAGAGTCCCACTTATGGAGTCAACTTATTGTTCATTGGGCACTGGTCACCCTGGTCAATCTAACCTTATAGGAATAATTCTGGTGGCCCCAGTTGACCAACAATGTCAGAAGGTTTGTCTTAGGATGTCAGGAATGTGCCATGGCTAAAACATCTCGACAAACTTCCATCCAGCAAACTCCTCCTGCTGCCTGTTCCATGTTGCCCTTGGTCACACCAAGGAGTTGACTTCATCATGGACCTTCCCTCCTCATCAGCTTCACCTGTGTTCACATCGTAGTAGTGGACTCCAAGGCCTGTTGTCTGGTACCCAACTGCTGGTAACGGCAGTAATGAAAGTGAGAGCGCGCACTTTATTACAGTTCATAGGAGTTGTTTTACGGATATAAAATTTACCCGTTTAAGCACCCCCTGAAAAGGCATAAAGTCTGTACAAATTTGTTTACTGTTAGTTGTAACGAGAGAGAGAGAGAGAGAACCCTGATTTTCATTTTCAACCACAATACAACATCTGTCGTTGGAGATTATTGTCAATCTGGTATTGGATTCTGACATCAACCTGATTTTCATTTTCAACGTTGGGTTTGGTCTTTTGCTAATGCTAATTTTGTCATTGTTTTGGAGCACACTAGCTTATAAATAACAGTAGGTCTAACATATTCATACTAAAAGCCAAAAAACTTTAAATAGGGCACTATTTGAGGGAACAGCCATTTGGGTGTCCGAAACCATTGTGGACGTTATTGAGTGCATTTATTCAATCTCACATTCAATCCCACTACTGGAACTGTGTTCTAGAAATAAATTTGATATTGATATGAGGGTAGGTAGGCATAGATTCAGAGGCATAAGGTACTGTAAGTATTACATAATACAACAATGCAACAATAATAAAACAATGCATTGACCTTTACTTTTTTACTTTTGATACTTAAGTACTTTCAAAAACAAGAACTTCTATACTTTTACTTAAGTAAAAATCGGTCTTTACAACTTCTGTTGAATGCTCTTGATTGCTGATCGCTCACTCAGCACACGTGTCATTTGAATTAAAACTAAATCATATATGCAATTTAAACATGAACTGTTTCGTGATTTATGTATAACGAGTGGTTCCCATCCGGGGTTTTCAAAGTGGGGCAGTAATTCACGAGATTTCCTACATGTGCACGTTTTACTTTCATTGCCACTGACATTTCCGACCGAACTACAAATTTTCGAATGATGTCTGTGAAAAAGGAATGCGCTCAACAAGATTGCGCATCTGTGCTGCTGCGCACTCAATAACCTGCGCGTTTTTCGGCTCAGCTCACGCACCACAGCAGCTATAAAGGCATTACTATATTTCGTTTAATATTCCACTAATTAGATACATTTACTTCATTGATAGCCTTCTTTTTTATCCTCATTATACTCTCTGCTGTCAGTGTTTCTTTGTCTGGACACAAACACTGTGCACACGCTGTGGTCTTGGTTGTTGGTATCGGAGTATTTTTATGAGTATGAGTACGAGTAGCCTACACGAGTTCAGCATGGGGCCCGATACCGACATTGGTATTGTTGCATTATAATGTTAATTATTGTGCCTTTCGCCTCATGAGCAGGGCCGCCTATTACCCCAAATACCATACTTTTACAGATTCCTCCGAAAAAACTGTTGCTATAGCTTGAACAAAACTGAAAATCGATAAGAAGGGAAGGGAATGGAAGGGAAGACAACAGCCTTTTTTCTCTGTTTTCTACAGTCAGGTAGCACTATATATAGGCCTAGTATATATTTTTTAAATTGCCTTTCTACTGTATAGGCAGCCAAGTTTTATTGAAAGCTATTTCCCCCCCTTTAATATTCAGTATATTCAGTAATATTATTGACTCAGTAATATTTGACTGCACTGACTATATATCAATATATGAAGAGTTCAGATGCAAAAGCCTCTACTGTAAGTGCCATCTGAAATTTTCTTCTAGAATAATAATTTTTAGAAAGCCTGTATATTTAAGTTAAGTAATTTCACTTAAATAATGCTTTTGCATCTGAACTCTTCCTATATATATATATATATATATATATATATATATATATATATATATATATATATATATACCTTTAAAATTTGAAATAGTCAAGTCAGCTTTATTTATATAGTGCTTTATAAAATGTGGATTGTTTCAACAGGAAAATAATGATCAATGATGCAAACAGAATACATTTTTGCTGTAAAGCAGCTCTAAAAAGATAATAGGGTTATTATTCAGCTGAAGTCAGTTAAATGTCCGTTAAATAAAGTTCGGTTCAATAACTGTGTAAAGTTCATAATTGTGTATGGTTCATAAAATCCTAAACGGTCTGGCTCCTTCTGTATTACGTGACTTTTTTCATCTTCGCTGTGAAATCTCTTTGAGATCTACCAGACTATCACTTATGAGTAATTGTCTGGTTCCCTTTCGTCGTTCCGCATTTGGACTATCATCTTTCGCAGTGAAAGCCACTTAGGAATGCCCTACCAGAGGACATAAAAGGGTGTAAAGCTCATGGTCTTTTTAAATTGAAGTTGAAATCTTTTTTAAAATTGAACCAATTATGTAACCATTGAGATTGTTGTAGTTAAATTGATTGACTGATTTATTTATTTATGGTTTTTTATGGCCCTGACAGTATGTGTATGTATGTATTTATTGTATGTGAACATAGGTATTGTCTGTGTAATGTTATGTTAGCGTTGACCTGCCTGGGGGACTACGGATGAAAAATAACCTTTGGCTAAATCCGGTACAATACATGAAATGGAAATTTAATGTTAAAAATTGTGCATGGTCCCTTTATAAATAAAAAAAAAGTAAACAAAAAAAAGTAAGTAAAGTAAATGACAATTAATAGGTAATTTGCATTGCCATTTAAGTGAAATTATTGATAATTGATAATAGCTTGATTAAAATCAACTCTTCATATATATATATATTCCATGCATTATATACTGTATATACCTTTTAAATATTAAGTGTGCCAAGAAACATTGTCATTAAAGTATACTTTCTTGAAGTACACTTAAGTTACCTTTTGTTTCATAACATTGTTATCAAAGTGCACTTTGTAATTATGTCCTGTCAAAAATGTTACCAATAACATTTGATAATCGCAATTGCTGCTTTGCCTTGGATTTTGGATTGTCCCTAATGGAATTGTGTTCTTAATAAAAATCTCAGTAGGCCTACATGGTTCTCAGTCAGTCAGATGTTTTTCAAAAAGGAAAGTCTGGGTTATAAATGAGAGATTGTTTATCCTCAGTGTGTCAGTGTGTCTTTTGGATGACCTAATCTGCAAAACGAAAGAAAATGTACCCATCATTACTCATAAAAATATAGGGGGTTTCTCGGGAGGGTTTCTCTCTTCTGTGAACACATAATTAATTAGCAAATCGGGAATGTTTAAATCTGCTTTAACGATCACAGGTTCTGTTGTTATCAGAATTGCAGACAGGCTATGAGCATGTGAAATAGTCCATGCAATTGGCTGACGACGCTATATTCATTTACAAGCAATTGCAAAATTTCTCATGGCTATAAGCCAACAGAACCCGCTTTTTTTGTACTTGTCATGAAAGAGGCAACAAGTTTAGAGTTGTTGGTGAAACAAGCACACATTGATGATCTATTGTCCTGAAAATGTTCAACCGCCCTGAATGTGAGTGTGAGAAAAGTGACGCTAACCTTGCAACATTCACAATTAAGTGACAAATATGGCTTAGACACATGTAAAGGCAAAGGGTCCCAGCAGGTTCCTATTAGGGAATGTTCTCAGAACTTTAGTTCACATTCTGGTAAGAATCTTTCAGAGTTCTGAACAAATGTTAATCCAGTAACATTAATACAATGTAGCGTGTTACGAAGACTCCTAAGGTAGGGTAGAGTGGGGGAAAACACCCCCCCTTAAGGAAAATGTGACATTACAGTGAAACAAAACATAAATGTGACTAGAATTGCCATCCCGGTTTTGAGTGACTATGGCAGGAGTTATTCACCAAATATTAAAATTGCTCAGCCTTCAAAGTTAATTAGTATTTTGACTGAAAATATTTTTGTACAAAGGGGGCGTTTTGCCCCAGCGGTGGGGTAAAACGCCCCCCAAGGTGGGGTAAAACACCCCCTTTCTTACCAACCAGTTTGCTTCATCAACAGCAAAATGAACAGACTATAGTTTTTAATCTCTAAAAGTAAAAGGCAAGTAATATATTAACATGTACAGTGGTGGACAGAATTAATGGCACCCCTGGTAAATATGATCAAAAATGGCTGTAAAAAAAATAAATCTGCATTGGTTATCCTTTTGATCTTTCATTCAAAAAAATTCGCAAAAATCTAACCTTTCATTGAAGTAAAAGAATTGAAAGTGGGGATGAAATAACAGTTTTTCTCCAAAACACGTCGGCCACAATTATTGGCACCCCTAGAATTTTTTACGAGTAAAATATCTCTGAAGTACATTCCCATTAATATTACCTTTATTTAGCACACCAGGGTGACTAGGAACATGAAATTGTCTAGCTATGACTTCTTGTTTCACAGGACTTTAATCATCCATCACAATGAGTAAAACCAAAGAATATAGTTCTGATGTGCATCAAAAGATTGTTGAGCATCACAAAATAGAAAGTGGCTGTAAGAAAATAGCTGAAGAATTGAAAATCCCCATTTTGACCATCAGGGCAATAATTAAGAAGTTCCAATCAACTAAAAATTTTACAAATCTGCCAGGAAGAGGACATGTGTCTATATTGTCTTAATGCACGGTGAGGAGGAAAGTTTGAGTGACCAAAGACTCTCCAAGGATCACAGATGGGGAATTGCAGAGTTTACTTGAGTCTTGGGGTCAGAAAGCCTACTTTTTTTTTTTATCAAACAACCCTTACACAACCACATGTTGTTTGGGAGGGTTTCAAGAAAAATCCTCCACGCTCCTCCAAAAATAAACTCCAGCATATTCAGTTGTCAGACATGACGGAACTTCAAAAGAGACCGGATTCTATGGTCAGATGAAACAAAAAAAGGGCTTTTGGCAGCAAACCCACCAGATGAGTTCAGGCCACCTGGGTATGCGTCATTGTCATGGTCGCTTCTGTGTGGGTGTGGGTGTGGGTGTGGGTGTGGGTGTGGGTGTGGGTGTGGGTGTGGGTGTGCGTGTGGGTGTGGGTGTGGGTGTGGGTGTGGGTGTGGGTGTGGGTGTGGGCGTAGCTCTGTGGGAGCCAGGTTAGGGTCAGGATTGGTGCGACGTTGTTCTTGGGTGCAGGCTGTCCTTATCACAGTGCAGCTCATGTGTTTGATCAGATGGAACACCTGTACATTTGCAGTTTGCCTATTATGAACGAGGCTGTGAGTAACTGAATATTCTGTTGGTGCATCAATCCGCTCATCAGCAGTTTGTCTCTGTGGACTGCGGGGCAAATGCTCCCTAGACAACGTCGTTAGACTGCACTGTTTGTTCTGCTGCCATTAATACTACGATGTGACCATTTCGTTTGTTCCCTTTTGGATTTGTTTTTCTGTAATTTAACCTGTTTGTCCAATTAATTGTTATTTTCATTTTGAATTGTTTGACTTTATTTTGTTGTGTTTTATTCTATTTTTGTTTATAGCAGTTGGCTGCTCCAATGTTTGGGCTTCAATGGCAATTTGATGTAAACTCCTTGGGTCACACCAGCCTGTTTAACTGCTGTGGCCAGTAATTTGCCAAGTGTTGACCTTCATAGTTTGAACTTGTTCTACTATAACTTGTTGGTACATGTGTCTGCAGCTAATTGTGAAGTATATTGTTTTTTTGTTTGTTTCTTTCAGGAGCTGAAGGCCCCCGGTGTAGGGAAGCTAGCTGTCCTTGTCCTTTTTGGTGGTGGTGTTTCCTTCAACGAGTGTTTTGCCGTTGGCACTTGCGTTTCCTTCACTTAGCGAGTGTGAGTGTTTGTGTGGAGTGGAATTTGGTGAGTGGTGTGGTCTTAGGATACTCACTGCCCAGCTAGCTGCCCTACTGCTATGCCTCAGCCTGAAAGTATTTGTTTGTTTGTTTTCTTTATTTTTGGTCTGGTGCACACCGAAGTGGTGTGAACTCTTGCCCCCTGAGTCAACAGTTTTTATATTATTTAAAATAATTATTGTTGTGAAAATAAAAGTTTTGTATTCAGATCCACGTCTCTTGTCCTCTGTGGTAGCGAACCTGTGTGTCTTATGAAATTTCCCAGTTCACGTAACGGGGTGGCGTAGTCTGCTTTTTTTTTATTTCTTTTGTCCATAAGTGTAACCGTTGCCCTTCCACTTCCCCGCCACACATGGTATTATGGATTCTAGCAAATACCAACAGATAAAAAATTAAAACCTGACGGCCTCTGCTAGAAATCTTATAATGGGCCGTGGTTGGATCTTCCATCAGGGCAACGGTCCAAAACAAACATCAAAATCAACACAAAAATGGGTAACTGAGCACAAAATGAATCTTCTGCCATGACTGTCCCAGTCCCCTAAACTGAACCCTATAGAAAATGAGTGGGCTGAACTGAACAGAAGAAGCACCAACATCTGAAGGATCTGGAGAGATTCTGTATGGAGGAATGGTCTCTGATCTCTTGTCAGTTATTCTCCAAACTCATCAGGCATTATAGAAGAAAACTCAGATCTGTTATTTTGGCAAAAGGAGGTTGCAAAAAGTATTTAATAACAGGGAGCCAATAATGATGGCCAGCGTGTTTTGAAGAAAAGAGATTTATTTTATAATGTGATTTACCCCCCACTTTCAATTCTTTTACTTTAATGAAAGGTTAGATTTTTTTAAGGTTGCACAGACCTTCTCCAAGTGCCTCTAGACAGCAGCCAAGGATATACTCCAGGGTTCCATGCTTGTACTGTAGGCATGCCGGTGACTCAGTGTGATTCAGTCTTCCAAAGCTCTGCCCAGGTGACTTTCCTCTAATCTCCTCCACAGTTGCTCTCCCCTTCTCCCGGACAAGGCGGACCCTTTCCTTACCTCTATCTGGCCCCGGAAAGGATCATAGCCCCATTCTGCCTCATGTGACCACTTCTACTAGCCTGCTGTGCTGCAACCTTTCCTCTGCCTCCTGAGTGGCCTCTTCTGCCCTCCGTTTTCTGCCAGTCCTCACTTGGATCCCTGCATTGGCTATCTTCAAAGCTAGGGATATAACGATTCACTCCGAGTCGGTTGAAAATCGATACAAATATGTGACGATTCAAGTCAGTTGAGATGTTAAACTAATCGATACACGTTTTAAACAGCAGGGGCTATTACTGTATTGCTTTACAGGAACGATAGCAGCGAGTATAAACCACACTGACAGGCGGATTTACAGCCCCACTCGCGGCGACGAGTTATGGCAAAAGATACGAGGCTGTTTTCTGTTTCCAGGCTCACCAAGAGAAAGACCAGCGTAAGGATGTATTCCACAGACTGAGGGAGAAAGCTGTGCTGTTGCAGTCGAACCAGGTGTTGTATTTATCTCTTTCTCAAAATGTCTACATAGATTTTTTTTTATAATTTGTTGATTATTATGGCATATTTTTCTAAATGTGTTCTGTTTTTCTAACTCTTGCAAGTGTTATGATGCAAATTAAAATAATTAATAAAATAATATTAAAATCTTGCCTTTATAACAATCTGAAACCCCTGTCACTGTTGTACTTAAATTTTAGTCTTTTTTTATTTATTTCTGCTATTCCTCTGTGCAGGACGAGGGTGAAGAAGGTGCCAGTGCCCATCCTCCTGAAACAGACATACTGAGCTGAAACAACCTCCTCCTGAGAAAACACCATCTCCTTGGAGGGACTTTTTGGGGATTTGTTTTAAAATGTCAATTTATTGTTATTATTACATCAAATATATTTAAATGTCAAGTCAAGTCAAGTTTATTTGTATAGCGCTTTTCACAATACAGATTGTATCAAAGCAGCTTCACAGTATTAAATTAAAATAATACAACAAAGTTTGTTTCAAGAGGAATTTATTGATTGATAAAATTAGATTAAATATCCCCAAAATATCCAAAGTAAATGTAATAAAGAAATGTTCAGCATTTTGTCTGAGAAATAAAAGGACACTTTTTCATTTATAATTCGTCTTAAATCTTAATTTGTAAAAAATAAATAAAATAAAAATTGTGAAAAAAATCGTATTGTGAAACCAGTATAGTGAATCGTATCCCATCGTGAGTTGAGTAATTCGTTACATCCCTATTCAAATCTCTTGAGTCCCTGTATTGTACCACTTCTCTAGTTCTTGTTATTTTAAATTCCTCCTCCAATGATTTGAAGGGTAATTGCAGCTTGTTTTGATGTCCATAAATGGCAAAGCTGCTGGACTCTTTGGCAGCCCTAGGCATCCCCTGAGGATTGCTAACTTTCCTCTTTAAGAATCGGCTCTGCATTTACAAGAAGGGGTCACAGGATTCTAGGGAGGATGCCATACTGAAACGTAACTTCCCAGACACCCCAGACTTATATTCTGATTTCAGCTAGCAATCCAACTCTATGCAGGTGGCCTGGAAGGATCTTGTGTCCCTCATAGAGCTGTCAAACACCTTGCCTAGTTCTCTTTTTCTGAGATAGTTGGAATTACTCTGTCTGCAATGTGGAATTTAAAATAGTTTACAACCTTCTCTTTCTTCAGCACCAATGATCTCTATTTGGCTGGTTTGAAATGCCTCCGGGCCAACTACACCAGCCTTTTAATCCCACTTGGAATTGCTGTTTATTTATCACTATTTTTTATTATATTTATCACCCTCATGCTGTTCACAACACTACTGTACATGACTTACTTTTTCCATGGAGAAAAGGTATCAAGTATCAAAATTTTGAAAAAAGTACAAGTTGATATTTTCTTTACAATGCTAGCATTTAGTGATCAGGTACTCTAAACCTCTAAAAAAGGCATTAAAAGCACCATTAAAGTACCATAAAAATCCATTTGATTGTATATTACACTATATTCATAATATATATTATGAATGTACACTGCATACTCTATGCATACTCTAATTTTGGGGATTATAAAATATTTATTTTGTCCTAGGGCAGCCTTGGATCACTGAGTGTGACATGCTCATGGGTGGCTGATAAATTGTCTATCTGGTTGATCTTAGTCTATGATATTGTAATACATTTTATGGGGCATCAAATATGAAGAACCAACAGAGGCACAACAATTGATTACAAACTGTATTTGTGTGTTTGTCATTTACTGTGGGCTCCACGAATGAGGAGCCCCGCAAGTCCACAGTATCCCCTCAGCATGAGCTGACGTGATTTCAGTCCTGCTGAGCCTGAGCTTCACGTCATGCTTGCCGAGCCAAAGACTGTTCACGCCAGGTCAGTCGTGCGACTCGTGCCTGTGTCTTCGGACAAGATGGCTGCTGCGCCTGAGTCAGCTCTGGATGATACAGCTCTTATGATTGTTGTTTTGTGTGTGTGGGCAGCACACACATCAGCTCCAGCCCACGAGTCTCGTCCTGTGATGGCCACCGGCAGAACATTTTTTGGGAGGGGCAGTAGGTACCTGATTAAGGCCTCAGAGGCCATGCCGCCCTGGCCCCTTGTACTGTCGGCGCCGCCCTGGCCCATTGCTATGCCGGCGCCGCTCCACGGGAGCCGCCCATAGAGGGGGAGCAATGTCACATTTTGGGTTTTGTTTCTTGTTTTTGTCATTGTCATGTTTCTGTGTCTTGTCATGTGATTCCCTGTTTGTCATGTGATCCTGCCATGTCTTGTCATTGGTTAATCGTCTAAACATTGTTCACAGGTGTTCCCTGTCTTGCAATTAGTCTGTGTATTAAGCCCTCATGTTTGCCCTGTGTCTTTGTCGATTATTGTATGTTTCCTGGGGCCTGTACCATGAAGCCGGTTTAGGTGGCTAGCCAGCTATGTTTCAGTTTAGTTTCCGCCAACCCTGGGTTTTATGAAAGTAGCTCGGCTTTAATCGGTGTTCGTTGCCATGGTATCTTACGCTGCACGGCTAACCTGCTCCGGGGCAGGTTATGTTCTGGATTCGAGATCTCAGACTGAAGTTTGACCAATCAGCTGAGAGCAAAGAAACATATAGGTGACGTAACTTATTCCCAGTGTCTGTTGCAATGGCTTGGACATCTCAGCGCAAATTGTTATACGAGCACTTCGTAAAGAAAGAGTTTTTAGCATGACAAAATCCTCTTGCCTTTCCTGATAGTTATTTGTATGAAAGATACAGATTTTCCGCGGAAGCAATGTATTATCTTTGCGAACTTCTTGAGCCGCACATAAAGAATTTAACACGTCGAATTCATGCACTTACTGTACGGCAAATATTGCGTTGCGTTTTTTTGTTGTTGCAAGTGGTACATTCTTGCACGGTGGGTGACGCACAGAAGCTCGGGGAAAACACGGTTTGTCGAACCATTCGCAAGGTCGCTCTGCAGGAGTAGGCTACATGAATAGTGTTCCCCGGACATTTATCGACCATGTCCATAAAAGCGGGCTTTTATAAAATTGCCGGTAAGATATATTGATAGGGTGACATCACATGAACACTTAAAAAAAAAAAAAAAGCAAATTTCACAAATGTACTATACAATACATGTTATTTACAATAATACAGAATTATTTTTAATCTTTTTTTTATTATTATTCTGTTAATCTTATGATAGGATTCCCTAGAGTCATTGCAATATGCAGTCTATTGCTCCAATCTCCACTGCTCTAGGGGAACATGAGGCAGATTATGTTCATAGTAAGTCCTATCACAGCCTTAATGTTCAGGTAGAGATGTGAATATGTGAGATGAATCTTTAAATTAATAGTAACATTAACAGATATAACAATGATCTACTAAACATTTCATCTGCAGACGACTTGTGGTCGTGAACGTATGATCACAAGTTTGGATGGTAAATGGCCTGGCTCCAGTGCTTGACTCACAAATTTCTGTGAGTCTGTTGTATCAGCGCTTTGAGGAAAGCCAGTTAAATTTGGTACTGTACAAAACACTGTTAATTTGAACTGAGATAGAAAAACCTACACAATAACCCCCTATCATGACCCTCAGACAGGGCCACAGCACAGCTTCAATGTGGCCCTCAGTAAAACCAGAGTGAAGATAGAGATGACCTTTGACATCCTAAAGGCACATTTCAACTGTTCGGCGCTTCAGAGTCACCAGAGCGGACCACTCAGCTGGTGCAGATGTAGATGCAATCACCATAAAATATTACACTTAATAAAAGCACATTGAAACTGAAGATAGGTATCAAACTGTTTTATTGGTTTTGTGGGATGGGAGGGAGAAAGAGAGCAAGAGAAAGTTGCATTAATAAATATTTATACTAAAGTGTTACTTGGTTAAATAAGTTCACATACTGAGATCAGTTTTATCCAGCTGTTTGATCTCCATTTTTTTTTTTTTTTTTTTTTGGAGCCTCCTCAGCTCACAGTCCAGCTCCTTTAGTGAACAGTCTAGTTCAAGTCTCCTTTAGTGAGCAGTCTAGTTCAAGACTCCTTTTGTACAGGGCCCTGACTGAGTCTGTTTCCACCTGAAACATAATTCCACCACAAACATGATCATTACAAGTTTTCTGGAGGCTCATCAAATCACAAAAAGTTCCTTGACTTCCTACAAACACAGGACTGACTGTAATTTATGTCAAGGGTTTTATATCCTTACCTTGTTCACATTTCTTCTGAAGGCCATTGAGGTAGAGGCCTCAGTTTCTGGGGCAGGTTGTGAAAAATCCTACAATAAAAGAGATGTGTAAGGGCCAGTCCCTTTTTTATGCCACACATTCAAATGTTTGCCATAATAAAAAGCCCAGTGCATTCACATCAGCAACTGTCTGAGAACACACAGACAGAGTGTCTTCATTTCCTCCACCCTAATAAATAAAACTGGCTAATGTAAAGCATAACTGTTGTAAAGCAGGTTATGTTTGGTGTTCTGTCTGCTGCATACTGACCTCTGTGTGGGAGACTGTGTGTATGTGTGCTGGCTTCAACAGGGACACTGTATTTCCCTTTACTGCAGAACATACAGTCAGCCATATTTAAAACTTAAAAAAACCCAGTGTTACTTGCTTAGAGGAGCCAGCACCAGGGTCAGATTGTACAGCAC
The DNA here is from genome assembly GCF_965113295.1 of Leuciscus leuciscus. Taxonomy (NCBI): domain Eukaryota; kingdom Metazoa; phylum Chordata; class Actinopteri; order Cypriniformes; family Leuciscidae; genus Leuciscus; species Leuciscus leuciscus. Next base: position 24,883,860 of record NC_138747.1, on the reverse strand, counting down.
CTGTAATCACATCCATAATCGGCCGTCCCTTATTGCCTACTCAGAGCCAACTCTTCCGCCACAGTGTATTCTGGTTTTCTGAATTTAACTCTTTATTTCGGTTTGCTGCAAACAAGTGTTTGTGATAAAATGTTCACAAAAGTAAAAAGGTTGTGGTAAATACTCACCACTTTAAATTATATTTTTATATTTTGTCTTTATCTGCTGACAAGAACATTTGGAGTTGGGGTTGCATCAAAAATCAATGAATATTGAATAATATGAACAATGAATAATATAATCTTTCTTAGTAGCCTACATACATGCACATTTTTTATATATTATAAAAATAGGCTATAGGCTATATTACACATAATATAGGCTATACATACTTATTGTATGTGTATTTATGTAATACATAATTTTACATAAATATAGAACGTATTTGTTTAACTTACACATTAACAATCAGCAATCTTTCTCCAACAGTCTTCTCTTGCTTTGGCAGCAGAGACCGTATTGTTTCGAGCTTGAAATACATATTTAAATTAATCGTAATTATGAATGATTATCTCTTGCTCCCAGGGCCGGCGCGTGCACTTCTGCCGCTCTAGGCGAAAAACATTTGTGCCGCCCCCAGGGCTGGTCCGAATACCATTTTTTGAGCTTCGAAGCTGCGGTAGTAATGAACATCGAATATTCAAAGCTTCGAGAGGGTGCTGAACATATTCTTCTCTCTAATAAAGGCAGGAATCTCTATGTGTGTATGTCCGTTTGCATTTTGATTATTTCGAGAACCGTTCATCCAATCGACTTCACAAGGGAGTGCAGTGTAGCATTTGGTGGTGCAATATAGATGGATACGCGAGACACGACACGTTCAGAATTAATAAACTTTTAGTAAACTACAGAACACCGCGAGCGGGAAGCGGCGCACCTCAAGCGGGCAGGGCTTATATACTTGACGCACGCTGCACTAGCAATATAAAACGCACACACACATGTCTGTTAAATTAAGCAATACTTTAAGGTAGTCTATATTTTTCTGACTAAGGGACCGTTCGGTATTTATGGAAGGGGCCACCGGAGGAAAATAGGGGAGGGTCTATATAAAATAGGGGAGGGATTACTAAAACAAAATATGTTTTAGTAATTCTTCTATAAATTACACTGTGCAAACCAAAAGATATATACCCACCGGATGAATAAAGATCCGCCTCCACAGAACATAAAAGATTATTTTTATTTTATTTTTCGTGTTCGCATTTAGGCCTATGTAAAAAAAAAACAAAAAAAAAAACAATGTTACGGGCGTGACAGTTCTCCATTACGGACATGACTGCTCTGAAAGCGACTTTAAAAATTTCACAGAGACCTCAAACAGAAAGCACAAAGCCTTTCTTTAAAGTGAATTTCGTTTTTTTATTAATTGTATCTTAATTTTAATCAATGTTTCATCTGGATTTAATAAATAAGAAGTAAATATAGTAGAAAATAGATCATCACGGAGGCGCGGGCGAGTGAACTGGACTCTTGTCTCATAAATGAACCGAAACTCAGCGTAAGGTATGCTACTTGCCTCACAGACCTGAGAAATAGAAAGCTTGAAATGTCTACTTTTAAACAGAACAATTAAAAAAACAGACTGCTTTCTGCTTATGAAATGTGCATTTCTCTCTGGCGCGTTCTGAGAAGATCGCGACGCATCGTCAACTTCATCTTTGCAGTCGACACAGAAAACACTTGTTTATTAATAAACAATTAAAATGTTTCCTTGCTATATTTGACATATTAATAATCATTACTTTTGCTGGTTCTTTGTGACAGCTTTTAGATGCTTTATTGGCAGCGCCACCCACATGTTCACCATCAGCACCGAAAACATGATTTTTTTCAAATCTAAAATAAAAATCGTGATACGAACCGAATCGTAGGTTTGGTCTATCGTTACAGCCCTAGTAAGATGAGAAAGCAAGAGTTTATGGTTTAAAAACAAAACAAAAAAAACAACAATGTCTATCTGAACATCTTTGCCAAGCGCAAAGTACAGAAGTAGGCTAATCAATAAATTATTGGGGAGGGTCATGCCTTTTTTCACAAACATTTTGGAGGGTCATTGAAAAATGTATTGCTGGCGAAGGGTCATGTCTTTTTTGACAACAGATCTCAAAACTCCTCCGGTGGCCCCTTAAATAAAAAACCAACAGTCCCTAACAAATTACTGAAACAGTAAAGGGTAGATTTAAATTAAGAAAAACAAAATTTCAATAAAGAAAAAACGTAATTTAAATAAAGAAAAAAAAAACATTTAAATAAAGATTTTTTTTTTTTTATTTAAATAAAGAAAAAACGAAATTTAAATAAAGTAAAACGAAATTTAAATAAAGAAAAACGAAGTTTACATAAAGAAAAACGAAATTAAGTTAAATTAAAATCGAGATTAATTTAGATTGATAATAATGGGTAAAAAGGCTAATAGCCTATATTTTGTTTCTATTGTTATATTTTCCACAATGTCAAAGCAACGCAGCTTAACCCAAAACACAAGCTCAGGCATGCACTTCTGTCCATACAAACTCCGCTGTTTAGGCCAAGAGGAAGCAAATATATACATATACTATATGCGTAGGTGGATGTGATCGGGGATTTTGGCTGTGTAACATTTAAAGCCACTTAAATTAACGAAATTACTCAAATAAAGATTCGTTCATTTTTATGAACGAGATCGAACAAGAGAGTCAGTAAAATTATCCGAACTTCCCATCACTCAGTCATGAGTCATGACTCGTGAGAGCAGGGGGCGGGGCGGCGCGGGGCGGCGCAGCGGCAGCTCAGCAAATCATAGAGCCTATTTTGTGAATTGTTCATTCCCGATTGGTACACATTTTGCCGCCCTTACAAAAGTGCCGCTCTAGGCAATTGCCTAGTTCGCCTATATGGACGCGCCGGCCCTGCTTGCTCCTCCGCGGAAAAATATATCGCTCTCGCTCTACCCGCGATTGGTTGTTCAGTGTCGACGTCACTCTTTTATGTGCACGCGCGCGTGGAGTAATCATAGCTTGAGGATCAAAGCCTGAGTTGACAAAGAAAGTTGATGAGCTGCATCATGGTACCAATAAAGCCTGATTGCATCGGTTTGGTTTTGTCAACTCAAAACTAATCCTGTAACCCCGAGTTTGTTCAGCTACCTTCATGGTACAGGCCCCTGTTGATGTTCTTGTTTTGAGTTTCCAGTTTCATGCCTCGTCATGCCTTTGGTTTATGTTTGGTCACGTTTTGGTAATAAATTGCATTTAGGTTCTCACTTCAACTTGCCTCCAGTGGACTAAATCATGACAATAGTGATAGAATTTAGTGAAAGTGAAAGTCAATGGGATCCAATGTTTCTTCATTCTTCTTTTGTGTTCAACAGAATAAAAGTACTTATACAAGTTTGGAACTACATCAAAATGTATCAGTTTCTTTATGTTATGGTTGTATATCAAAATTACACTCCATGACCTTTTGCACTCTCTTTTGAACCACGAGTGATTCAAGATGCTTTGACTGTTTTTCATTTATTTTCTTCTTTCATTTCCAGGCAAAAATCAACCTTGTTGCCAACTTTAATGCAAGGGGATTTTGCAAAGATGTGGACTGGTTTCTTAATGACATGACTATTGTGACCAAACACTTAAAGACACTTGAAATAATAAGTGGGAAAAAAGTGTGCTTTGCGTTTAAATTAGAAGACTTGTCACCATCAGTTTAGTTTGCATGGACTTTCAGTTTGTTTTCTTTAGTCATGTGTATTTGTTCTGATTAACATCACTCATCTGTATCCTTGGTTAATGTCATTATAAGTTCATCCTTGTCAGCTGTGTTAGTTTAATCATCTTGTTTGAGTTTGTGTACATATAGGTCACCTTATCCTGCACTCTTTGTCTGGTCTCGTTAACACTATGGTGAGTGTTAATCTTTGTATGGATTGCTACCTGTCGGATTATTATAAGTAAAGTTGCATGTTTAAATCTTCATCTTCTGTGTCTACGTCTTCCTGTCTGCATGCACCCGTTACAACTTGGAATACAATTCACAATTTGTTTGGACTATGTTTAGGGTGCATTTATGGTGTTTTTTCCTTTTTTGAAACTTGAAAGCTTACGGTGAGTTTTTATTTTGCGTATGGAAACGAGATGTAAGAGTTAACATTTAGTTAAACTTTTCCTTTTGTGTCCAACGAAAGAAAGAAAATCAAGTGGATTTCAAACTATATGGATGAGTAAATGACAGAATTTTCCATGTGAAAAGAAGTATAGTTTAGCAAAGATTTTAAGAGTACTTTTTATGGAAATAATATACATAAGTGCAACCTGTATGAGCTAGGAGGAGTCAGGCAGGAACCCAGAATGCAGCCAGGACGATGGCCCACAGAGTCGTCGAGGGAGGGAGGAGCCATGGTGGAGGCTTGGCTGTCCACTCCAGGAGGATGATGGACGGAGATGGAGCCAATGCAGGTTGAGCCCAAGGTGAAGACTGAGAGCAGATGGGACCGGGCAGCACAGATAGTCCTGGAGGCTGAGGCCGAGACGGTAGTGACAAGCATCCGAGGTGGAGCCAAGGTGCCAGAGGACCGAGACAGAGCAGAAGGGGTGGAGAGACGGAGCGCAGCGGAAGGCCTGGAAGTCCATGCTGCAGACCGACTTCTAACCAAGGCAGAGCCGGAAGGATGAGGGAGTCTGGTGAAACGATAGTCTTTGGTGGAGCCAAGGAAGGGAGGAGCCCGGGCGGAGCCAACATGTCGACAGGTAGTGATGTTACGTCTGACACCGACGCTCCGAAGCTTGCTTCAAACTCGAACGGTCCTTGCAATGAACCACTGCTTCGGAGCTTGTATCATTCTGTCACTAGTCACGTGAAAATGACTTCTGAAGCAAACACACTGGTTCACTCCTGTAGTGAACCACCTGACTGCTTTGACAGCCCAATCCAGTGTTGACAGGTTTGAAACCTGGCGGCTGTATTTCTTATAAAAGTGAAGCCAAACCATGGCAACACCGTGATAATATTTCTAAAATAATGTTTCTGAATAAAAACCATACCATTTAATGAACACTTTGTCTAAGCCTTCTGCATGTACCCAATACTCTGCCACATTTTTTTTATTATTAATTAGAGAACATATGAACATTGTTACATAAAAACATGCATCAAAGACAGAAACTTCAAAAACCCTCTGCTACATTATACAAGTACAACCAGTTACACAAGCACATCCTTTTCAACATACAAAAATATCAGTCCCACCAGTTAACAAGTTATAGAGTTCTGCTTCCCACAGCTAAACAAGATAAAGCTTTTACACATGATACTGCCCTGCTAAAAAAAACTATGGAAACCATTACAGAAATTCTATTGGATTTAATGGTTTTCATGGGAATTTTATTGGTTGTTATGGGAATTATAGTGGTCTCTGTGGGTCTCTACTGATATGTGTTGGGTTCTATTGGTGGGGGCATTAAATCCTAATGGAATATGTCCCAAACACACTACAAAAAAGAATTCTGTAGTGGTTTAAATGGTAAAAGTCAATGGTTCCTATTGGTATTTTAATAGAAACCATTAGAATTTCTGTGATGGTTTCCAACTTTTTTTAAGCTGGTCTGATCTTCTGTCTTTGTCTAAAGAAATAATTACACACACACATCATGCTTAATGTTTTATGATCAAGGTGAACACATGAAATTCATCAGTATCTGTAAAATTCACCTACATAAATTAGTTTCACAGCACTAACACTGTTTCAGCTTTGATCGCCTCGGTAAACACGTAATAAACGGGGCGTTAACATATAAGCCTACTTGCATTTTATGGTTGTCAGCTTTGTTGCATTACATTTACTTCACCAGGAGATGGTGCTGCAATTTCTATCTGAATGAAGCTTCGAGTAATGAACCATTTTCGACACAATTGTATCAGAAAGCAATAATGCTTCGAAACGCTTCATTTGGCCATCACTATCGACAGGCTGAGATGGAGTGACGGGATCCGCGGCTAGAGGCGGAGTCGGAGAAGCTGAGGGGCTGAAGGGAATCAGTGGAAGTGGAAGTGGAGGTGGAGGTGGAGGTGGAGGTGGGGCTGACGGACTGGCTGATTTTGGAAGAGGAGATCGGAGAGGGAGGCTGGGTGGGAATTCAGGAGACACAGGAGACTTCGTACTGGACAGAACCAGCAGGGGTGCAGGATACTTTGAGCTGGGTGGAACCAGTTGAAACACAGGAAACTTTGAGCTGGACGAGGGATGGTGATGTCCTCTGCTGGGCTGATGGTGAAAGCCGATCCATTATTCACCGGCACCCACTCCACAAACGCAGCGAAATCCTCTTTGGGACCATTCAATGGAAGACGTACCTTGGACAACTCGCTGTGGCTGGTGTGGTAAAAACACGCAGAGTGAATAGTCCGGATGAGTTAGGCACGTCAGATCTAAAAACTCCCTTGTATGGTCCTCCAGTGAACGGTCCTTGCAGGTGGAGTCGTTGGACGGCGAGGTAGGTCCATAGTGAGGGGAAGAGAAGAAAAGAAAGAAAGAAAAATGCAGCAAAAATCTGTTTCTTGGTCCGGTATTCTGTCACGGTGGGTTGTAGAATAAAGGAGTATCCCAAAAAAAATTCATCCACAAACTGAAACTCAGGAGATTGCCAGAGAAAACCTTAACAACTACATTAAACATAGATGATACTGAACAGAAAGAACTCAAGGCTTAAATACAGAGGGAACGTAATGAGGGAGAACATAAACTAATTAACAGCCAGGAAACCTTACTAGGAAGGCAGGCAAAACAGGAACGGAACACAGTGTAAACAAAACCGAAACTGAACATAATCGTTACAAGTACATTTTAAATGTAATAACAAACCAAAAATCAAAATTGACCCCATTTACTTTGTCAGCGCATATTACTAGTCTTGTGGTGAACAATTCATCCGTGCAAGTTAATACACAGAAAAAAATTGTTTGCTGTGGTAATCTTTAATCAAAATCTGAAAAGTTACTTCCGGTCTGGAATGGCGTTCCTTTTCTGATGACATCAGTTTGACGGCTTGGGTTGAAAACGCTTAACTACTCCCCTCAAATCGTTAGGCCGTGTGTCCACCAAAGCGTTTTTTCACGCGCCTGGCTTATTTTTTCGATTAATTTCAATGGGAGCGCCTCATTTTTAAAATGCCATGAGCGTAACGAGGCGCTGAGCGTTTTTTTCACGCAGACTGGTGCATAGATATATACACTAGATGTCGCCTTAAAGACATTCGTTCAATGAACTGCCGTAGACAAGGCGACATCTAGTGTGTATATGTCTATGCACCAGTCTGCGCACACGTCAGATCAGAGCACTTCGACATGGCTGTGTATAAGTGGTAAAAACGATATAAATACTGTTCGTTTTCTCACACAAACCGCTCGTTTCGTGTCTTAGGCCATCAATGTGTACTTACGATGGGGAATTGTTTAATTTGGACGACGGGGAATTGTTTTAATTTGGACTCTGTGCATGCTCTTTGAGGCGGTGACCATAGACCTGCATTATATGACTGACAGACAAGAACGGTTTGACCTAAAAATATAAAAATTGAAACTACTGCGGAAAAAAAGACACCTACATCTTGGATGTCCTTGAGGTAAGCTAAAACATACCAAAAATTAATTTCAAAGTGAACTATCCCTTTAACACTAAGTTGTTAACACTATATGTTACACTACATGTAATCGCTCAATCAGTCAACCGCAGAAAGTTGTCAATAAAACAACTTGTAAACAATGTCATGTAGGCTTAATTCAGAAAAGTCAGCAAGAGTGCACTCTTCAGGTGTGTTTGATTAGGGTTGGAGATGAACTGTGCAGGACAGTCGATCGGCAGGAGCAGGATGGCTTGTCTTTCAGATTTTTCCATCACTGCAAAATTCACTTTTTTTTTTGTCATTGACAAACATTTTTCGGTTCACCCCAAAATGAACATTATTTCATTAGCCTACTCACTGAATCCCCTGATCAAAACACTGGCGAAGAAACAGAAACCAGTGTTAACATAAGCAGATGCATATGTAAAATAACACACAAAACTGCCTAACGTTACCGAATGAAATGTCGACCCAAGACAAACTATAGGACTGTGAAGATAATTGGGGTGATGGACTCGATCTACTCCATCTATGCAGGGACGTGCAGAGAGTTCCTCAGGGGCAGGGGCTCAAATGTAAAAAAGGGGCATATATATATATATATGCTTTGCATCACATAAATAAATTATATTTAAAAGTATTAAAATAGAAAACCATCCTTTTAAATTGTAATTTATTTATTTTTTTCTGTATTTTTGATCAAATAAATGCAGGCTTGATGTGCATAAGGGACTTCTTTAAAAAAAAATTTTTTTATCAAAAATGTTCAAATAATAAAGTCACCATTGTGTTGTTGTCAGCCTACACTTCACATAATAGGCCTGCAGGCCAGGGCTTCATTTAACAAACGATAGTTTCATCAAATGGCAAACAGTGTATCAATTAGACTATATACAAGTGACTTTAATACTATACTTACCATTAACGCTACTTTTGGTGTTGGTTTTGTGCAGTGCTTTGTAGTCAATTAACATCCATTAGTTCAAAGACGCAGATTCAGATCGCTTCATAAATATAAATTCGTCTATGTAATTTTCAAACGATTTATTTATAAATGACCGGAAAATTACCGCTCCACTTTACATTGTCCAATGAAATTTGAACTTGTTGTGCCAGATGACGATTGGTCGGTGTATTATACATGACAAACAGGCTTAAATGAATTATGTAATATTTTAAAATGTGTGATATGTGGATTTTTTATTGAATCGACACACTACCTTTTATCATAAAAACAACATATATGGCCTATATATATATATGTAAAAAAAAAATATATATATATATACGAGCCATATACTCACTGAAATAACCATATGCTCGAGATACCCACCCACCATACCCAACCATAACATACCCACAATGCTCGAGAGCATCGATCGGTTCCCGAGCAGACTGTGGGATACCTACGTTTACACTAGTGCATTTTCATTTAACGACTTCAGTATAATTTCACTTTGAACTTAAGACTGCTCATGTTACTTTTGACCCCGTCAGTTGGGACGAAAGTAACACACAGGTGGGTCAAAGTAACTACAATATACAAGCTAGATGACCTTGTTAACATGTAACTGCAAACATATTTTGGCCTTTATCTTTGCAAAACATTTTTAATTTACATTTTCATTTTAAATTCTGTTTCATCAATGTTTCAAAAGTAACCCAACAGTACAAACTTGAATTGTTTAAAATATTTTTGTCAATCTATTTTATTAAATGTTTTTTCAACATGAAAAATATAAAAGTTAAATTAAATTAGCATAATATAACAATAGTCATTTTTCACTATAGCAGGACAAAAGTAACAAGTGTTCCCAGCAGGCACAGGATATAGACTACAACGTCGGTCAGACGGGTTGATGTCTAAATCCAATGTTTGTTTGACGTCAAGCTCCAACGTTGGGCAGTCGTTGAATTTTGGTTGGAATAAACCAAACAAAAAGGTGAAATGCATGGCCGTACACTTATTACCAGCTTCACTTAAAACTAACCAGATTTACTTTATTTAATTTCCGGTTTAAAGAAACCATATTTTGTATTTTAAAGTCACCATTATGGTGGTTAGCGTTTGCTTTAGTTGTGCTCTTGACCCTTGACTCTTTAATATAAAATTTTCTCTGGCTGCTATAATTGTGTGTTTATAAAGCACAATTGTTGTAGCTAAAAAAGCCATGAGATCAGGTGATGTTGGCTGTTTATTGATGATGACGACGGTATCATAATGTAATTGCCTGAATCCCTGATCTTATTCAGAGTCTAATGCTTTGATTATATAGGACTTGTGTTTTTAATATTGTTTTATTCATAATAGAAGTCATTTAATTCTACAGCATATCTTGTTTATCAAATAATATACTTGGTTTTTAAAATCTATTTAGTGCACAAAAACCTTTCATCTATGGCATTACTTAGACGCACACAGACATCAAGAAACAGCATATGAATCTCAACAATGGTGACATTCAAACAAAATATCCAGATAATCAGATCAACTCTGAGCATAAAACAAGCAACAAGAAATCCTGCATAATTTATTAATGCCGCAATGCATGCTGGGAGATATGGGTGAGTTTTGATTGGTGGTACCCAGCATGCACTGCAGTACTCGAAAACTGCTTTCCGGACCTAACCACGGGAAACGATGACGAAATCACGTGATATTTGGCAGCTCCGTCAAGGGTTGCGTACTGAACTGTCATAGCTTGAAATGCTAATATAGTCAGGGCACTGAGAAAATCACTTTGTTACTTTCGTCCCGCGTTACTTTCGCCCCGGATCTCCCCTACCCAAATTGAACTGTTGGGTAACACTTTATTTTACAGTGTCCTTGTTACAGTACATATGTTACATGTACTTACCATAGTAATAACAGTAAATTATGCATAATTAAAACTACAGTCACCCTAACTACAAAGAACCTTTTGTACAAATGAAAGGTTCCATGTAACCATCAATGACAATACAGAACCATTATTTTTAAAAGTCTAGTATCCTTGAACAAAGATGAATTTAGGCTTTTGCCCACACAGCAAGATTAAATGGATGCGATGACAGGTTTAGATCCAGAGTATTTGAATCACAGCTATTTGGCATGGAACTGAGAAACTCTACTCAGTAAGTTATCCCACACCAGCAAGTTTAGGCATCACCTGTCACACCTCAAAGTGATACTTTGGCATTCGAAAGATACAGAGATAAGAATGGCCTAAATCAATCACAAAGATCTTAAGCATGAACAAACACATGCTCAGTGGCATGGAACCAACTAGAAAACAAGAGCATTTTCTTAGAAAGGCTGAGACCCTGAAAGGCAAACTTACTTTATTACCAAGCTTTTCTCATTAAGAAATTAATATTTAATTTAACGGCTAAATTAAGCAGTGTCTCAATTTTTGGTTGTTGTATATATATATATATATTAATATAATTTATTTAGTTTTTTTATTGATATGCTAGATTATTGTTATAGAAATATTACAGAATATTGCACAAGAAATAAAAAGACATGCCAATTTAAATGTACAATTGCAACACTTTATTATATACCGAATGCCCTTTTACCCACCCAAGCACACTACACACACACACACACACACACACACACACACACACACACACACACACACACACACACACACACACACACACACACACACACACACACACACACACACACACACACACACACACACACACACACACAGAGTGAGAGAGATATACAGATATAGGCTATGCAGTTCACAAGTTACATGTATATTCGACTAAAACATCAAAAAAGAGAAAAAAGTATATCAAAAGTATACAAAGTATAAAAAGGATTCATTGTGGAGAATGGAAACAATTCACAGTTCGTACATTCATATTGTTCTAATACAATGAACAGAAGCAAACCAATACAGTTCATTATGAACCTCGGCATGAAGATAGTAATTCAGTCTGATGTAGAAAATATATGAATCAGCAGGAGTGATGTTATAAAGTACATTTTATAGTGTATTGGTCTAATACACGTTTTCTTTGTGTGTGGTTAAAAATACAACAGTTTCGTCTGCTGTGGCATGATCAAATCTGTCTCAGAAACTCGTACACTACATAGTGCCTGTGTTTTTCTTATCTATTTTCTGCCTGAGTTCTTGCACCCAGTGTTGTCTTGGATCAGCACAGAGCGTCTTTGATTTCCTCAGCTTAAAACTGTTTGGAGACCAGAAAAAGAAAAATCAAAAAGACATACATATCTCTGCAACTGTGGCTGTAAAATTGCTGTGTAAAAGCTGCATAATACAACCCAGTGTTACTGGTACCATGAATTCCAGCTTTCCAAGTGTTTGTGTTTTATGTGCTTGATTTAAAATACTCACACAATAGCAGGAATGTTACATCCTCCATCTGTTTCCTGTATTCTGTAACTCACTATATTTCTTCTCAAGGACTTCCTCACCCCTACAATGTACTTTAAACAGCAGTTTTCATAGGAACCTGAGAATAAATCAAAATTATATATTAAGTTAAGTTTGCATTAAGTTTGATTCTGTGATTTTAAATAATATTCTTGTCTTATAAAACCATTAATTTTCTTACCATTCTATTTTTCTATTTTATTTTTATATCTATTTATGAAAAAGCACGCTTCATCACTCTTTCTTCATTTATCATTTTTAATTTCCTGTTAAACCCTTGTATAAAAAAGCTGAAATGATTTAGAAACTGACCAGTTATTTGTATATATTTATGCAAATATACATAATTATTTTTAACTGTATATTTAATATTACTAAATTAATATCACATTTTCAATGCATAATTGAAGTGATCTTACTTTAATAATAAGTTCTTACCTTGTGCCACACTGGGATACATGCAAGCCAACAGCAGGAGAAAAACCAGGATTTGAAACTTCATGGCTGAATGCTGTGTATAAGCTGCAAGAAAAGACAAGGAAATGTTTAGTATAAGCAGTTTTGCATTTCATTATGTGCATCCACCAGCCAATGTATATAATAAATAACATGAGGCTTTAATGTGCTGAATAATAGCTAGACCGCATGTCTCATCTTACCTCAGAGGTTCTCAGAAGAATGATGTTTTTCTTCACGGCTAAAGCTGCTCTTATCTCCTCCTCTGCTTAGTTAACACTTTTTATAGCAACAAAACCTGATCCTTAGCCACGCCCCCTGTCACATTTTGCCTAGATTTTACATTCTACTGCATTAGACGCTGTTAAAAAAGTGGATCCTGTTGATTGACTTTCAGTATTGTTTTAACAAATTGCAATTGACTTAAGAGTTCCCTGCACTACAGTCATAAAGAGGATACCTGAAGCGATATCTCTAATATCTTAAACCTCTATATTTGGTCAGTAGGGAGATGTTTTAGTGTGAGGGATGGAACCACTGGGAGTCTGGAGTTTTTTTTTTTACAGCCCCCATTTCTCGCCCCTGCCATTATTGCACAATATAACATCTTTGCCAAATCCTTTCCCCCTTAAACATCTGCTTTAGAACTTTCTATGTCTGTGTGCCAATAAAACAGAACAAAATCTGATGTAGGCTATTGTGCAACAAGATTCCCCTAAATTGATCATGCTTTTGAAAATGTGCATGTTGTGTGTTTATGTCACATTATCTCTTCCTCCCTTATGTGTGTCTCAACAATGATAATTCACTATCTTGGCCCTGACCTGGCCTTAATCTGACCTAAACTGCAGACTTGTGTTTCTTAAAGGAGATGGTTTAGTGACAATAATTCATAGTGTGCCAAAATCGGGGGAATTGGGGAATTCCATTTTAACCCTTTCATGCATAGTGGTCACTACAGTGGACAGCTATTACAAAAAAGCATTTTCTTGAATTTGCACGAGTTTTGATGGCATAGTTGCACATCAACCTCTTCAGTGGACCCTGGTGCATCATCCTATACATTGCAACCAAGTGGCAAGCCGTTGTGTTTTAATTTCCCCCCCCTCCAAATCAAGATGGCCAATGGTCAGTTAGAAATGCCAAGTTGCTCTGGAATATCCACCCATTCCTTCTATCCTAAGAGACTCTTGTAGGTAAAAAAAATATTGCAGCATCAAGCAATATCTAATGAGTTCTATCACAGTTAAATTTTCCAAGTTTTGATTTTAGATTGGGAGAAAAATCTGATTAATCATCTGTCCACTATATGGACCTCATGCATCAATGGCTATTCGGTTGTTAAGTCGTGACGTAACCACTCTCCGATAATACTCTTTCCGGGTCCAAAGTCCAAGTCCTCTCTACCGCTTTCGCTAGTGTTTTGGTTATTATTGAGTGTTTTTACAATGCCGCAGTGCTGTGTCCCGTGTCCCGAGCTAACTCACTTCAACCTCGTAAATCTTCTTTTTCATTGATGCCTGGACTCTACCCTTAATTATGCCACCTGAGTGATGAGCTACACTAACCACTCTGTTGGTGTTAAAGGAATTTAAACCCTTTTTGACCGCCAAGGGTGCCTCACTAAGAAGGACGTGATCGTAAATAAATGTACAGGTTCCACCATTGTTATTTCTGGACGAGAGGAGCGCTTGGACCCGGAAAAGGCTAAACGTCACGTGTGACGTCAGACTTAACAATCGGATATTTCAGCTACAATTCATACTTATACTGTGAATATTGTTTTTGAAAATACTTAATCTGCAGTGACTTTTTTTTTACTGTAAATAAATGTATTTGTATTATTAGAATATAATTTTCATTGATATAAAAAAAAAGTGATGTGATTACATAATGTATGTGACTTGTAATGCATTACTTTACTTGTTAGATCAAAAAGTAATCTGATTTCGTAATGCACGTTATTGTAATGCGTTTCTTTACTCGTAACATCAAAAAGTAATCTGATTATGTTATGCATGTTACTTGTAATACATTACTTGTAACATTTTTAAAAAATCTCATTACGTAATGCATGTTACTTGTAATGCGTTTCTTTACTCGTAACATCAAAAAGTAATCTGATTACGTAATGCACATTACTAATTAATTACTTGTTAGATCAAAAAGTAATCTGATTAGGTAATGCATGTTACTTGTAATACATTACTCGTAACATTAAAAAAATCTGATTACGTAATGCATGTTACTTGTAACACATTACTTTACTTGTAACATCAAAAAAAGTAATCTGAATGCATTATGCATGTTACTTGTAATGCGTTACACCCAACACTGCTCATTTCAGATGAGATTGAAAAAAAACGTATCGCTAGATTTTCTCAGAGGAGGGCTATGAAATGTGTCCATCTTGAACATAATCAGAATTATCAGCTAATAAGGGTAAATCTCCATACTCTGGTACACTGGAGAGAGCATCTGAGTGGTTTCCACAGTTGTACATTGACAGGCAGTAGAAGATTCTGATGGAATCACGTCCTCGTGTTCTGATATCAAAGATACGCAAAGTGCAACTTGTATGAAGTTCAATTGCCTTTGCAATATTTCACATTTATATTTTTTGTATATATTTTATAGTTTTCAGATGATTTGATATAATTTTATTGATTAGTTTGTTAAATACACATACTTTATCTATTTGATTATTGTATTATATTTAATACAGTATCTCTTCAGTTTAAACCATAAATGCATGCTCTCCACTCAAGTGGACATCTGAAAATCTCTTTGAAAATGTGTAAAAAAATTATAATAGTAATAATAATAAATACAAATCTTGATTTTCATGCCCTAAGAGCAATACAAACACATAGGAAAAACAATCCTGACTGAGGTTTTCATAATTCATGCATGAAAGGGTTAATAAACAACTTAACAAACATTTCACCATGCAGGACATGAGAATCTCATCCTTGAATTGGTGCATCTTGTTACAGATGTTTAGAGGCTGTTGTTTGATCTTTTATTAAAAAACTCCGCAGAAAGGAGTTCCACCTCACCAAGTCTTGAGGGTAATAAAGTGAGGGTCAGATTTATTTGAAAAATTCACCACTATTTAAGAGATCTCTACATTTGCTTTCAAAGAATATTGAGTTTTTGTTCCCCTCAAACTTAGAAGACGCTTCAGCCTCTTTGGGGACCACCCGGCAACACTGATGGAATGTTAATTAGTCCCATATGGAGAACGGTTGTTTTGATTGATTTAGTCTTGTAGAACTTTTTGTAAACATTTTTGTTGTTTTGTCACAATAAGATTCTGACAGTGTTTCTACATAAGTAGCTAATTATACTACACTGAAAAAAGCGATATGCGCATATTTGATTTATTTATGACATGCCATCTTCCCCCTAACCACGTTTTTATTAAGTCATATTTCTATAGCCCTATGTTACAGATGTTCTTGATTTCATCTCTCTTTTTTATGAGGCTTACAGTAGAATTTATGCGACAACTTAAACATCTTACTCCACTCTCCCACAGCTGTGAACATTCCATATTCTTTTTGCATTGCTGAGAGTGGAAGTAATGCAGAAACGTAAACTCTTATAGAATTTATTTGTTTACTATTGGCTTATTCCTACTTGTTCGGTTTCGGTTCTTGGACTCTTTAGTCCGCATGACTAATTCTCCAAGAATGAAATACAGTCAATGAAATAAGCATAGATATGTATATGTAGGCTACATACAGTAGTCAAAATTATTCAAACCCCATTGCAAATCCGGTTTATTGGCAAAAATGTACAGACTTTCAGCTGTTTGCGATAACCAAATCAAACAAAAGTAATTGAAATAGCTCAACACAACACAACACGTTTCAAGTGGTTTCCCCAAATTCAACAGAAAATGCTACTTTTAATGACTTCTGCAGTCTCAAAAATATTCCAGGACTTCTTCTGCAACAAAGCCTTGTTAGAAGGTCCAATGATGCCCAAGCTTCAGTTTCCTCACTGATGACATGACGTTTTCTCCAAGGATTTCCTGATACCTCAATGAATCCATCTTTCCTTCCACACGCTGCAGGTTTGCCCGTGGATACAAACCAGCCCCAGAGCATCACCGAGCCACCATCATGCTTAACCTTTTCACACGTGAGTTTCAAATATTCTGGCTGACCCCCAAGTGTAAGTTTTTCAAGGCGACTGTTATTTAGAACGTATCACTTTTACTGTTTCCATGGTGATGCGTCGTTGCTTGTCACATGACACACCGCATCCAAAATAGCGCTGAATGACTTCATTTTTCATTTTTTATTCACAAATGTGCTAGCTATAGCATGACATATCTGATATTCCGATTGTCAAATATGTGCAAGTGGATGTGTTTTGTTGTTTATACATCTTTATAACAATTGCGCTAGTTGAGCTTTATGCGGGATGGGCCATGTTAGTTTGCACCGCAGTTCAGAGAATCGGATCTATTGGATTTACAACATGTGAATTCTTCCACTGCTCCAGAAATACATGAAAGTATGTTACTGGTGAACTGGGAGAAAAATAGAGTAAACTTTAAAGTTACTTACACAATGTGTATCTGATATGAATAAAACGTGTCGTCTACTTATTATGGAAACGATTATTATTGCTGCTTCCATAGACATCAGTGTGTATTTTACAAACTCTAAATGTATTGTTTTTTTTAGTACTTATGTGAATTTAAATGTCTGAAACCTAAGATAAACATTAAACAGTGAATAGACTGAAAACACTGAATAGTTGTGATATAGGACAGGCGCTGAGCGCGTCCGTCTCTGACTCAGCGCTAGGCAAAGCACATTTGAATTTAGCAGTTGATCACGTGATGCACTGATCGTTCTAATCAGACCAGTGTGATCGTACGCTCCAGGGACCAGCCTAGACTGATCACACTGATGTGATTGTACGTGTGAAAGGGTTAACTGCAGGCAGAGTGTTATTTTCAGCAAATGCTTCATTCTTCATCTTCCAGTCATACCGCTGATCCATAGAGCCGAAAAGTTCCAGTTTTGAGGCGATGAAATCTTCTCTTAACTTTGTTTTGATTTAGCCATATTTCTAACATGCAGTCAAACGTGACACTCAACAAACTGAAACACAGTTCAGATATTTCATGTGTTTTAGCTCAAGCACACCTGGTGCAACTAATGAAGCCCTTGATTAGTTGCATCAGGTGTGCTTGAGATAACACCTGTTTTGCAGATTTATGCTGTTGTGAGGGATTCTATTCAGGGGGTAGAATAATTTTGAGACTGCAGAAGTCATTAAAAGTTGCATTTTCAGTTGAATTTGATGAAAACACGAAGCATTTGTTGTGTTGAGCTATTTTAATTACTTTTATTAGATTTGTTAATTTTGCCAATAAACCTGATTTGCAATGGGGGTTGAATAAGTCTAAAAAGTGTAAACAAAAGTGTGTTTACGCCATGTCGTAATTACCGTGATAATTTTGAAATGCAAAAAGCCTTCACGTGCTTCTAGAATTTGTAATTACAAAAACTCGTAATTTTCTGAGAGCTACGACCTGTACCACATGATGACGTATTTCACAGGTGCCCTTTTACACTCACGGTCGCACCAGTGGTGACGTCATAGGCTGCAGCCTGCCAATGTCAAGTTCATTGTCGTGTTTGACTCATGCTTCAGACACCGGTCACGCCGGAGGCATTCCCCATAGTGCCCTTTAGAGGATGCAGCGCGAGTTCCCTTTCAAAAGGGAATAACAGACAATCTGCATTAATGGGCACCATTTTTGGTAATAGTGGCTCACAGCTGATTTGCAGAAGTACATGTATTTCAGTAAGACTGTAATAATGTGAGTTAGCTGGAGACCTACACAATATAAAACACAAAACTATGTATTTTGAACACCTGGTAGAAAATATATACATCAATAATTAATCATACTTACGGGTTGTGATTCTAAGGAGTTGGTCCAAATAAAGTGGGTACTGTCCCATCTTTAATGGATAAAAGTTTGTAAATACCATTTAGACCTCACGTAAATTTGAGAAGCAATTGTCAAAAGGTTGTAGGCCTACTGCTGTTGTATCGCTGTGATCATTTTAACCACTCATCCTTTGGACGTGTTTACAAAGAGAATTTGCTTTTGCAGGGCAGAAAACAGCATCTTCTCGACATGTACTCAACACGAACCAGCAGCTAGCTACAGCGTTTGAAGGCGCGTCAAAGTAGATGTTGTTCGCGGGCAGCCAATAAAGACCGTAGGCAGGCATTAGGCAAATGTCTTACCTAGTGACGTATAGTAGCCGTAACGGAAGTGGGATTCCAATTCCTGACGACTCGTTTAGGTGGTTCAGAGTCGATTCCTTCTTTTGGGAGACATTAGTTTTATTTATCGTGCACTTTCGGCTTCACAACTTTGCAAATCGTTTACATTCAAACTACAATAGCTACATTACACATTGCATGAAAGGTAATATTTTTAAAAGTATTGGGGAGCTTTAAATAACAAATCATATTCAAATATCATTTGACACAAATAATTGTTTGCTAAATTTGTTTTTATGCACATGAAATGTAGCAAATAAAATCATATTGTTCAAAATAAAATTCACAGAAATGAACTGTGTCATTTAGCTACAAGAGGAAACTAAAATCTCTACAAAATCTTTGAGAGAAACAACAATCGCATAAAGTTGTTCCGGCCTCTCTACGCAAAATTACTTTTCAACCTCAAACTCAGGAACCAAAAATAAAGAAATCCTATTTTTATCCAAGCAAAATGTGGGAAACCTGGATACACACGTGATGCGCGAATCGCGGTTATATCCGCGGGCGCTGAGGATAATCCGCGGATCGGGCGGGTCAAGTAATAAAAATAACATTCTGATTAATTTCGGGTGGGTCAAGGGTGGATATGATAAATAATTATTAACGAAAATATTACTACATTCTCTAGAATATGAGCATGTCTAAAATGTATTTGTTTCCCCCCCGTCAGGCAGAATATTATGGAAGTAAAATAATGTCAAATGTTTTTGAAATAAAAAGCATGTTGAATTGCACTACTTGAAAAAAAATAGGCATTGCATTAACCATGCTTGCATTTTAATGCATTGTATTTTTAGTGCTTACATTTTTATGGGCTGAAATTCAACATGGTTGAATATTTAAGCTGTGAATATTTCAATTAAAAACATTTCAAACACCTTTTCATTATAAAAAATTCAATAATCCATATTCACCTTTCATATTTCACTTCCAAAATATTCAAACTCTTTAAAAATACAACCAATAATATTCAACAGGCAATTTTCGGTCCATTTTATTTCGCTTTGCAAATTCGCTTCCACAAATTCAGTGGTTCAAATTCGACAGTAAATTCAACATTGACGTCCAGGAACTGCAGGAAAAGCAGTAGATTGCCGAGCAACTCTCCATCTGCTGTTAGTCGACCTCACCATCAGATGGTGCAAAAGCGCGTGTTGAAGACCAGCCACAGTTAGAACAAGTCATTCATTCATAAAACTCATTTACAGCAATGTAAGTGTATTTGTGATTATTATGACGGCTGATTCAGTGTCTTCACGGTTACTTTTCCTGTGTAGCCTACATGCATCTTTCTCTACCGTGAACGAGATTATAATGTTATTCCCCGATGCGGATATACAGATCCAATGTTACATTTTTGAGATTGACATATATTTCTCTTGGTTGTTTAGTTGCCTTAACTTTATATTGTGGCGATGTGCTGCTGCATGCAGGCTATTAGGGTTTCCCTCAATACTTAAGGATTCCCCTGCTGGACATATACAACGCTTAACGTAGCTTAATGGACTGCAGTGATGTAAAAGACCAAACTCGCAGGCAAGCAGATGGACTCAGAATAACGCGCAAAGCTTAATGCTGAGCGTTTCCCAGTGATAGACTGGCATAAAGTTGGCTTGACGTTGGACATTCGCACATTTAGGGACCGTCTCTAAAGTGTATACGACTTTGGTATACACGTTTCTAACTCCGATAGCATTTGAATAGAACGACTTACAGTCATAAAACCAACTGTAAAGTGTTCATTTAGTGTCAGGCATAATGCGCACCCTTTGGATTTTTTATATTTATTCAAATAAATTTAAGTTTGCTATTGAAGTTAGAAACGTGTATGCCAATGTTGTATGCAACTTTAGAGACGGTCCCTTAATGTGCTAATGTCCAATATCAAGCCAATTTTTACATTTAGTCATTTAGCAGACGCTTTTATCCAAAGCGATTTACAGTTAAACTAACAATAGGAGGACAATATGCAAGTGCTGTGACAGTTTAAGCTAATGCAATACACGTATGCATACTATATCATGTGTTGATTTTATGCCAGTATATCACGAAACGCTCAGCATGAAACTTTGCGCGTTAAGTTCATATTCTGAGTCCATCTTCTTGCCTGTAGCCTATATAATAGCCTACTTCCCTAATAAGGTGCAAGATTGGTCTTTCATATCACTATCAACGGAAGGGAAATCCTTGAGAGGTATTGAGAGAAACCGATTATAATCCTGTTCATGGTAGAGAAAGCTGATGACATGTAGAATACACAGGGAAAGTAACAATGAAGTTATTGAATGAAACATAAACACAGCTTTTTTGTGTTTATCATCTTTTCCGCATATACTGACACAGATAATCATTTTCATTTTTGAATGTCTTCGTCAGCAACAAGCGCTTTTGCACCATCTGATGGTGAGGTCGACTAACAGCAGATGGAGAGTTGCTCGGCAATCTACTGCTTTTCCTGCAGTTCCTGGACGTCAATGTTGAATTTACTGTCGAATTTGAACCACTGAATTTTTGGAAGAGAATTTGCAAAGCGAAATAAAATGGACCGAAAATTGCCTGTTGAATATTATTGGTTGTATTTTTAAAGAGTTTGAATATTTTGGAAGTGAAATATGAAAGGTGAATATGGATTATTGAATTTTTTATAATGAAAAGGTGTTTGAAATGTTTTTAATTGAAATATTCACAGCTTAAATATTCAACCATGTTGAATTTCAGCCCATAAAAATGTAAGCACTAAAAATACAATGCATTAAAATGCAAGCATGGTTAATGCAATGCCTATTTTTTTTCAAGTAGTGCAATTCAACAGGCTTTTTATTTCAAAAACATTTGACATTATTCTACTTCCATAGAATTTGCACTCTGCGCGGGGTCCGCTTTTTTAAGCAGGAATGGAGCAGGCCCGAGAGTGAGGTAAAAAAGGAGAATTAAAAACAAAACAAAAGTAAGGAAAGAAAGAAAAGTACCGTGTGGGAGCGTTTTAGCCAAGAGGTTAACGAGGATGAATCAAGTGCTGAGTATGTAGGCCTAATATGCAGCTGCTGTGAAGTGTTTGTGTGTGCCTGTTCGGGAAGTCGCAGTAACAGAAACAGTGACATTCCAGTTTAAGTTTCAAGGGAGTAAAGCCTGTTTATACCATTAAGAAAATGAAATTCTGTCAAATAAATTTTGTTTTAAATAAATGTTCATTTAAAAGCAGCCCTCATTCATCAACTCATGTTACCACCACCATTAGAGATGCGCGCATGCATCAACCGTCGCCGAGTCCGCTGTTGAAGAAGGTGATGATCATCCATTTTTCATCAGGCGTAACAACACATAAGAATAATTGTAATTTGATCATCGGGTGCGGATTCTTAAATCAGAGAAAATTATTGTGGCGGGTGGATGATTTGTTTTTGGCTTCGGATTCGGGTGACGTTGGAGCTCATCCGCGCATCTGACACCGCTTTATCTGTGCGGTTCATGATGACGCGAGGCGAGTCGACCCACTGTCAGCTGACCCGAGTCATGTGATTCAACATGTCGCACGCGGAACTACAGACTGATAAACAGTTTCATCCTGTGGTAGAGTTTGCGCTCATTGTTTTATATGTACTGTATGACTAAACTCATCGACTGACTGACGGTCGATGATATGTAGTTAATCTGAGTTGTGTCTTTCAAACAGTACTGGACGTGCTAAAATTATTTACGCTTTACATTCAATGAGAGCGCATGACTGAACAGTAATAATTACACTCGTGTAAGATTATAAAATAAATGTCAAGATGATACACACTGTATTATTTTTTCTCCTAACGCTTTCTGGCTGTGCGCATACAGCGTTTGATGGTGAGTATGTTTTAAATACAAAAGTAAGATATTACACAAGGGGAAACAAAGAAGTTATTATAACTTTATTTATAGATGCAGAAGTGACCATCAAAGCGCCAGCAATAGTGAATCTACAGGAAAAATCCTCTGGAAACATCAACATAACACTAAGGTATGATATGTGTATTAACTCTAATATCACTGAGTAAATGTGTGTTTTGGGAAATCATTTAAATTTGGCTTCTCATGTGTTTGTATTTACAGTTCATCGTTAAACACATCTGTAACCGTTTATTTCAATATCACATATTCATCAAACAATATCTCTTCAATAATTCAACTGCCTGATGAGGTATGTGCACTTTTTTTCTATAATATTTTAATACAAATTACCCATCTGTTTTAATCATATTCAAAATTTGCTGTTGAATACAAAGATTATGTTATTACAGTTAACTCAGATAGGAACTAGTAAATTATTTTTGTGAATCCTTTATTTTGTCCATGTTCAAGCAAAATACTGTTTTCTATGGAAGCCTGTTTCCATCACTGAATAAAAAAAAAAAAAAAGGTAATTGTGACATTTTTATCTTACAATTCTGACCTTTTTGCTCAGAATTAAGAGATATAAACTCGCAGTTGTAACAAAATGTCAGAATTGTGAGACATTTTCCTCTCAAAATTGGACTTTATAACTCGCAATTACAAGTTTATATCTTGCAATTCTGAAAAAAATGTAATAAAAAAAAAAATCTGAATTGTGAGATAAAAAGTTTATTCCATGGCAGAAACGAGCTTCCATAGTTTTTTGTGCCAGTTTACAAATACAGTAAAGTTGGTTTTCTACTGCATATTATATTTTGACGCCTGCTTTAATATGGAATATGTAAAATTCTGGATTGGAGCTCTTTTATTACATCTTTAGATTTATATAATAAGGCATCATATATGTCATAACATGCAAGTCATTTTCAGTATAAAAATCTCTTTGTCTGTGCCATCTGTATCCAATATATCCATTCAATCATAATCTAATAATCCTGTAT
Source organism: Leuciscus leuciscus (assembly GCF_965113295.1). Lineage (NCBI taxonomy): Eukaryota > Metazoa > Chordata > Actinopteri > Cypriniformes > Leuciscidae > Leuciscus > Leuciscus leuciscus. The sequence continues at coordinate 24,860,178 of NC_138747.1, read as the reverse complement.
TTTTCTATCTGATTTACACATGAAAAATCACATTAACTTGAAACAACTTGAAATCTATGTTTGTCCTCCGTCATCTCGCACAGGTTGTTGTGCCAGCAGGAAACACGTCTGTATCTTTTGAAGTGCAGACAAAAGGGGTTGGTCAGTTGACCGCTTACGTTTACAGCAATGACACTCGCATAAAAAGGTGCGTTGTAAACTAAATTCTCTTAATCTGTCACCAATTTAACATAGCACTGGATGAAAATGAAACCAGTGATCTTCTCCTACAGCTTCCTATTGGTTTCTCAAGAACTCTTCAGCCTACATTTTGTTCAACACATGGGCATTCTTTATAAAGTTAGATTTTTTTCCAATACTGTTATTTTTTGCTGTCAGTTACAGTATGAAGTAACACAAGTGGATGGACTATAACCAGATTTAGAGACATTTGCATCAGCACCTTGCAAAACCAGTTCTATTTATCTAGTTAGTTCCTTAATTCAGGGGATTTCAGACTGGTGTTTGTGTGCCTTTGGGTAATAGGTGAACTGTATTTAGTGTTCATTTGGTCAGCTATTTTTAATTTAGTCTTAATCTCTTAGTCCTGTGCCGAATGTACTTTTTTAGATTTTCTCATATTTAGTGAACCTAGTCCTGTTTTTGTTTAGTCAGGTTTTAGTTGACTACTTATTTTGCTCAATTTTAATCACAACGATTGTTATCATTTGAGAAATTATTTTTTACATCTCATCAAAATGATTTAATCTATAAGCACAAATCAAGAGAATGTCGACTTATACGCATGGTTTATTTGACCTCATCTAGTTTCCTGATTTATTGTAGGTTATTTCTCATATGTGACCCTGGACCACAAAACCAGTCACATGGGTAAATTTTTTGGAATTGAGATTTATACATCATCTGAAAGCTAAATAAATCATATTTCCATTGATGTATGGTTTGTTAGGATAGGACAATATTTGGCCGAGATACAACAATTGAAAAAATCAAAACATTGAGAAAATCGCCTATAAAGTTGTTCACTTATGTTGGCGATTGTGCTGCGTTCACTCACAAAAATACATGTTTTATATATTTACGGTAGGAAATTTACAAAATATCTTCATGGAACATGATCTTTACTTAATATCCTAATGATTTTTGGCATAAAAGAAAAATCGATAATTTTGACCCACACAATGTATTGTTGGCTATTGCCACAAATATACCCGTGCGACATGTGACTGGTTTTGTGATCCAGGGTCACATATGAATTAGCAGACTCTCTACATTATGAAAACAGGCAAAACTAGAAACTTCTCTCAAAAAATAAAACAGTGAAATTCCTAATAGTAATTCCAAATTACATTAAAGTCCCGCTGTAGTCAATAATTGTATTCCTTAAAACTCATCTTTGATCTCCAAAATTACATATTTAAATTATTTTTCCTTTTTTTTTAATGCCTTAAAATAGCTTGAATGTAACTGTACACACTTGCCTCATTTAGTATGTGGTTCTATGAATATGCAAATGAGCCCCGCCTCCACTCACTGGCAGCAGCTCAGAGATCCACTCGTTGACGATCACACGTTTGACATCATAAAGACCAGCGATTTCAAACCGTGTTTTTGAGACTGTCTTTGGTTCACTGCAGAGAAAATGCTCAGTAATGGTGTTGACTTATGAATGTGTACATGGTTTGTCTTAAAGCACATTAACACCACATAGATATATAAACAACATTAAAAACTTGATTTTCACCACAGGGGGACATTAATGTTTTTATATAACCCCCCCCCCCCCCCCCCCCCCCCCCAGCAAAACAGTCTGTAATATTTTTTTTTTACAAAAACAAAGAGAGATTTTGGTCAATGATGTTCCCTGTTGATATTGTCACAGTTATCATTTAATGACATTAGTGTCATCTCGTCATCGTCTCAGTTATAGAAAAAAAGTTCATCGACAAACATAGATTTCGTTGATCAAATTAACAGTAGTGCTATAGAAATACATTTACATTGAATTGGAAAAGTTTCTATAATATTAGAATTCTAAACAGCAAAAAAAAAAACTTTTGTGAGGGGAAAAAAGTGCCCCATATTGTGCTGTATTTCCTAATTTTGTTTTGGAAGTCTCCTACAATAGGTTTACATGCATCGAATGTCAAAAACTCTTTAGGAGAAACTCTTAAGTTTCAGTCTCTATAAACTCCTCCTTTCTGAGAGCCTATTCTGCTCTGATTGGCCAGACGGGCCAGTTTGTTGTGATTGGTCTACTGCTTACAGCATATGTTGTGCACACAGTGTTACAACAGTAACGATGGCCTTAGTTTTACCATATCAGATCCATCCCGAGACCACATCCTTTGGAAGAGCATGACTGCATAACTCCATTTATTGAGAAAACTTTGTCTTTAAAACTTAGCAGAACTTTTGCTTTCACAAACAGCTATAATACACACTACATGAAAGGAAATATCTGCAAAAGCATAAAATGGGCACTAGATATTTTCCAGATAATATTTTCAGAATTTGTTTTGGCTTTGAATAGCTTGAAAATAACGGCTAGCGGGGCTTCTCTTTTTCCAGCTCAGAAACACGAATCAGATTCTTGATTGTCAGAAGCAACGTCCTTTTTATCATCAACCAAATCATTGGCTGGATCTACTTCCTGGCCTGGTCCGTGTCATTCTACCCACAGGCATTCGAGAACTGGAAACGACGAAGGTACAAGTTTATCTTTGAGATTTAAGGATTTAGACTTAATGAAAATATGATGAATAACGTGTGTGTTTTGTTTCATACAGTGTGGTTGGCCTCAATTTTGATTTCCTCGCTCTCAACTTGACTGGATTCATTGCTTACAGTGTGTTCAACGTTGGTCTATTCTGGGTGCCTTATATACAGGTGCTTGCAAATTGACAGCTTTCAGGTTGTCAAATTTATTTGTAAAAATGTACACACTTAATGTTTAAAGGTCTAATGTAGTGCTAGTTGTACTAAAGCGGTATACTGTCTTTAGCTATTGTCTGATTGTTTACTAGCAGTTTTTTAATGGAGATGATAAATGGTGCATCTACAGGAGGAGTTCTTGAAGAAAGATCCGAATGGAGTCATTCCTGTCGATGCCAATGACGTCTTCTTCAGTCTCCATGCAGTAGTTCTCACTCTCGTCTATATTTGCCAGTGTGCCATCTATGAGGTAAACATTGAAACGCTAATGTGAAAATATTAATATTAACAATATATTATTTTACACACACATATACATTAGAAGTCTGCACGGGCTTTAAACTGAATCCCGAACCCGGCCCGTACCTGTGATCGCTCAACCCTACCCGACCCGTCGGGTACAGTTACATTTTAAGCCTGAATCCGAAATCCGTTTCTCACAACAAATACCTTTTTGCAATATGCTGTATTTTAGAATTGCATGCAACAATCAGTAAACAAATACATGTAAACAAGCACAGTTTCATCAAGACACAGTGGCCCACCCTCAGCAGACAGCACACCAGAGGAAAATGAAAAGTTATCAAAGTTATGAAACTTTGCAGGGTGAACAGGTGTAACAGTCACATAAATTCCTCTTGAACTCAAACGTCAAAACAAAGTTCGCTCAGTGTTGACTGTAACGGGAAAACACCTGGACATCTTCCATGTTGTGTTTTGCTTGCCGTCTGCTGGGTTGTGACCAAAAGAATGTGCAAGAGCACACACGCAAAACAGTTTTGTATAAATTAATTATTTTTGCACACATGCTTTTGCTCGCCTCTCGCTTGCTCTTTCGGTCACAACACAGCAGACAGACCGCAAACCTATGTACCGCAAACCTATGTACATACATATATGTCAATATATCGTTTTTCTTTAGTTACAAGCATGAACCCGAAGCTATTTATAAAACATTAACCCGGCCTGAAACCCTATCTATCTATCTATCTATCTATCTATCTATCTATCTATCTATCTATCTATCTATCTATCTATCTATCTATCTATCTATCTATCTATCTATCTATCTATCTATCTATCTATCTATCTATCTATCTATCTATCTATCTATCTATCTATCTATCTATCTATCTATCTATCTGCTTAAGTTTGAGGTCAGTCTTTTTTTCAAAAAGGTAATTCTTTTATTTAGCAAGGATGCACTCACTCAATACAGAAATGACAATACATATTTTTACATTATACAAAAAATATATATTGTAAATAAATGCTGTTCTTTTGAACTTTCTATTTATCAAAGAATCCTGAAAAATGTTGTCATGTTATTACACACAAAAATGATTTGGAAGCACATGTTTTCAACATTGATGATAATAATAAATGTTTCTTGAGCAGCAGATCAGCATATTAGAATAATTTCTGAAGGATCATGTGACACTGATGATGCTGACAATTCAACAGGAATAAATTACATTTTAAAACATATTAAAAACTAAATAAATGCAGTCTTCTTTCTAAAACATTAAAATATCTTACTGACCCCAAACTTTTATATGGTATAGTAATCAATTTATGACAAGTAATAATTAGTCAAATGAGTAGTTTTTAAATAAAAAAGCATATTTTTTTGTATTATGAAAAATCACAATAAAAAAAAAGTTAAGAGAGCAAAATTGCATTGCTTCTTAAACTGTTCTTAAACTTTTTGTTTTTTATTTAGAGAGGTGGGCAAAAGGTTTCCAAAGTGGCCATTGGGTTATTAGTGATTGGCTGGACCTTTGCGTTCGTCTCCCTGTTTGTTGCTGTGGCACAGAAGATCTCCTGGCTGGATTATCTGTACTATTTCTCTTACATTAAACTGGGTGTCACACTTGTAAAGTACATCCCTCAGGTACAACTCTCCAATCTCACACCATAACAGCACAAAAATGCTTTAAAGCTAGACCCACAAATAAAAATTCTGTCATAATTTACTCACTGTCTTGTATTAATGAAATACAAAGGAGATGTATATCATATGTTTTTTGTTCTTACAAACAAAAGTGCATGAGAACTGGGGCTGTCAAACTCCAAAAACAACACTTCATTATGTTCAATGTCAAATCTCATTCAGTTGGAAACATTCAGTGTGCTCTGTTCAGTCATGAGAAACATGAGAACCAATCCTGCATGACATCATGTTTGAATATTCACATGCGTGAAAGACATTTGAGAGCCGTGGTGGATTTGTATTTGGTAAAATGGCAGTTTGTAATGTCATAAGGGTGGGTAAATGAGGACAGAATTTGACAGTTTTAAGTGAACTATCCCGTTAAAAATGATGGCTACTTATAGACCAGTGCAGTCGTTTTTTTTGTAATGCAGTTCACTGCAATGCTAAACATAGATTTCACACTTCTCCTTTTTTTAACAGAATTGTACACTTGCTTGTACTTGTGGCTTGTAAAAGTAGATTGAGAAAGAGTTTCCAATGAATCAGGACATTAGAAGGGTTACTTCTGAGAAAGTGTACCTATCTGTGTCCTGAAGTGTAGAATGTTTGATTTCGATAGAATTTGATTGTACATTGGAGTAATATAATTTGTGTAACATATTTAGGGCTAAATATTAGAAAATAAAATTTTTTGGGTCAAATTTGATTCATAGGAACTGTATTATAATATATTCTCCCCCCCCCCCCCCCCCCCCCAACAGTATGTAACTTTGCTTCCTATAAATAATATACACTATATATATATGCATATATTTATAGGAAGCAAAGTTACATACTGTTGATCTTTGAATTACTTAAACTAATTATATATACATGTATATATTTATAGGAAGCAAAGTTACATACTGTTGATCTTTGAATTACTTAAACTAATTAACACTGCTATCAATCAAATGAAATCAGTATCAACAAAATTCATCTTACTAATAGTCTTAAAATGGCCAGTTAATATAATTAAGTTTTTGATTTTTAACTGTTGTATAAAATCAGTTTGGCAATCATACTGATATTGGGAAAAAGACCACTCTTGCTCACGTGAAGCTTAATTATATTAGGTTATAAAAAACAAACAAAAACTAACTCATACGGGGCAATACTTATCTTTTAAGGTGTCATTTCAGACCTTGCATGATGCTATTTAATGCCAATGACAAACTAGCTTGCTTGTTATTAATCTTAATGGAGTGCTATTGCCTAAATGATTGCCTATATTGAGATGAAATATATATAATATACTGTATTCAAATATGGATCAATTGCATTAAAACAAAACTTGATTGTTTACATATTCTAGACATTTCCACAAAGCCTGGTTCCATTATTCAAACATTTAAAACAGGTTAAAATATTTTATATAACATATTTTACACTTAAGTAATTTTGAATGACTTTTCAGGCGTACATGAACTACCGCAGGCAGAGCACAAAGGGCTGGAGTATCGGGAATGTGCTGTTGGACTTCACAGGGGGCAGTTTCAGTTTGATTCAGATGTTCCTTCAGGCCTATAACAACGGTGAGACCACACAAACACTTTCATTTCCTATCCGAAACACTTTAGTGAAGTTAGAATGCACTCAAATAATTGTTTTAATTTATGTTTCCTTGACAGATAAATGGAAGTTTATATTTGGAGACCCCACAAAGTTTGGACTGGGCGTGTTCTCAATATTCTTTGACATTCTTTTCATAATACAGCATTATTGTCTGTATAGAAACAGAGAGCCACTGTATCATGATTTAGATGCTCAGAGTGATGACCAAACTGATGTTAAAACATGACTGGGAACATGGCGATAACATGAAGATTTTATATGGATTTTTATGTCTTTTTGTACACACTAATCTAAAGTGTGAACCACCTATTAAAGGGAATGTGTATCTTACTCCAAAATATGTCTTGAAAGCAAAAGAGCACTTGTTTCATATGGTTTAGTCTATATATTTATAAATCATTTTTCTTATTCCAATAAATTGATGCTCAGGTAAACTATTGGAACTGGTACTGTAATGGAATGAATGGAACACAATATAAGCAGGTTTGTGTTGCTTGTTTTCTATATTTCATGTTTCACACTGTCATCTGGTGGCTGTAAGATAAACTACATGAGACAAATCTTCAGTACTGCAATCTGACTATGGTGTTTTGTTTCTTCTCTCATATTTTTTAGTCTGTTAACAATGTGTCCCGGTAGCAGAACATACAGTTAACTGGCTACTGTACATTAAAACCTGTTACGAGACTTAATTTTCGTGATATCATCAACTTCAAATTTGAAACACAACTTGGTTCACCAAAAAAAAAAAAAAAATTCTGTCATTAATTACTCATCCTCAAGTCGTTCCAAACCTGTAACTGTAAGACCTTAGATCATGTTCCGAACACAAATGAAGATATTGTGTATAAAATCTGAGTGATTTCTGTTCCTGCATTGACAGTCTATGCAATTACCACTTTGACACTTAAAAAAAGTTCATAAACTAATCCATATGAATTGAGTGGTTTAGTCCAAATTTTCTGAAGAGACTCGATCGCTTTATATGATGAACAAATTGAATTTAGGCTTTTATTCACATATGAACATTCATCAACTCAAAGTTCAATCAGTTGTGGTAAACAGAAACTCAAGCATGTTCTCTTGACCTGCGAGAACCAGTGAGGTTCATTCTCATGTTACACAGCACGTTTGAGCTTTAGCAAGAACCAATGAGGTTCCAATGAGCTTCAGTTTATGTTCGCTGATCAATGCCTAAATTAAATCTGTTCATCATTTAAAGTGATCAAGTCTCTTCAGAAAATTTGGACTATGGATAATTTTATAATCTCTTGAAATTTTTGCAACATCAAAGTGGTAGTTGCGTAGCTGTCAATGGAGGGACAGACATCTCAGATTTCATCAAAAAGATATTCATTTGTGTTCTGAAGATGAACGAAAGTCTTACAGGTTTGGAATAACATTAGGGTGAGTAATCAATGACAGAATTTACATTTTTTGGTGAACTTACCCTTTAACCAAATGGTTTTGACTTTTCAAGTATATAGACTGATATTATTTTGTAAAATACATATTGTGTATACAATCTTTTTTTTTTTTTTTGGTTAAGTATATTTGCTTTACAGTAAACTTAAACTTTTATAACTTTTGAAGTGATTCACTTGAAATAATCTGAGGGTCCTCTTTAAAAAGAGACCAACTTTAGGTCTGTATTCCAAAGCATTCATGAACTATTTAAGATCGATGCTCAAAAAGGGGAGTGATGGTTAACAGGTTAAAGTAAAATAAAATAAAACAACATTATAATTTTTTAGTAGGCTAATATAACTCCTCTACTCTGCAAACGCGCGACAGATCTGAGCTCACGCTCTCTGCGTCACTGTTGAGCGCAAAGGATTATGGTTAGACAGCCGGAAGTAAGATGGCGGAGGTGACAGACGAGGGTAAGAGGTGTTTGTTGCCTGTTTATCTTTTGCCATACCCGTTTATTAATTATAATGAGTCATGGTATGATGTCTTAGACTGTTTGGAGTTGAGAGATCGAGTGCTTGCTTATTGTTGTTGATTTAATTACGCATTTTTTTCGTAGCATTTTAAACGCACCGGCCTCAGTAAGAGACAGAACTAATGTTTACATACATTTGTGTTTATTCATATTCTCTTTAAGAAGAGTTTTAATTATGTCCAGGTACTGTATATTTGTTTCTGTTTATATGCAGGCATGTACATTTCTCCTATTTCCATCAATTGTATACTGGTTGTCGCTGTAAATGCGTGTATTGCAGTTATTTGTCTGCGGTTTTCTGGTAGTTTGTGGCAGTAGTTGATGTGTCAGTTTCAACACGTTTTAAATAAACGTCGTTTGAGTAAGAGGCATTCAGAGGAATTACGGTGTGCTCTTTTTCCAGTCGAGTAAGTCAACTGTGATGTCTGTATTGAGTTTAGGTGCCGTTTTGGATGCCAGTACAGAAAATACAATTTTTATGTTAAAAATCTATTCTTCTATTAATACGAATTTAAATGTTTAATTAAGAAGTATGTATATTTTTAATAGATTTAATTAAAGTTTATCTGAAACTTTAGCCTTTTTGATATTTGAAGAACAACACAGTTGTAGCTAGCCACCAATCAACTCCCCATGGAAAAAAAAAAAAAATAAGTTCCGCCCTAAAATGTTTTCTTGTTTGAGAAGCCATTTCATTTGGAATATACGTCACAATAGGGAAGAAAAGATTGTAACTTTTATTTCATACTAACTTTAACAGGTCAATAAATATGCATACACAGTCAAGTCACCTTCATTTATATAGCGTTTTTAACAAAATAGATTTTCAAAGCAGATTTACAGAGATAATAGGAAATTAAAGTAACAGAGATAGTTTTGGCTTTACAGCAGCTCTAGAGTAAAGTTATTGTCCAGCTAAAGTTAGTTTTGATTGATTCACTTCCGTTGCAAAGAACATTAGTTTTATTAATTTAGGGGCCGCTAACACAACACCGTTCTAACAGAAAACCCTTAACACGCTCCGGCCCGCTCATCCGCACAACAACAGAGCCTGGTGCCTCGAGAACGCAAACCTTGAAATAGGTTCCAAGGTGCAACTCTTGAAAAATTATGAAAAAAAAAGGTTATCTCTGCGCAAACTTCAAAAACGCAAACCTGTGAAAACGCTGACGACATGCACATGCGTATTACGTGTTTAGTCTATAGGTATGCGTGTTTGAATATATATATGTGCGCAGACATGTAATCTTTCTTTACAAATTGACCTCAACAAATTTCTTGTCTGGTCTTAAATTATAATACAGAATTATTTATCGCTTCCGCGTAGCCATGAATTATTTCGACAAAGTTTTATCTGTATAGAGGTAAAGGGAAGGAGGCCTTTACAGGGGAGAGACTAGTTGACACTTCAGGACTGTGTTGTCTTCGTGTCCAGGCACAGGTCCTTCATCAGAGCTGGATCCGGCGGACTGCGGTAAACCTCGGGATAAACAGAAAGACTAATATTAGCGTAGACGCCATCCTTCTTATGATGTAACAAGTACAACAGGATTTATGGGAAGTGTTCCTGGTTCTGGCTGACCTAATCTATGCAGCCTAACATTGAATTATAGAAGTTTATAATGTGTAATGTGTATTCTAGGTCAAAGAGATGCGTTTTTAGTCTAGATTTGAACTGACAGAGTTCGTCTGCTTCCCGGACAATGTTAGGAAGACTGTTCCAGAGTTTAGGTGCTAAATAGGAAAAGCAGTATATTTTGATATTCTATCTAGGTATTATCAACTGGGCAGAATTTTGAGATCGCAATAGACATGAAGGACTATAATGCTTTAAGAGCTTGCTCAAGTACTGGGGAGCTAAACCAATTACTGCTTTGTAAGTAATCAACAATATTTTCAAATTTAAACGATGTTTAATAGGGAGCCAGTGCAGTGTTGACAGAACCGGGCTAATATGGTCTTACTTCCTGGTTCTGGTAAGAACTCGAGCTGCTGCGTTTTGGACCAGCTGTAATTTGTTTATTAAGCGTGCAAGGCAACCAACCATAATAGCATTACAATAATCTAGCCTTGATGTCATGAATGCATGAACTAATTGTTCCGTGTTTGTCATTGAGAGCATATGACGTAATTTATATATATATATTTTTAAGATGGAAAAATGGGGTTTTACAGATACTAGACATGTGACTTTCAAATGAAAGATTGTTATCAAAGAGCACACCCACCGACGACGAAGACTTGACAGAGCAGCCATCAAGTGTTAGACAGTGTTCTAGGTTATTACGTGAGGACGTTTTTTGTCCAATCTCTGTTTTTTCAGAATTAAGTAATAGGAAATTACTAGTCATCTAGTTTTTTTTATATCTATGCATTACGTTAATTTTGTGAATTTGTAAGTTTCGTCAGGGCGTGAAGAAATATAGAGCTGAGTATCATCAGCATAACAGTGAAAACTAATGCCATGCTTCCTAATGATATCTCCCAGGGGTAGCATGTACAGAGTGAACAGCAATGGTCCTTGTACTGAGCCTTGTGGTACACCATACTGAACTTTTTGATCTCTTCATTTACTGCTACAAACTGATAACGGTCAGATAGATAAGTATGATTTAAACCATGCTAATCCAATTCCACTAATGCCAACATAATTTTCGAGTCCATTTTAAAGAATGTTGTGGTCAATAGTATCAAATGCAGCACTAAGATCGAGTAACACGAATAAAGAGAGATACAACAACCAAGGATTGGATAAGAGCAAATCATTTGTGACTCTGATTAGAGCAGTCTCAGTACTATGGTACGGTCTAAATCCTGACTGGAAATCCTCGCAGATATCATTTCTTTCTAAAAAGGAACATAGTTGTGAGGATACTGCCTTTTCTAGTACCTTTGACAGAAAAGGTAGATTCGAGATCGGCCTGTAATTGACTAATTCTGTACGATCAAGTTGCGTTTTTTTAACATGCGGTTTAATCATAGTTAGCTTCAAAGTTTTTGGTACGAATCCTAATGACAAAGATGAATTAATGATATTAAGAAGAGGATCTATGACCTCTGGAAGCATCTCTTTCAGTAGCTTAGTCGGTATAGGGTTTAACATACATGTTGTCGATTTAGATGATTTAACGAGTTTAGTGAATTCTTCCCCTCCTATAGCAATGAATGAATCGAATTTTTCCTCAAGGACACTACAATGCACTGCCTGATGCGATACTGTAGTAGACGTTTGCATAGTTATAATTTTCTCCCTGATATTATCAATCTTGTAAGTAAAGAAGTTCATAAAGTCATTACTGCTTTGCTGCTTGGAAACGTCTGGGGTTGAAGCTTTATTTTTCGTTAATTTAGCCACTGTTTTAAATAAATACCTAGGGTTTTGTTTATTTTCTTCCAATAGGGTTGAACAATAAGCAGATCTAGCAGCTTTTAAGGCCTCTCTGTACGCAATCGTGCTCTTTCCATGAAATGCGAAATAACTCTAGATTTGTTTTCTTCCAGTTGCGCTCCATTTTTCTGGCTGCTCTCTTAAGGGCCTGAGTGTGCTCGTTATACCATGGCCAAGGCTCGCAAAGTTTCAAAATCTCCGGTAGCCCTTCGGGCAGGCACTCTTTAGATTTTGGTAGCCCGAAATGAATTTTACTAGCCCAAATAAAAAGAAAATTTTTAATGTAGAAAATTGGTTAGGAGTGAAAACATCAATAAAAAACGTTTTCATCCTGACCTGTTTTTTTTGTGCTGAGTAGAACTGAAATACTGAAATGAAATATACTTTATTGTCCCTGATAGGGAAATTTGTAATGGACTCCATAGCCAGCATTTCGCCAAAACCTGACTGCCTACATTAAAAAATTACACAAGATATACACATCATACACATAAAAATAAATAAACATCAGTAATTCATGTTCAGCAGTCTAACTGATACTGGAACAAAATAGTTTTTGAACATGTTCTGTTTATAACGGAGAGTTCTGTACCTCTGTTATAAACAGATTATTGCCATAAATCCATGCTCCTCTTAACAAAGTCACACACGCACACACAATGTTCGCAAATGAAACTGATCAGGAATATTAATAAAGCAATCTTTAGTGGTAGAAGTGATAGGTCTAACATTTTTGTAACACAGTCATCGCTCTGCTGTAGAATTTCAACGGCATCATTGATTCCATGTGATAATATTAGATCTAGAGTATGATTATGACAATGAGTAGGTCCTGACACGTGTTGTCTAACCCCAATAGAGTTCAGAATGTCTTTAAATGCCAATCCCAATGCATCTTTTTCGTTATCTACATATATATTAAAATCACCAACAATTAGGACTTTATCTGCAGCCAGTACTAACTCTGATAGAAAGTCAGCACATTCTTTGATAAAGTCTGTATGGTGCCCTGGTGGCCTGTATACAGTAGCCAGCACAAATCTCAAACCTGATTTATCATTTACACTAGATAGTGTTACATTAAGCACCAACACTTCAAAAGAAGTATATTTAAATCAAGACTTCTCAGTAATTCTGAAGATATTACTATAAATTACAGCAACACCTCCCCCTTCGCCTTTCAGACGAGGTTCATGTTTATAACAGTAATCTTGCGGGGTGGACTCATTTAAAGTAATGTAATCGTCTGGTTTTAGCCAGGTTTCTGTCAAACACAGCACATCTAGATTATAATCTGTAATCATATCATTAACAATAAGTGCTTTTGACATAAGGGATTGAATATTCAGCAGTGTACGTAGTCATTTTAAATATCACAGCTGTTTGAATATAGGGTAGCCTATATATTTTTGAAAGTAGCCTCTTCTGATCAATATGATGATTAATAATGATCATTGAATCAGTGAGTTTCAGATTCATGAACAAATCATTCAGGCTGTTTTTTCTAAACTAGATTTACCAATTCATTAAAAACTCATTCACTTTCATAGTATTAAAAAAAGTGCCATTATATTCTGAAGAAATGTAGAGTCATACAAATGTAATAATATGACAATGTTCAGTTATGGTTGAACAATTAAAAAAAAAAAGTGTTTGTAAGTTGGTAAGCTTTGCCTTTTAAATTTGTATTATATTTAGGCTATTTTATTCTTGTCATTTTTTATTTATTTAATTGAACTCTCATGCTTTTTCCACCATATTTTATTTAGTGTTTTCTCTCTGATGGTTGGAAACAGAAGAGCTTAACTTCATCCTGAGGAGGGATCAGACAGCAGCATGGCAGATGACAACGGTGAGTTGTGTTGGCAAATGGATAAAAAGATGATCTCTTCTGCAGTTCTTTTGTGATATTATTGGGACAGTCATTGCAATTTGTTCAGTAGATTTTGAACAGTCTGATTTGCGCTCTCAGAATCATTCATTCAGAGATAATGGACTGAGGCTTTAAATGGGTCAGTGCACTGCATCAGAGCCGGTAACCAGTAGATGTGTTATAGGACATTATCTCTGCAAGCCCAAGGTAACAAAAATAGACAGAAACAATTGAAGCAAAAAAATGTTTTCTTTGGGTTTCAGTTTTTTAGTCCATCTGTTCTAAAAGGTTGCAACTTTTTCTATTGCCCTCACGAGTTGTTCTGCTCTGTTTCTGGGCTTTGTTTGATCTGTGCATATTTGTGCTCTTGTATTAATAAAGATCAGCTAAAGAATGTGACAGGACAGAGGCTTTATTATTCTAAGATATTAACCCTATAAAGACATACTTAATTTAAGGGCTCTAAATGATCAACTTAATCAAAACTTTGCCTGAAATCCTGTTGTACACAATCTACTTCACGCGGCACGCCTTCTGTCGTCTGATTGATAATTTATGTAAGGGATAATGTACATCCAGCCGGTTGTTATCTCAGAATAAGGACCTTCACGGCTACTTGCCACATAAGTAAATAATTAGACACAAAATATTTTTCGCAGGGCAAAAGTGCCGTCTCAGTGTGGGGCGGAAAGCCAAAACGGAGAGAAAAAGATGCCTTTTCAAACGAAAACATATTAGTGTGGACAAGGCCTAAATGTATACGATAAAATACATTTATAATCAACATTTCTCACACTTTATCTGTTGCTAAATGTTGTAAAACAGAAAGCACTTGGATTTGGTACAGAGTGATTGAATCATATCCACTCACACTGACTCAGACATCTTGTTTTTCATCTTGCAGAGAAACCTGCTGTTGCTCCTCCAGTGTTCGTGTTTCAGAAGGATAAAACACAAAAGGTAAGACCAGCACCAGTTCTTTCTGACTCTGATCACACCTGTCCAAAACTGGCTTTAAGACACTGATTCTGTCCCCAGAGGTCAGCAGACGGATCCAGCACAGAGGATGGAGAAGGTGAGTTTAGTCTTTTTACAGTCAACAAAATATATTATTGAAATGCTGAATTTCACAAAGAAACATATTTTATATAATTGGATGGGGAAAAAATTAAAAATAATGTTTGTTGTGGCCCAATTAAGCACATTTTAGGGCTGTGCAATTAAATGAGATCACACTCTGCTCTTGACCAAATTACTTTGGTTGCTTTAATAAGAATAAAAAGAAGTTTCATTCTTACAGTGAAGACAATGCTGTGTTTTATTTTACATTTTATTATTCATTTTTTGTAGTAGGCTATTAGCTGAATACTTATATAGCCTACTTGAATGAAAAACTTAAAGCACTGTTTGTTTTATTATCTTTTTCCTATTGTATTTGTGCTATTGTTTGTAATTTGCTTTTTTTGTTGTATTACTGACTGTTTACTTATTTTCAATCATTTTAACTTTTTAACTTTAATTTTAACTTTAAATTTGGCTGGTATCTAAAATGTAGAAATCATAGGAAATTTTCAACAAATACATTCTAATACATGGCTATCGCTAAAGGGATAGTTGACCTGCAAATGAGAATTCTGTCATTAATTACTCACCCTCATGTCGTTCCAAACCTGTAAGACTTTCGTTCATCTTCAGAACACAAATGAAGATCTTTATGATGAAATCTGAGGGCTTTCTGTCCCTCCATTGACAGCCTAAGCAACTACCACTTTGATTCTTCAAAAAGTTCATGAAGAGATCGTATGTGAATAAAATCCTAAATTCAATCTGTTCATCATATAAAGCGATCTTGTCTCTTCAGAAAATTTGAACTAAACCACCCAATTCATATTAGTTTAATGATCTCTTTATGAACTTTTTGAAGTGTCAAAGTGGTAGTTGCTTAGGCTGTCAATGGAGGGACAGAAAGCCCTCAGATTTCATCATAAAGATCTTCATTTGTGTTCTGAAGATGAACGAAAGTCCTACAGGTTTAGAAGGACATTAGGGTGAGTAATTAATGACAGAATTTTCATTTTTGAGTAAACTACAATACTACAATATTGACCAAAATAATCTTCATTATGATTTTTGCCCTAATCAAGCAGCACTAGCAAATTTCACCACCAAAATCATCTTGATTTTGTTTGATGGTTCAATTAATTAAAATTAATTACTTGCTTAAATTAAATTGAGAAATACATTTTAAAAACAATTTATTTTCAGATATATAACTGCAATTTAAATAAGGATGCTTAAATGTCAAAAATATTATTACAGTGCAAAAGGTCCTAAGACAGTCTTCATTTTCTTTTTGAAAAATGTAATTCCTTTTTTTCCTTTTGATTTTGGGGTGGAAGATGTCTTGAAAATGTGCTTCATCTAATTTATGCATGTGTCTTTTCTGGACTCCTTTTCTCCCCCAGACTCTGATAAAGAAGATGGCAGATACAGTCCTGCTGCCAAAAGAGGAAGAACATCACCATTTGCACAATTCCCACCAACTCATTCCGGTAATCCAGAGATTTACACCTGGAAAGTAATAACAGATCTTTAGCCTGGTTTCTTTGACACACTTTCTTTTCCTTTTCGCAGTTTCTAAGAATAATGTTTTCATGCCATCCAGTTTCTGTCAGTCACCAACCGGAAACTCCGACTCAGAACCTGGTGAGACTTGCTACAGTGTCCTACAAACTTATACAAAATCACACATTGTAAGTCAGCATGAAATGGCTGCCTGTTTTATGTTCATTATGTGACATTTATGAGTACAGCAGGATATTCGGTGAGACATAAATGACTCGAGTTGATTTTATCCATTAGGAATTGATCAAAAGTGGTCTATTTGATTGACATAAAAAGGAAAGTTGTTTCAGAAATGGAGCTTAGTTATTACATTTTCAAAGTTTACAAAGACAAACATTTGCACAATACATTTTCATTGGAGAAAGGAAGAAAGTTTTAGTTTCATGTTGACAGATCTCATTTTCTCAAGTGTTTGTTTTTTTCCACCAGAAGAGAAGACTGTGGGGTTTCGCCTGAAACCCCCGACTCTGATCCATGGTCAGGCACCGAGCACTGGTGAGTCAGTGTTCAAGCATCTGCTGTTTTGAACAGTCTGTTGATTAATGTCCATTTTGTGGTGCTTTCATAAGATTGTTTATTTACATGAGTCCACAGATAGTCACCATTTGAACTTTCAGTACCAGAGACCCTCAGAGGGCCTGAGAGCTTGAGGGATGATGAGTTCACAGCAATCATTATTTGATTGATTCGTTTCAGGTGTCCCTAGCCCCAAACCCAAAGAAGCCCAGCGCAGCATTCTGCGACCTCCAGTGCTGCAGCCCCCTCCGGCCCGAACCCCCCCTCAGAACAGTGAGTACATGATGAATATCAGCTCAAGTAGACCAGTTGAAGGAGAACTACAGCATGTAACTTGTGTGATGTTTCACCAGACACGAGCAACAGCAGTTCAAACGGAGTGAAAAACCTCTCAGATGGAGGAACAGAATGTGAACGTAACTCAGAGATGTCTGCTGCTGGCACACAGGAAAATGACGTGGCATTGGTAAGACATGACTCGAACCGCCGGTTTTACCGTATCAATTCGAGCCCGAGTCCTCATCCTTTGGAAGTGGATTTGCAGAGCTGAAAACAGCCTCTTCTCAACATGTCTACAACACAAACCAAACTCTTCCAGTCTTAGCTACAACTACAGTGTTTAATGCCGGGTCAAAGTAGACATGGTTTGTGAGCAGCCAATGAAGACCATAGGCTGACATTATGCAATTTTTTTACATTGTTACATACGTATGTAACTGGAAATAAGACTGGAATTGCTGATGACTCTGAATTTCTGAATCGTTTTTTTTTTTCTTTTAGAAGACAATAACTTTATTTATCATTCACTTTGATTTTTAAAACTTTGCAGACCTTTTATATTCACAAACAACCATATTACACACCATATGAAAGGTAAAGAAAAAGCACTTTAAAATGAATCGTCACAAAAATAGATTAATAGCAGTATAATGATTTGACAATCAGTGTCAAAATACTTTTTGTATTAGTTTTAAACCATATAATAACATGTTTTATATCATTTGAAGCATACCAGACTTCTTTTTTTGCTTCAAATGTGTATTTGTGCTATATAAAGTCCCGATTTGTTATATAACACAAAGGAATTTATACATTTTGAAGTGAGGCTTTAATTTTCCACATATATTAAGGAGACACTGAAATGTTTAAACTGTGTGTTTTTCATATTCTACAAAGGAAGCATGTTTGAACACAGCATGGGCTACGGTCCAAAGGCCAGAAAAGTTTAGTTTTGGTTTCCAGAAAATAGTTTGTCATCTTTTGCTAAACATCTTTTTCTTTTCTTTTTTTTCTTTTTTTGGCTGACCCAGCATTTTTAGTTAAATCATAGATGCGTGAATACAGCAAAGTGAACACATGTCATTTGGTCACACTTTTAAACTTAAAATGACTTATTTCTTTTAAGGTACAGAACAACAGTACTTTGGGGGAAAAAACAGATGACAAACCTGAAGGACACGATGCCCTGGTTGAGGCCAGTTTTGTATTTGGACAGAATATGAGGGACAGAGCAAAGGTTTGATTCATCTGATCCTGATGTTCTCTGTGTGATTTCTATTTGTACTGGGTTATATATTGAATATGTACAGTACAGCGATTTTGCTGTCAATATAAAAATGAAGCAACATTTGGAATATTACAAGGATTTAATTGGCTTTATTTATTTAGTTTCCCTATCCTTCCCTGACTTGAGTATGAATGCATTTAGACTGATGTTTTAATAGTATCTCTTATTTAAACTTCAGTAAAAAAAAAAAAAAAACCCAGTTAATTTCGTTAATCAGTTCAAACTCTTTCAATGAAGTGATTGAACATGCTTCTTATTCAGAGTTTCGCTTGCAAACATTGGTCAGCATCATAGGAGCCACCACATAATGGCCCTCATTTATCAAAAGTGCGTACACCAAATTTCCAGCGTACACCTGGCGTACACCCAAAACCACGGTGACTTTGAGATTTATCAATATGAACGTTGGCGTACGGCACGCTCAAATCCTACGCCAGCTCAGGAGGTGGTGTACGCACGTTTTGAGTGCGGGAATGCGCAGAAAAACAATTCCTAACACCACAAAACGCACTGACAAACTAAAAGATATGATATATTATGACCCACTGTAAAAAAACAACAACATAGTAATTATAAACTTCAGTGTTTATTTTTGTGCAACATGGCCTTCAATGTTTAAGTTGTGTGACTTTACCAAAGCATTTGAATTGTAGGCATATGTATTCCTTCAGTTGCGAGCCTGTGCGCTTTACCTGACGTTTCAAGCCTTGTTTATACTTTCGCCTGGCTCCGCAGCGCGAGTCTCCGCTGACTGCGCGCGCACCTCCCCAAACGGACGAGGCGTTTATACTCGACGCGCTCGCCGTTGTACTATTCTTTGAAACGATGGTTAGGCCAGGGTTAGGCCCGGCAGGTGCGCACGGACTGGGTTTAGTAATGAAAGGCTTTCAATGACCAAAAAAATAATTCAGACTGACAAAATAATAAAAATGACATTCTTCTTCTTTTAAATAATAATAATAATAATAATAATACAAATAATAATAATAACGACATTCTTCTTCTAAATAACAATAAGCGTCATTAATAATAAAAATCTAGAAATCAATTTTGTTTCTTTCCACTTCCCTGGTTTCGCTTTCTCTTTCTCAAAGAAGTTTCTCTTCTTTGCCGTCTTCCGTGTGTCCATGGCGTAAAATGAGGGCGTGGGGGAAGCGGAGACTTGAATATATAGGGGCGTGTTATTCTAATGACGATAGTTTTCAGCTGCGGCATTTATCAAGGTCAGGTATTGCGTACACCTGGATTTCAAAGGTACGCACAGCTTCATAAATCAGGCGGTGAGAGGAGTGTAAGTATAATCTTACGCCAACATATACGACCGTTTCTACGCAAGAATGATAAATGAGGGCCAATATGATTTAGAATTAAAGGTAGGGACACACCAAACCAATGCCAAAGAACTAGCGCTGATGAAAGCCGACTGTGTTTTGTTGCTTCGCGTCGCCTGCGTCGGGGCAAGTAGAGATGAAGAGCGACTTCTTACAAAACATTCTTATCAACCCCAAACTGTAAACTGTAGTGTATGTTGATAATATTGCTGTTTATTACTCTGTTATATTGTCACACATACGTGAAAATCCTTAGATAATTTTTTTTCCTCATGTAAAAAAAAAAAGAAAAGAAAAAAGAATAACATTTGGGGAGAACATGCCTTTGTTTGTTTTTTTTATACTAGATTTGATCATGTTTTAGTTTTTAAAAATTGTTCTACTTGCAGTATAGTAGATTTGAATACCGTTTGATTTTTATTATTGGTTACTGGTTTCAGAGAAAATACATGAGATATAATTATTTAATCCCTTTCACTATATTTTAAATCTAGGGAAAAGGTAAAGATATAATTGATCTAATTATCATCCAGTCCTAATTCCGAATAAATGTCTGCAAATCAGAACTTTTAATGTTCCTTATTTAATCTGCTGTCTGTAACTTTTGGCGCTCTAGTGGTCAATAAACAGAACTGCATGCGTCGTGCGGAAGAACATTGTAGCCGGAACTACTTCTCTCTGTTTATGATGATGAGCCACGCAGGTACTGGGCTCCTCCACAGCAGTGCCCACCCAAACTAGTCTGACTAGTCTGAATATAAACACTTATTATAGGTGTACCATAGTGATTCAGGAGAAGACAAAAACACAGTTTGGGAAATAAATTCATGATGTACTTGCTCATTAAGTAATTTTAGTCAATTTTGAGCACAACAAAAGTTACGGACTGCAGCTTTAAATTGTGCAATAATTTAGAAGTAAAAAATAAAAAGCTTGGTTTTGGAGTTTTGTTTGAAGTATTGCATGTGCTGCAGGTGGGTAACAGCTGGGACTCTCAGAATCGTCTTCTGCCAGAAAATTCAGAGGAAACAAATTACTTCTTGCAGTGCACCACTTCTAGGTACTGCAGTTCAAATGTTCATGTTCGTTTTTAAGACATTTTACAGATCTCCTCTTGTAACTTTTCTTGGCATCAATATTGTTTCTTTTAGCACACAGAAACCTGACAACAGCAATGCCAACAGTGTGAAGTTTGTCTTTGGGCAGAACATGTTGGATCGCGTCTTGGTAAAGCGATGCATTCCTTTCTGTTTGTCAGAATTTGACATGCTCAAGTTATCATAGATCACAGTTGCTGAGTATCAAGACTAGTAAATCACTCAATCCCACTTGTACTGCATACTTCCAGGCGCTGCCGAAACTCAGCACAGAACTACCAGGGGGCAGCAGAGAGTTTCAGTCTGAGATGGGCCTGTTCAGCCAGATTTCATCCTCACAAGATCAAACTGTGGAGAAGAGTATGTGTTCCAGACCCAATCACAAGCCTGACCTGACAAAAATCATGTTGAGTTTTGAGATTAATGGCTCATTGTTACTATGGCCAAAATGAGAACACTGCCAAACAGCTTTTCAGTCCACACTGAAAGCAAAATGTTGTGTGAAGTGACAGTAATTTCATTTTTATTATACAGTTAGATTTTCGGGTGTTTGCAACAAAAGCAAGCATAAAATCAGAAGTATAATCATATTTTTTTAAATGTGATAACCATATGCAACTATTTCATGTTTCATAAATGCATTTTTTCATTTATAAATAACAATTATTGCTCACCTGCTTTTTTAGTGCATGTTAGGATTGTGCGAAAATGCATATTTTCAAAATCGATACATTTGCATATGCCTGCCTCCAGAACAAGACATCGATGAATGGTTTCACATCATCACAGCATAGGCCCCGCCCACTGTCATTCAATTGCTTAACGGCTAACATTTGCCTACACTGGATGTGAGTGTTGCGTCGAAAGCAAATGGAACTCATAGACCTAATTCAGAGCAGCAGCATGACAAGTATGAAAGCGAGGCTGTGAGGGATAGACTTACCGTGTTTTCAATGGCATCCGCTGTAAAAGCTCCTAGATCACTCGTCATTTTCCACAGCTCATATTTCCTGGAGTTTTTTGTCAACTGAAATTTCTTGGAAAGATATTTTTAGTGTTTCGTCAACAATTCAAAAACACATTAATAACAGTTCGGCCCACTGAAGAGATGTATGTCTATCCCATTACAAATCAAAGATGGTGCTGCTGTGAATAAGGTCTGTTATAATCACTGACGCTATTTACCTCGATACAGTATACAGGTGCACATTCAACTTCTGATGTACTCCACGCACTTGAGTCTGTCGACAACAGGACAAATGGAAAGAAAGTTTGTTTTGGCGCGTCCCGTTTAAACAGCTCGTTTGCGTCTCTGTACAGACTTCAGAAGGATCCCAGCGTCAGTAACAAATGGATGGCTTATTTTAATGGTGTCCCGGATCACGTTGTTTAATGTTTGTTCGGAGCATTTTGTTTCATCAGTGAGACACAGTGTAATGGAGAGTTTGCAAAGAAACTTTTGTTAAAAGATGAAGCATTCAGCTGTAATAACGGTTTTATATGGATAATGTTTTCAAAACACTTAGTCGAGTGCAACAGTTGATACTGTTTCCTATGCAATGATGTAAGCCAATCGTAACTTTGTCCGTTTACTGACAAACCTTAAAGGAGCCGCCCCTTAAAAACTGATCATTTCAGACAGAGGGTCAGAATCAGGGTTGACAAATGTTTTCTGTATATACATTAGTTTTTTGTGCAAAAAATCTTTAATAATTACAAGTGAACCTCAAGGAACATATTAGAATAACAACAACAACAAAAAACAGGACAATTTTTTTTTTTACCGATAGACTGGTTTCAGGTTGACATGGCCGTGAGCGGATATGTTTCTAAGAGTAAGGTTAACCAAGATGCGTTCTTGTGTAAAACTGAACATGGGCCTTGAGACATTCATATAAAGTTGTTGTTTTTGTATCCCTCAAAACAAATGTAGCAGGATGTTCAAAATATAGTGTAACAGCATGCAGTGAGCAAGCTCAGCCACTAATAAATAATATTATTTAGATAATATATATATATTGTTTAGGTATAATATATTATACCATTTTCTTGCACCACAGTTTAGGAACCACTGCACTAAATCATTAAAGTTAATTTATGTGAATCTACAATGTTCTGTAGGTGACAACATGAAAGAGTCTCTGGAGGAGTCGGCGGCGCGACATGAAGCACACAAGCCCCAGAAGTGTTTATTAGAGCGGGTGGAGGTCAGGACAGGAGAGGAGTCTGAGAGCAACGTGCTGCAGGTGAGAGCAGCTCTCGCATCTGATCGAGACAGACACATGAGAAGATGATGCTGCACTGTCCTGTGTGTTTTCAGATGCAGTGTAAGTTGTTTGTGTTTGAGATGACGTCTCAGTCGTGGGTGGAGAGAGGATGTGGAGTGCTCAGGCTTAATGACATGACATCAGCGACAGCGGATGACGGCACCTTACAATCCAGACTGGGTAATGATGTTGTAAAAGGCCTTGGTCGAATCTCCTTCACTCTTTACATTTTACTGTGAATTTGCTGGTGTTTTGATAGTGGACATGTGCCAGAGTAAAATGGCCAATGACTGACGTTTGAAGAAATAGTTCACCCAAAAATGAAAGTTTTGTAGTCGTACTCATTTCATTCCAATATATTTACCACAAAAGGAGGTCTAACGCAGAATATCTAATCTTTTTTTTTTTTTCATACATGGAGTTTAAGTCTTGTGATATACACAACTGTTCAAAGATTTGCTGTCTGTAAGATTTTTTAAAATGTTTTTGAAAGTCATTTGTTCACCAAGGCTGCGTTTATTTAATCAAAAATACAGTAAAATCTGTAATATTATGTAATATATTATTATAATTTAAAGTAACTCTTTTCGTTTTTAATATATGTTCAAATGTAATTTTATTCATGTGATCAAAGCTGAATTTTCAGCATCATTACTCCAGTCTTCAGTGTCACATGATCCTTCAGAAATCATTCTAATATGATGATTTGCTGCTCAAGAAATCAGTGTTGAAAACAGTTGTGCTGCTTAAATGTTTTGTGGAAATGGTGATACTTTTTTATTTCAGGATTCTTTGATGAATATTTGTTAGTCCTAAACAAAATGCTAAAAGGAGCATGCTGAATACAAGCATTAATTACATTTAAAAAAACATTACTGACCCCAAACATTTGAACTTATTTCAAAACAATTTAAAGTGAGCAGATAAAATGCACAAAAACAGCTGAAATTTATTGTATGCTCCTTTTACACAATATTTATGCAAAATACATTAAACATATTCAAAACCAGCTCATGTTCATTACAAAGCT
Organism: Leuciscus leuciscus; assembly: GCF_965113295.1. Classification (NCBI taxonomy): domain Eukaryota; kingdom Metazoa; phylum Chordata; class Actinopteri; order Cypriniformes; family Leuciscidae; genus Leuciscus; species Leuciscus leuciscus. The sequence goes on along the minus strand of NC_138747.1, from coordinate 24,836,055 downwards.
GTCTGCAGATTTTGGAACTGTCACAAGGGGGAGCTAATACTTCTGTTTTATACGCCATGGGTGCTCAAGTCAGTGGCTGATGCCAGTAGTCTCAGAATGGCCAAATACTGGTCACTTAATTGATCTTTCCTATATACCGACCGACCTATAACTGTGTGAAACTTTTGGTTGACAAATTTGCAAAAAATTCTCATGAAACATGTTTGTCAGACACAAGTTTTAAAAGGAGCATAGGTGTAATTCATTCACAGCGTAGTGTTTCTGATCCTGGTGTTTGTTTGTGGCTTGCAGTCATGCGGACTCAAGGAAGTCTTCGAGTGATCCTCAACACTAAGCTTTGGCCTCAGATGCAGGTGGATAAAGCCAGCGAGAAGAGTCTCAGAATAACAGCCATGGACACAGACGAGCATGGCGTCAAAGTCTTCCTCATATCTGTAAGAATGATTATAGTCGTAATGAGAGGCTGTGAACAGTGAGGCTGTGAACAGTGAGTGGTTGGTCTTATGTGGTCTCATCTCATCTCTCAGTCCAGCTCTAAGGACGCTGCCCAGCTCTTTGCAGCCCTGCATCATCGTATCCTGGCGCTGAGGAGCATTGGGGGTCAGGAGTCTGACGGCCAGCCGGATCCCCCCGCCGGAGAGGTCATCCGCTTCAGCGACGACGACGAGTCCCGCACGCCCCCCAAAGCGGCTACGCCTGATCCAGGTAATCTTTCATGTCAAATTCTATGAGCTTGTGGTTGTGGCAACTGCCACTAAAGATGTTTACGCTCTACACTGGTAAGGGGCAGAAAAAAAAAAAAATCTATATTTACGTGGTATTATAAGGAACTACTTTAAAGCAGATGCTCCTAATAGATTTGGCTTCAGGACCCAGATTTTACAAAGGACAACCCAGCACAACATTTTTATCATAAAAAAACTAAAATGCCCTTAAAATCAATAATTTTTTGCCCACATTAATTTATTAAAACATAAAAAAAAAAAAAATTCTTACATCAAATGACTTGAATACATCTTTTCAATTTGCATGTTTTAAATTTTTTTAATTTAAATTTATGTTTATGTTTTTTGGAGGCTTACAGAAAAAAAGCCTAATTTTAAATGAAATAAAAAAGTAAGTAGTTTGATGTGATTTTTTTTATTATTATTTCTTACTATGGTAATAACAATTATTGTTATTAATAATAATGTATAATTTTTTTGTCCACCAATTCAAAGTATGTGGTCTAACCAATATGCAGGAAAAAAGCCATAAAACAAGAAGTTTTACTGTCCTTAATTGGAAATTTGAAGTTCATGAATTGAGACTGCTTTCACAAACTTTAAACTAGATTTTTAAGTGAAGCACTTATCTCTCCCTTTCCTCCACAGAATAAAAAAGGTAATTATGACTTTTTATCTCACAATTCGTACTTTTGCGAGTTTACAAAAGTCAGAATTGCGAGATATAAACTAAATAAAATATGAAATCTGTGCTTTGCAAATTTAATCCGGTTTTGTCTATTATTTTCAGGTACCCCAGAGGCTGGTGTGTGTTCATCCACAGGTGACACACAGTGCTGAGCCTGCTGCTGATTTCTAGCCCACAATGCCTCACTGCAGCCCTCTGATCAGCTCAAATACTATGCAGGTGTTTTTCTCCAAACTCCTTCAGGTGTACTATAGTCATGTGTTCAGCCGGTTTTATTTATTGCATTTTTAACCGCAAAAAAAGACTGCACACGTAACACTCTCAATGTCATCATATTGATGAAAATAAGAGGCTCTTAGTGTTTTAGTAAACCATCAAGATTTCTTAAATGGCATAACTCGTTTATGTGAGACTTAATTATTCCATCCCCTCCTGAGTAGAAACGGGATAGAGTGCACGCAGAGACCAACCATCTCAGTTTCAGTTTCAGCTGCACTGTTTAAATCTTCCCTCACTCACTTTAGATCTCAGAAGGATTTCAGATGAGTCATGGGATGCGTAAGCAGCATTTAGTTTACTCTGTAGTTTGCTCATATAGTGCTGTAGAACAGTACAATGTTGAAAGAGAGCTGATCACTCATGAGACTGCTCTTCTCTAAACAGAGTCCAGAATCAGAAACATTCACAATGCAGCTTTAAGTGGACCTCATTTATTACATTATTCATATTATATCAAATTTGTTTAGTCTGTTTACTTAAAGGAAAAGTTTACCCATAAATGAAAATTCTGTTGTGTCTCTCTTGTCGTTTCAAAGCTCTATATGCTGCAAAAGTTTTTGAGGGTTCTGGAAATTCACAGAACATGGGTTTGGCATGACATGAGGGTGTGTAAAACGAAGACCGTTTCATTTTTGGGTAAAACGTTTCAACTTTTTAAAAATCATCACGGCAAGGTTGACCTCGCCAACAAACAAAAGGAAGAGTTGTACAAATACTTACTGTAAATTATCCTCCAGTTTCAATGCAATAGTACCTTTTCACACAGTATATTTTTATGAAAATGTCCTGTATATAAAGAGTTAGTATTGTACATGGTTTAGGATCGCAAGTTTTATAGAAAAATGTCTTATTAATGATGACATTAATTATCATAAAATTGGTTCTGTATTGTCTGTTACTACAATAATACTATTTACAGTGTTTTTCATATATAACATATTTTGTTTATTGAAGAGTTTTTGTCATTAAATTAGTGAAAGAATGTCTCATTTAACAGGAATTGTGTTAAAAAATAGTGATTAGTTTGACATTTGGACTATTTTTATTTTTAAAGAGTGGAATCACTTTTTGTGATTGCGGAGCGTTTAGAGCCGGCCTGTTGGGTTGACTCTCACAGGAACATATCTGGGTCGTAATTCACACTAAAATCCAATCATTTGTTAAGATCTTATTTTTCTAGATAACATTCATCCAATCTCAATTTTCAGCAGCCTACTTTAATATGAAAGAAAATGCATTCTCATTATTGTAATGCAAAATCAATATTTTTTTTTAAATGTACATCATGGTAGTATTTGTTATACTGCCTTTAATTTGTGCTAATTTGTGTTTTTAAAACTCTAGTGTACTTATTTGTCAAAAAATGATCAAAATAACGCCATTATACAAAACATATGAATGGCATTTCATTAGGCTTCATTGATGTATTATATTATATTATATTATATTATATTACAGTTATACATACAATTGTATAACAATAATTTTAATAAGTAATAATAATTTAGTTGTTGTTTTGTTTTGATTTTAGGGTGAATGTGACCTAGATGTTTTTTGCAAGCTTTGCCCTTTTATAAAGTTGTAAGAGTTGTTTTTGAAGAAGCACAACCTGATCTTAAGTTCTAGAAGGCAGGTTTGTCAGCTAGTGTGGGTCAGACATCACTCATAAGGCGCATTACTACCGAACAACATACAGAAGCCTCACACAATGTAGTCAAAGGGCTTTTCCCACTCTGCTGCTGAATATCCTTAATACACTGCCAGCCATCGGTACTCATTTGTAGCGTATTCACAAAATGTTACAATAGACAACAATGTATGGTACACTGTCTGACTGTTTCTGTCAACACACATGCTGTAATGTGTCTGAAGCAGAGGATCCATTGCTCCATCCTGCCATTCACAGAGAGGAAGAGCAGGGTGTGAGGCATATGATAAGACTAAAGAAAGAGTTGAAATAATCATCCTTCATTCTGTTTTTCACCTAAATGTGTTCAGATGAGAACAAGTTACATTTTGTAGTTTTATAGTAGGATACTCTTCAAATACGATTTAATTAAAATATTGTTAACAAAATAAAACGAGAGATATGTGGATACATTGTTCAAAATGCTAAATAGTCCTTTGTTATAAATTGATCCAGTTTAAAAGTTAAATAATATTTTTGTCCTGTTTGCAGAGGTTTTAGTGTTTATACCAACTACAGCACTTAACTATTTTATTTTGTGTTCATATTTGTGTTGTACTTGCTTTGCTTTAGCATTACATTCTGTTGTTCTCCTTCAGAATGAATGTGTTCCTATACAGTTAGACTTTTCCCATTAATATGAAAGCACGTAAACTAGCAGGGCTAAAGGTTTACAAAACAGATGTTTGTTCAGTGCGATTTGATTGCTGTAAATGTCTGTAAATGTTTACATTCGGTGTGTTAGAGGCAGCAGATGTATAGGACACACTTTTCTTTTTCTTTTTTTTTCCGTCTTTTTTGGGTTGTTTGTATAGACCTTAGAGAGACTGTGAACATGCCGGTGCTATTTCTGGTCCAGAACAACTCAACTGCACTGGTCTCGTGGTTTAAATATACAATTTCACTCTGGTGGAAGCGTTTAAAGATCATTTAGAAGGGCTAGGCTGCTATTGGAATAAACATCTGTTGGCTTCACTGGAATAAGTTTGTCTTTTTGTTAACCACGAATTTGAAACATGTAATAATGTGGGCATATATTTGGTCGGTTATAGACATTTTTGTTTTCCATTTAACCATGTGACAAGTTGCACCATTATAAAAACCCAAACCTAGAATATGCAAATGATCTTGTCTGTCTTTCCTCTTCCTTTTTTATTTCTCCATTATGCATCCAGCATCTCAATCATATTTCTTTTTAATAAAATATATTGTATTCATGTTTGCAATTAAAAATAATTCCGACCATTTCACTTTTCCACATACACACTCACATTTTACATGTGAAATATGATGCTGCTTCTAAGTCACATTATTCTGCCACTTGGAAACCTGTACCGCCTTTGTTCCATAAAGTCTTTTTCTTTGTCTGCAATCTCTACACTGTCTGAGTGTTCCTTAAATATGTTACATTTTTCTTTTCTGGTTGCAGTTTTCTGTAAAGGGTCTATAATGACATCTCAGCGCCAGCTTGCTTGCCATTGCTATTCAAAGGCTGGTGGTATTAGGGAGGCTTTCCTGTTCAAGAGAAATTTGATTGATCAGAAATGTTGGTATGCCATTAAGGAGCCATTAATGTTTTGTCCATTTCCCAGTTGGGAAAGACTCTCATAATTCAATTCAATTGACATTTATTTTAGCGCTTTTCACAATACACATCATTTCAAAGCAGCTTTACAGAAAGTGTCCATATTACAATTTAGAGTGATCTGTTATCAGAGGTAACTGTTTAAGTTATATATTTTTGTAATACAAAAATGTTTTAATTTAATGCAGAAACAATGAGCTTGTTGAAGTAATGAATACTTAAGTAATTTTGGTAATTTTAAGATATGTTATGCTAAACGTCAACCTGTGGAGATAAATGCACCCTGAAAGGATATGATATCCTGATATGATATCGTTTTTTTTAAATGTGATTTTTTTTTTTTCTCCCACAACTAATATAGTTGACTGGCCACATTAACTATTGCACACTTACACTCCGTCTCCAAAAACACAGAATATTATTTATAAAAAGTCAGTCTAGGGCCAACATTTCATTATCATCAGTTGATAAAGTCCGTATCAATCCGTATCGTTTATGAGAACCGTAGTCTAAGAGTTGGCTCTGCATATGCTATGTTCACACTTTCAGTCCAAATCTGATTGAAATCTGATCTAAATTATTCACTGTCCACTTTGTGAATCGTAACTGTTCATATCCAATTTGTGTCATTTTGTCTCTTTCGTTTTCCAGAATGGTTTCTATGCCAATAACGTTGCGTTGGTAGGCAAACCCCACAACAACAGCAACATGGAGGGGTTTGCAATACAGATGTTGTCTTATTTACAACATGTTGTGTAAAATCCACGCAAAATCTGATTGGAGCAGAACTGAATAGCGGCTACAGCAACAAAGGCAATCCAACACCACACCAGCTTTGCAACTCACACAAAGACAATACAGGACAAAGGGCAGAATCAAACCAAGGTCCTACATACAGGAACTAAAAGAAATTAAACTAGAAACAGGTGAAAATAAGAAGTTACAATGGAAAAAATTAGAATTGGGAACACAGGAATCAGGAACTAAAACCAAGGAAAAACAGGAACATACAAACTGAAAGTGCATGGAAATAAAAATTTAAACTTGACTTAACGCTAAACTCATAGTTGACAATTTCAGTGGCAGGTTTATTTTATGGCAAATTATTTAAGCAAACTGAAATATAGGATTCACCAAATATTTGTGTATGCCTCAGAACATCATATTCATCCCTGAAAAAGCTGAGCCAATGCCCAACTCGCAAATCACCAAAACAATATTCCTCAGCAATGATATTGATCTTGAGGTTTAGCATGAAACGGACGCTATATTACACAGTACATAAAAGGTAATATCCGAAAAAGTATAATGGGGACACTTTAAAATGGATTATTCCAGAGAGCCATGTAATAAATGTGTACATCTGTTGAAAATTATTATTATTATTACTTTTGTCAGCTTTAGAAGTTCACTACCATATAGATGACCTCAATTTCTCAAGCATAAACTAAAAGCCACAAACTCTCCATTTTTAACTTGATTTTAGTATGACAGAGCCGTGGTTAAGCAGAGGTCACAGTGGAGGTCTGTGTACTTCAAGAGATCCACTGTTTTCTTCCATTCTCTCGCGCTTAAACGGTTTAAAGGTCAAGGCCATTTTGAGCAAGTTATTTTTGTTAAAGGATGTTTGGAACTTGGAATTTTTGTAAACTAATTATAGCTTCATTTATACTACAACTGCATGGTTAAGAAACACCAGTTGGCTTTGTGTACAAATAGCCACAGAATGAAAACAGATATTGGCTGCGTTCTGCTATTGAAACAAACTGCAGGTTCAAGTGAAGAGATTTAAATGTTCATGCCCACTGCTATTTGCTTTACTGCGACGGTATAAAATAACGACTCATTTTCTTACAGTCTGCCACTTACTGATAGAGTCGCATACAAAATGGACAATTCTTATTTTTATGGCACGAGGGCTGGGTTGTCTAATAGCCAGACGAGTTTCAACTGTTCTTCTCCAGCAGCCTGTTACGATAAGCCGTGTCACAATAGAAAAGAAAAGATTTCGGTTTCATGCTGACTTTAAGGTAACGTTACATCTGGTCATTTTAAATCCTCTGCTGTTCAACTCCTTGATTACAATCAATCTGAAGCACTAAATGCAGAACTAAAACCAAAAATCAGTTTAATTCTGTGATGAAGGCAAAGCATCAGCAACTGTAACTGATATTTGACAAACAGAACATGGAACATGTCAGTTTACACTTTATTTCAATGGTCCACTTTTGCAGCTGCCGTTCAAAAGTTTTGGATTGGTAAGATTTTTAATGTTTTTAAAAGAAGTCTCTTCTGCTCAACAAGGCTGCATTTATTTGATAAAAAAAAAAAATTATGACAATTTAAAATAATTGTTTTCTATTTTAATATATTTTTAAATGTAATTTATTCCTGTGATCAAAGCTGAATTTTCAGCATCATTACTCCAGTCTTCAGTGTCACATGATCCTTCAGAAAACATTCTAAAATGATGATTTTATTGCTCAAAAAATATTTATTATCATCAATGTTGAAAACAGTTGTGTAAATTTTTTTTTTCCAGGATTCTTTGATGAATAGAAAGTTCAAAATTACAGCATTTATTTGAAATATAATCTTTAGTAACATTATAAATATTTTTACTGTAACTTTTGATCAATTTAATTCATCCTTGATGAATAAAAGGATTGATTTATTTTATTTCTTCTCCAACAAAAAAATTATTACTGACCCAAAACTTTTGAAAGGTAGTGTTTGTTACAAAAGCTTTCTATTTCAGAAAAATGCTGTTCTTTTGAACTTTCTATTCATCAAAGAATCCTGAAATAAAAAGTTTTCAACATTGATAAGAATGAGAAATGTTTCATGAGCAGCAAATGATTTCTGAAGGATCATGTGACACTGAAGACTGGAGTAATGATGCTGAAAATTCAGCTTTGATTACAGGAATAAATTACATTTGACTATAAATTACATTCGCATAGAAAACAGCTGTTTGAAATTGTAATAATATTTGACAACAATTTTTTTTTTAAATCAAATGAATGCAGCCTTAGTGAGCAGAAGAGACTTTTTGATCCAAAACTTTTGACTGGTAGTGTACATGTCAACTAACTCTCATTAGAGGATTTGACTCTTATAGGTTAGGGGTTAGTAGAATAAGCTGACATGTAGGTGCAATGTTACTTATTGTAAACAATGTCTAAAGTGGACTGTCAAAATAAAGTGTAAGCAAATAAAAATAAAATAAATAATAATAATAGTTTGGCACCTCACATATAATCTAGACTCCCCCCCCACACACCCCAACAAAAAAAGAGACATGAAGTCAAATGTATTTATTTTTTTAATCAACATTATATGCAACAAATGCTGGTGATTGTGCTTGTATTGAACTTAATGAACTACACCTGTGGTTGAGTGAACTTGAGTGAAACTGACTTTAAACATTTACAAAAAAAAAAAAAACTCCTGAACCCCTAGTCTTTGATTTGATCAAGCTTGGTTTGATATTTTGTTATCCAATGTAACTTTTCTGTTTTTGACTATATCAATGTGTTGAATGTGATTTCACCAAATGCAACATGCTGATCAACATCTTTGTTGATCCTGGAACAACATTCCAATCAACCAATCAGATTTGAGGGAGTTTACAGTTTATGTGAAGTTTAGGCTTACAACAGAATATATTGATCCAGGAACATGTTGCACTTGGAAAAATCACAGTGACCATAACAATGTAGTGACTGAAAACATGTACAGTAGAATGAAGTACACACAGAGCAATTATCCTCAGTGCTTGGTTTGATATGTGAGAATATCTTTGTGCTTCTCCACTGGGGCATTTCCGTAATTTTCCATAGTTCTGAAACTCGTCACTCATTCTGGACAGCTTCAGTTCAGTTTATTTTAACAGTGAGGGTGTGATATGTCAGCTTTGGTGAGATCTGGGATCGGCCGAGAAGGAGTTTGCATGCGTGAGGCCGTGAATGCAGCATTTCAGATGAACTGTGAGGAACACTTTCCCCTAAACCTTTCAGAAGAAGTCAAAGTGTCTCATGCTAACAGCTTTAGGACAATAAACATGAGTTCTAGAAAAGTCTTCATAAATATACAGTCATGTCTCTTGATGTGGATGATTCATGTGGACACTTTTCTCTCTTTTGAAAGTTCAAAGCTAACTAATTTTTTTATTTCGTGTTATTTTTTTACATTTATTTTACTGTGCCACTGACAAAAATGACCCTTTATAATATTCCTCTTTTTTTGTGCAGCAGCAAATGACGTTGCAGGATTTCAAGTCTAAAATTTTAGCACCTTATAGTTTTCGTTCTTCCAGACACAGTAAGGTGGTGGAAGCCTCAGTGCCACATCTCGCTTCTGTCCGAATGTTTATGGATACAGATGTTTGAAACGCACGTTTGTATACATGGACATAGTCATACTCGTGAGTGTAATGAGTACGTGTGCGGCGTCTCTCAGCGCTGATTGTGGGTTTCCTCACTGTTCCCTTTCAAAACAAATGTGGTCAACCACAGAAAATGTTCCCTGGATGAATCACCGACAGAGATGATGATAATTACCCTCTCCATTAGCATGCTCGCGGTGGAGCTGTGGAATCCGTTCAATTTTGACATATTACAGTATTTATTCATTTTGGATTCATATTATGTCGACTGTTCTCTACTGATTCATGTAACTTAAATCTATTTTTCTGTATTAAAGTCAGCTTACTTAATCTACATGTTAAATATATCTCTAATCTCACTATTTCTCTCAGGTCTTTATTTTATGAGATTTGGCTCATTTGGTTAAAGCGTTTGGAATTGTACTGCTCACATTGAGCCATCATTTAATCTTTGATTACATTCTAAAGAGAGTCATTTTAATCAGCTAATTATTAGCAGACAAGGGCAAATCTGTGCCTGAATATTTGTCTATGTTCTCAATGCTTTCTGCAAAATATCCGCTTCAAATGTGGAATGAGTAACACATTGATGAATCACTCTATGTTCACATAAGCTGAAAGAAATGAGCTTGATCCAAACTAAATTCTGAGGCATCTGAATTAAGATTAAATATGATTAAAATCACTTCTCAAACAATTAGATGTTTGCCAGTCAACGGTCCTCTTTAAAAGTCCCAGAGTTTGACATGTTTCCACACAATCAGTTCTCTTGTGTGCGACGAATGTGTTCAGATTTGGAGACTAACCTTGTGAAAAACATAAGTCTCACACATTTTGAATTTACACAAGTTTGCCTCATTACAATCACAACCAAAGTGGACGTGCTAGCAAAAGTGACTGTAGTCTAACTAAACAAAAAATGTATCTTGCGACATACATTGGAATTTGTCAGTCTAATTGACTGTCTAACTGAATACAACCAGAATTAAAGGGATAGTTCGCCCAAAAATGAATATTCTTTCATAATTTACTCACCCTCATGTTGTTCCAAACCTGTATACATTTCTTTCTTCTGTTGAACTCAAAAGATGATGTTTTGAAGAATGTTGGTAACCAAACAGTTGACGGCAGCCATTGACTTCTATAGTAAGTCAATTCCAACATTCTTTAAAATATCTTCTTTTGAGTTCAACAGAAGAAAGAAACTCATACAGGTTTGGAACAACTTGAGGGAGAGTAATTGATGACAAACTGCAAAGAACACAAAACTAAATGCAAAGTTTCTTGTGGAAAAGCGTTGGAGTATAATTTTACTTCCCAAACCATGTCCCTTCAGGCCAGGGGCTCTGTAGAGTTTTACCAGATCCTGATTCTCATTTTGAAAGTATAAAATGGACATTTGGACAGTTTTTGCAGTGTCTCAAGGGAGCGCAGCAAAGCAAAAGCATTGAAATATAATTTTTCCTCCCATCTCATATTTTCCATCATCATGTCCCCAAAGGGCAGGGCTCTCCAACTCCTGTCCTGCAGTGCCAGTATCCTGCGGACTGGGATGGGAGTAAAAATTTTATTTAAATGCTTTTGCGTTTACTCGCAAAGGTTTTGCGAATGTGAACTTTGTTACTTGCAAATGCATTAGTCGTGGCCTAACGGTTAGAGAGTCTGACTTGTAATCCGAATATATTTCAGTGCTTTTGTGAGAGAACGCAAAGTTTCTAAGGGGTTTTAAAATTCTTTTGCGAGAGAAAGCAAAATGTTTTGCAAGTGAACGCAAAGTTTCTTGGGGGAACGCAATACATTTGCGGGAGAATGGAGAAGCATTAAAATATAACTTTTCCTCCCTTCTCAATTTTTTTCCCTGTCACTTGTCCTCTTAGGGACTCTGTAATAGATGTATTTTAGGGCTCTGTAAAAGAAAAACTGTCTGCTTGAAGTCAGCATGAAACAGAACTGGCGATAGTATTTTCATCCCTATTGGGATGTATATCCGAGTGAAACGGCTTCTGGAACAAACAAAAAAAGTTAGGCGGGACTTGATTTTGTCCTTCGGGAATTGATCGGATGGTTGTGGTTTGCATTGGCTGTGATCTCATGTGATTGACAGGTTGTCCCGCCCTCACGCCAGGGAACACATCATCAGAGAAGAGAAGAGATGTCACTGCAAGAGGGAGGGGAAGTTATTTTCACTGAAGATTACGAGTGCACATGAATTAAAAAAATATGTGCATGGATAAATAATTTACAATAAACACTGCAATATTCCATTAAAAAACTTTTTGATTTCATGGTGACTTTAAAAAATAATACTGGCAACGATACTTTTCTGAGTAGTGTTACATAAGTTTCACGCTGAAGTCTTCTTGATACAAAATTAGACAATCAGAGCTCGTAATGAGACTGTTCTGGTTGAAAACCTTCTCATGCACTGACAACCAAATCAGTGATCACTTTAACATGAAAACTGAGCCCAAAGCCTTGATTTCAGGTAATCGAGACCAGCTTCGTCACCGGAAATAATGACTCACGACATGTTTAGTCTGTCTGGGTTCACCCGAGTGACCCTCTCAGATGGCCAGTGAGATTCAGACATGTATAATGACAGAACAGAGTCCAGGCAAACAGAAGGGCCTGGCAGTGATAGATGATGTTTGTGTTGAGGAGATAACGTAACACTCTCACGGGTCAAAGGAGTTTACCATCCAAATTACAGTGATCGATTCCTCAAAGCAGAGCAGTGTTTGCTTAGTGTGATCACCCTGCAGGCTCGCCAGAATCTCTCGTCTTCATGCATTCTCATTTCAAAGTCAAACAAGCCTGTGGACGTCTATTACTACGTGCTTCTCTCTGGCAATGGACAGCAGAGGGCGCTCAGCACATGGCCAATTACAGCATCACTATGTAGGCTATTTCAACTTGTGTTTGAAATGTTTGGAAATAAAGCCTGGATTGTTTAATTTATATTATAGATTACAGGCTACACTGCATTAGACTCTTTTAGCACACAGCAAGAACCACATAAGGGGAAAAAGAAATCTAATCTTACGGTTAGATAAGCAATATAAAAATAGAAAAGTCATAAATGAGTCTTGAAAGGCTCTTACAGGCTTTAATGTTAAATCACAACTGCCTTCTCTGCCATTTGTCAGGAAACGGCACCGTTTGTGCCTTAACATTTCAGGGCAAAACCTTTTTTAGAGTTTCATTTGAAAAGGTAGGCCTACTGCGAAATCTGTCAAGACAACTTATTTTCCCACATCAGACCCAAAGTAACTGGGCCATCAACATTCATAGACGTTAGGAATCCACCTCTTTAAACCAGTAAAATCAATGAAATAAAAGCTCATTTTAGGTAGAATAAATGTAAACTTATTTTAAAAATTTGGTTTGCATTACATGCATAACCAAGTTAAATCTATCAACTACTGTGACTAAACCCAGACAGTAACATAGTGTCGGCCCAGATCCGGCCCACATCGGGTACACATGGATTCCACACGGCCCAGATGTGGGCCGGATCTGGGCCGACACTATTTTGCCGTCTGGGAAATCAATATTGTTATATACTTTTATTTAAAATTTAAATTACACGAGTTATTTAAATAATAATACAACATTACGCAGAATTAGAACAAGTGGGGAATAAATAAAACAGAAAAAATACAGTTTGTTTAAAAGTAGGTCAATAATGTGGGATGTTTTAAAAACTTTTTATTAGAGCTTTTTTAAAAGAAACACTATGTAATTTTCTTTTGTTCAAAATTAACACAATTCAAATGAGTCAATACATCATCAATCATTCTTCCAAAACATGTTTTTGTCTTACCCTGATTCACTATGGTAAGCCTGTTATAAGCGTTTATATTTTAGACCCTTCTGGATGGATCGTGGGAAATTGCCTACATGTGTCACTCGCCTGTGTGTGTCTTGTCATATTCGTAAATAGAGAAAAGTTGCTCCGGCTACTTTGACGCTTGTATGGAGTGAGAGTGGCAGAGGTTAGATGTCACAATGAGTGAGAAAGTTTGACATGGAGGGAGCAGCTAAATCTCGAACCTCCGGGGAATCACCCGTAAAAAAATAAAAAAAAATAAAGAGGAGAGTCTGCTGGCAAAAAGAGAACGCGACAGAGCTCGTAATAAAACAAGAATCAACATCGGCTTGGCTTTACGGAGATGGCGTGAACAGATGGATTTGAAAAGTTGTAAAAGCGACACAGTGATGGTGTTTTTATTACTCAAGTGAGTAAGGTATTTTATTGAACAGATGAATTGCCATAGGTACAGTTGTGGTCATAATTATTGGCACCCCTGGTAAATATGATCAAAGATGGCTGTAAACATAAAATCTGCATTGTTCATCATTCAAAAAAAATCGTAAAACAATTCTGACCACAACTAGCTCTCTAACAGAGTTCATTGTAAAGCATTATCTATTGTGAAGGGTCATATTCACCCGCAGTCACGAAGAGCTTAAGCACAACCAAAACAATGTTGTTCTGCAAAATGCATGCAGTTTTCTTTTTAACCACTAGAGGGCCAAAAGCTACATAGTGTACCTTTAATTGATGTTAATAGTAAATGTAAATCTAAAGCAATTACTTTACAGTTAGGTTTAACTTTTAAGATGTCTTGCTTTGTGAATGTGGTATTTCCCCATCATACAAACTGTGGAAACAGTGGGAAAAAAACCTTGATAAAATGTTGATAGTCTGATAAAACATAAGAAATACAGTTGCTGCTATTTGAAGACAAAGATGTGTAGTGTATGAACAAAAATAAATTAGGTGAGAGAGAGAGATTCTTTCACTTCTTAGCAAAAGGAAGACAGTGGCGAAATGTTTTGGTTGAACTTAAACTTTTATTACAATGGTAGTAATGATTAATTTATAAACAGACTTCTAATAAGCTTTAGTTATTGAGTTATTATTACCAGTAATACAATTTCTCATAAACTGATTTGTATATTTTACATCCAAAATGCTACACCTTGTATAAATGGTTGACCGATATTCCAAATTATATTGCTATAAAATGTGTAAGATTTAATTAAGAACAGATTATAATGTATAATATTTGTATAAAGTTCTGTTTGGATGCATTTACCCCATATTGTTCTGTAAAATGTCCCACTGTTGCTTGCTTGAAGACAGTGCACTTATTTTTAAAAAGTGGATTTATGAGCTGGTAATATACAGTATATGGATTTTTTTCAAATTCTATGAGGTGAAAAGTTTAAAGATCAGCTTCCATGACTCAAGCTTGCTTATTTGAAAGCCAGTTTGAATGCGTCCTTCTTAAAGGATTAGTTCACCTAAAAATTAAAATTATGTCATGATTTACTCATTCTCAAGTTGTTCCAAACCTGTATGAATTTCTTTCTTCTGCTGGGCAAAAAAAAAAAAAAGAAGAAGATATTTTGAAGAATATGGGTAACCAAAAAGTTGATGTACCCCATTGACTAATATACTATAAAATACCATAAAAGTCAATGGGTGCCGTCAACTGTCTGGTTACCGACATTCTTCAAAATATCTTCTTTTGTCTTCGGCAGAAGAAAGAAACTCATACAGGTTTGGAACAACTTGAGGGTGAGTCAATTATGACAGAATTTTCATTATGGGGTGAAACTATCCCTTTAATTTCCTTCTTAAAAATCTAATTAGGCATCCAAATCCAAAACTCCTGCTCAATTTAATTTTTAGCCAATTCATTGTCGACGTTTAAATCATTCAGTCCTCTCTCTGAGTATGGCTTTATCAAAGATTTTCTAGTGATGTGTTCCAGCTTATTTTTTCCATATGAACTTATTTGAAGAGAGTCAATAGATTAGTTGTTAAAGTCAACTAAAAGATATAAAGTTGGATAAACAATGTGTGACATTCCTTCAGCTTTAGACAGTAGAATTCTCCCACTGAAGACACAATGGCAAATGATAGTTTCCTAAGAATGATCCCACAACTGTGTAATTTAAATGCTGTAATGTACTGTAAATGCATATCATTTTTAAAGGACCAGTTTCTCTCACAGTCTTTTGAGTCTCAAAGTCTCAGAGTTTGCAAGTGTGTGTTATGTATATTTACACTGGCATTTATTCACGTACACCAAGAGCTGGTGACAGTAATGCGTCTGTGTCAGGAATGGCCATTCACTATGAACTGAGACTCGGGGGATTATGGGTAATGTGTTGTCCTGAAGAGATTAATTTTTCTCAACTTACATTTATCATCCACCAGTGAGACCGAGAGGAGGATGGAAATGAAGTTTGTGAAACCTCACTTTAAAATATACAACATTCAGAGACTTGCAGCAGACGGAATGATTTTTTTTTTTTTCTTGTCATGGTGTAAAGTTGAGTTTCCTGCTGGAACGCTTGTTTTTCTGCGTTCGATATAAATGACAATGACTGATGTTCTTATTTTCACATTTGTACAGTTAATAACATTGATTAGACAAGTGTAGCACACAAGCATTCAAACTCTTGTCCATCTGTTACAATATAACCACAAAATAGCTCTTCTGAAAACAAAACAAAACAAATAGACAAAACAGGAAAATGTACAGCTTTTGTAACTATTTGACAGGTTTTTAATTTTTTAGAGGCTGAGACATAAAAGCTCATAATGTTTCTGCTACTGTACAAAGTGCATTGATATTTATTAATTTAATTGTAACAATCTCAAAAAAAAGTAAAAGCATGACAGTATAATAAATCACAAAGTGTTGGTTTTAAAGCTGATACAGTTTATTAAACATGTTATATATCGAATGTAATACATATGAGATCTTTTTGGCACCAAAAAAATTAATAAATAATAGGTTCTCATTAAGTCAGTGATTCTACATCTAAATAAATAAACATACCATAACTTACTCTTTAATAAATATACATCATTTGTAATATAGATGCATTGCATCAATGTTTATTGCAGTTGGTCAACAGGGTCCAACAATGCTCGAGCTGAAAGGCTGTGTGTGTGTGTGTGTGTGTGTGTGTGTGTGTGTGTGTGTGTGTCAGTGCGCACACTGGGTTAACAGGACGTCCCACTGCAGCAGGTGGAACAAGACTGAGGCCATATGGATAGACAGATAAACTCTGTTTGCAATTACTCCAAGAAAAGTAAAAGAACCAATACGATTAACCGCAGAGTGACAGATTAAGATATAAATGGATTATACAACAACATTTTGATATTGTGCTGATATTTTGTTATTTCTCAGCTTGATCATTATTGGAATTATTTTGTACATTTAAAAAAGTGAAACTGTGCATTTAATATGTTATTTTTACTTGACCAGACCTGTTTGTGTGTGTGTGTGTGTGTGTGTGTGTGTGTGTAACAATGTAGCCAAGTTGAATCAGCCAAATTATTTGTTTTTAACGTGAATAAAATCAGTTACTAATTTAGATACATTTTTTATAGTGTAAACAAAATAGCTTGTATTAAATATCAGTTAAAGGGATAGTTCACTCAAAAGGACCATTTTGTCATCATAAAGGAAGATATTTTAGAAATCCTAACCTTTAGTTAGTTTGGTTACCAACAAGCTTCAAAATATCTTCTCATGTGTTCCACAGAAGAAGAAAAAAGGTAATACATGTTTGGAACGACATATGGGTGAATACATTATTGGTTTCCTTTTTGGGTGAACTATCTCTTTAACTTTATTGCATAAAAGCAATATCATACTAGAAACCATGTTAATATTCAATATAGCACTCTTGCATGATATTGCTGAAACATTAAATAAAGGTTTCCGAATGCATTGGGTATTTGATTATGAACGTGGAATACAGGATATTCTGAGGTGAAATCAGATTCGGTTTCATAACAATTTTTTTCTAGTTCCGCATGCTAAAAGATTCTTACAACCATATACATGCACATTACTACACAAGTGTATTGCATAAATATTCAGTTTGGTTTTATATATATATATATATATATATATATATATATATATATATATATATATATATATTTATCTGTTCATATGTAAAAACAAAATATATACAAAATAAAAAACCATTTCTATTAATGTTTGTTACAGCAGCACAAAGTCTGTGGACCTCTGTAAGCACATGGTTGGTTGAGTTTTAAGGCCGGGCGCGCGTTAGGGCTTAAGTCCTCTCCTGTAATTATATCAGTGCTCTAATGAACTCATCAGACTTACATATGGCTTAAAGGGACACTCATTTGCTTCCTGAGCACAAGACAACCACTTCAGCTCTCATTTAGATTCATCGTATATGTGAGCGACTTCATTTATACGGCAATTCTTTTCCTATAGTCTCCGAAAAAATGTTACGGTGACTTTTGCATGCGATTATCACATCTGCAATCTGTTGACATCATGTGTACATAAGTGTCTTATTGCAGCTGTAATCCACTAAGTATAGTATTATTTTTATGCCAATGCAAACATGATTGACTACGGAAAGTCGAAATCAGGAGTTAGTTTAACTAATATCTGTGCTTTAATGCCTGATTACAGGAGATTCTTTCGGTGGAGTTCAGGGCTAAAATCATGACACACTTTTATTTAGGCTCATTTGATGCTTTTGCAGGTATTGTTCTTCCCACTTTAGTTCTCAGTATTTTTGGCCAAGGCTTGACAGGAGCTAAGTGGATTAGACTCATGTGTTATAGGATTTACACAAACTAAGTGGATTTGGTCAGGTTAACTAAGGGAAGACCTCAGGGGCAGATTTCCTGACAGCGCTCTGAGAACACACAGATTGCTGCTGAGAGGTTACCTTCGACTCCAATACACTTACAAGAATCCGAAGGAAAAAAAACCCTTTGACAATGAGAGGAACCTTTGGTATCTGCAACTGTTTCTGGAGGGATTCCTGAAATGGCTGGAAGCAATGAACAATGAGAGCTGTGTAGACAAAATTTGGGCTGGTTTGGGGTCCATTTTGAGGTTTTCAAAATTTTGTAGTCTAATTGGTTAATAAACAAAGCTCAAGTGTGCATGTACTCCATAAAATCAGTCATGACGTTACTAAACGTATACACTCCCACTGCAGAGTCGGCTGCCGTTGGTGTTGACGTCGCCGACGAGTACGCACTTTTAGCCAACCAGCGATTAGCAGGGAGACGTGATCATTCATGACGGGTATTTAGTGCAATAACTTGTAGCTGTATATTTAAGGGATCGCTATGCCAAAGTGGCATAAACTTACAGTAAGATGTATCTGTAGTAAAGAGTGGGAGAATGACCCAACTCTCAAAACGTGGATCACACCTGTGGTGGGAGATGACTCGAAGGCTCTTTATAAATATATCTAACTCTGTTCTGGGTGGGTTTTTGAGAGCTTTTGGGTTGAAAATCGTCTACCTGATCTGGGAACACTGGACATACTGCTCCTACTGTTTTTAACTTGTTATATATTAGGGAATTAGGCATATGCTGGGATATTGTCCCCTTGAGTTTGTAGTGTTCGGAAGGATTTGAAAGTCTGGTATAGTGTACGTTCCTCAGTTTTTAAGTGCATGATTCCCAATTTTCTTTTATAGAGCCATGTTGACTATATCAAAGCTGAGGTAGATGTTTAGTATAATTGATATGTTAGTTTGAAGTTGATGTTGGGAATGTTTTGACTTTGAAATACTAGAGACTCAGAACTGAAACCTTTCAGAATTGCTGCGATCATTTACATGTCAGGTCCTTTCCTTTTTCAGCACAATGAGGAAGTTATGTTCAGCACTGGGTGTGCCTTTGTGTATTTTGCTTTGTTTACCGAAGCCCTGAATTCATTTTCTAGAGGTGTTCTGCATTTCAACTCTGAGCTCAACCTTCACCCATCATTTCAAGCTATTTGAAATAGACCCACGAAGGCGATATAAACAAGACATACAGCAGCATCTCATTAGCAATGACTTAACATGGGAATAATTACTGTTTGCATGATACGTTTTCTGTTTCTCCTCATCAGGACTGGCAGAAGTTTCTGAGGAGAATCTGTCAGCCAAGTATTTTCCGTAAAGGCAATGCAAGACTTATGCTCTTGTATGCTTTTAGCCCAAGACCAAGATGATGTTCTCAGAATTAGAGGTCTATATTTTTCATTTAAATTTGTCTTGATTGATTAAAACATTTGATGGTTCTCAGATGAGTTTTGACCCTCAGAGTCAGACGCATCCACATGCTTGGGCCGAAAACTCTCGGATTGTGTGGTATCGATTGAAGTTATCGAGGAAGGAGATGTCCTCCTCGTACGCGGTGGGCCGACAGCAGGGGCTGTGACGAGCCTTGTCCTTCTGGTCCTTTGTGAGCAGCCGCGAGCGCTTCATGAACGCCAGCGTCAGGTCATAGTTTTTGCGGCTAGTGGTGCACTTCCCGCTGCAGTAATGGAAGACTACAGTCTCGTCACTGACGTAGCCTAACCCCAGCTGACTCACCGTCACCTCCACCTCCCGCAGCGAGCAGGGTTTCGCTCGCTTTTTAGCCCGTTTAGTCCTTTTGCTCTGCTGGGCATCTCTACGGGCTTTCCTTTCCACCAGTGTCCCAATGACCTGCTTCAGCTCGCCCTCTGTAAAACTCTGGAACAACTCCATGACTGAGAAAAAAAGGGTTCATTTATTTTTAGCATTTAGTATAATAAAAACATTAGCATTGTTTCAATTATATAATGCAGTTTTCAATGGAAGTCTATGAGGCAAGACACTGACATAAGCTTTAACCTAAACTTTACAGCTGAAATAGTAATTAACAAATGCAAGCTGCACATATTTTGCTTTTCAACCCCTTGAATGTGTCAGACTTCCCACCTCTCCCGGAAGGTCCGAGAGTCTCCTGCATGTCGATAGCAGCTCCCTGACACCCACAAATTATATATAATATCCCGGAAATCAAGCGAGCGAGAGAGAAAGTCTGTTTCCACCTGGTACTAAGATGCATTACCGTTACACCTGGTATTATCATGTGTTTCAAATGCGTCTTCTGTGACCACTCGCATTCGGATTTTGTGGAGACCCTCGCCCCTTTTTTCATCGCACTCAACTACATCACTTTCACTTTCTGTGCACAAATACTATTGAATGAATTCGAACCCATGTTAGGTGGCTTACGTGAATGTTAGGAGGGTGTTGTGCCATCTCCTGGAAATGAGTGAACTAGTCCCAGAGGTAGTCGAAAACGCATCTGACCGTATTACTTTCGTAGTGTAGGCGCTCATGTGGTCATATGTGTTTGAACAGCCACAAAAGACCGTCTGTTCTCCACCTACTGACGAACGCGTAAACATTATGGGAAGTGCGCAAGCCAGATGGGATTTAAACATTGTCGGCTGAAGACCCAAGTCTGGTTTGAAGATGAAAAACAAATGGGTTTGTTCTCTCACCATTCCCTACACACACTCACCGCTTTCGGTGTGGTCTTGCGGCTGTCAGAGCAGAAATGAAAGCTGCTGCTTTTTCCATAGTCTCCGGGCGTGTTCATAAATTGCACAAGCTTTTTTCGTTCATTAGATTGAAAGATCTGGAAAAAAAACACACATTTTCCCATCCATAGATCCTCCCGTCGAAGAAATCGGTACAGAAGTGGTTGAAAGTGGACAAAAGAGACGGATTAAAACACTAGGTGTAAATGGGAAGTCTCCCTCGTCTACTTGTGCCGATCAACCAAAACGCATCTTAATACCAGGTGTAAACAGAGCCTTAGATGTATTGGGGTGGATATTTACATAAATTGTCATTCCTTCCATTAAAGAGAAAATGTGATTCCTGGCTAATGTAAATTTGTAACAAACTTTTTGGAGTTTCAGACAGATGAAACATCAAGTGTATCACTTAATTATAAGACAATAGGCTGATTAACTATTAAAACAATCCGGGCTGTGTTTCCCAAAATCACTGTGAACTAAGTTGATTTTAGAGACCATTGGTGGCATTGGTTCTATGATCTACTTATGATGCATTTACGCCATGTCGTGATTACCGTATTTAAAACTCTGTGTGCTTTCAAATCGTTATAGCGTTACTTTGATGTCATACACTGATCGGTCTGCACAGCGCCACTTCAAGTCAAACACACCTTAAATCTGCAGTGGGTACAGCGCCCCTGTGGGACAAGTCGTAGCTCTCAGAAAATTATGAATTATACATTGTACAATTACAATTTCTACAAACATGTAAAGACTTTTTACAGTTCAGAAACATTACGATAATTTCGACATGGTGTGAACGCACCTTTTCAAACAGCCCTGCTGTTTGAGCATTTCGACTACTGTCTCAGCCAATAGCGTGAGTCTGGGGGAGGAGCTATCTGTTTAGCCAGCAAATGGCAGACAGGGGGAAACACAGCTTTGGGCCTATACCATGAAGCTGGTTTAGGTGGATTGCCAAGTATGTTTCAGTTTAGTTTGCGCCAACCCTGCATTTTAGGCACCATGAAAGTGGTTTGGCTTTTAGATTGGCTTGGATTTTCAATCTCTTAATCTTCAGCAGAAGAGAGAAACGAATCTTGCTGATTTTCTACTGATTTTAACAAGTTATAGATATATTTTAGATCCCTCAACTCTTTTCCCAAATCCCAAATCTAAACAAATCTAAAATCTTATCAAAAATATAATAAATAAAAAAACAAGAAGAAAAATGTACAGTGACAATAATTTGTTACAATATACAATTATATAAATAATTCATTTCCTATTTCTAAATCCAGCCCTTTTCCCAAAATATTAGTACACATGGTCATTTTTTCATTTAGAGCATTTTCTGAAAACTGCCTATGACAGATATAATAAATATTACATAAGTAATGGTTAAACGATTACAGAAATTGTATTCATTTTGGAATTTGGAAGTGTGGTCTTGTTTAACATGATTTAATCTTTTGGAAATGTGCTGGCAGCAGAATGAAATTATATAATTTCAAATTAAAATAAACAAATACATTTGGCTGAAAACAATCGCATTGCTCATAAATACAATAGAATCAACCAATTAAATAGTCATAGATTCGTGAACATTTGTATGTCTGTAAAGTTGTTCATACATAATATTTATCTTTTAGATGATGTCAATAATATATTTAAAAGAATGCATATAAAACCACAATGTATCTGAAATACAGATAAAAACTCATGAGATCATGCTGAGAAACCTTTTTTTGTTTGTTTGTTTTTTTGTTTGGTGACCACAGTGATTTTGAACTGCCGGGAATATTCTGGTTATCAGATTGATGGTTAAATTCACATGAAATTCTGCTTATCGTGATTATTTTACAACCTTGTGTGAAGTGAGTCTTATCTGCTATAAAGATTTCTGGGTGGCCTGCATGCTAAATGCAATCTGATTTAAACAAAGATATAAGTTGCGCTATAATATGAGAACATAAAGTCATATGATCTTACATTCTGAGACGAAAGAGTTTCCTCCGTCAGCTGATCTGACCCTCCGTTGCCGCCCACCAACCCCAATGGAAGGTGACGGATTGCTGGTGTGTAATGAAGATGATGGTGGTGAAAACGATGAGGATGAAGCTCTGCGGTGGGGAGGAGGGGGCGGGGCTCTGGAAGAGGAAGTGGTTTTAATGACAAGCAGGGGGAGTGCAGCACCACAGAGAATCAGGCCGATGGCAGCAAACTTCCATAACTTCATCTTAGAATGAGGAGAAGCATTGGGCCCCTGCAAAACAACCAAACATCCATCACTCAAAATGGAAAACAAACACTGTTTTATTTTTTGTTATTCTATTTAGATTTTGTCATCACACATCAGAAACATTAGACATAATTTTAATTTTGTCAGATTATACGCTACTACTGTATGGTCATCATTGGAGAAAGATGTTTTTTTTTAATCCCCATAATGGTCTAATATTCACTAGCAGAAGCTAACTGTTAAAGCTAACCAGCAAAATCCTAACCCCCTGGCCAGCTAAGCAAGTTAATAGTTTGACTAATGTTAAACCAGGAAGTCAATGGCTGCATCCGAAATCGCATACTTATATAATAGGCAGGATGAATAAAACCCCCCATAAAAACAGAATGAGACAAAAGAAATATGTCCGAATTCACAGTACTCATAAAAGTGTAGGCAAAAAGTAACCAGATGACCTACTTCTTTCCGGTGAGATTCTGAAGTGTGCATAACGATGGACACTTTACTATCCCATGAGGCCACGGGAGAGGATTTATGAATGGCAGTGAAGCAAAGTAACTGACGCTGGTACAGTAGGTCACATGATAATGACAATATGGTGAATGTAGTATGTCCAGATTATTACATTCATACCACACACATTCATACTATATAGAACATACTTTTTTAGCAGTCTTGAAGTAATTACTTCAAAAGTGTTTCTTTACAAAAGTGACATCGCCAACTACTGGCCTGGCAGCATAATAGCTACAGTGTTTTTAAACATTTTCGCGGATCCAAGTGGATGGGGATTGTTTTGACAACGTTGTCATCTGTACGTGAAAAACGCAAAGGAAAATCGTTTATATTTTTAGTACATTGTTGTCGTGTAAACGTATCAGTTATCATTTCATTCTTGTGTTTCTGTTGCTTGTGTTTTCTCTTTGTCTAACGCTTGATTTACCCTTGTTAGTTGCCTTAGTTATTGATTAGTGTCACCTGTGTCTAGTTAAGTTGCCTTTGCTCTCCTCTTGTCTATATTGCTATGTATTTCAGTTATTTCTGGTCGGTTCTCAACCTTGTTAAGTATGTGGTTTTTGCTTATTTATTATTCCTGTTAATCTCCAACAATCTCCTGCGTGTTTTCAAAGAATATTCATCTTCGTGTGTATTTGCTTACCACAGAAAGTGTGACAAGCATGAGTTTGGGGCTTTTTTTGCTAGTTTCAGCCCGACGCAGTTATCATTTTCACATCCTGCGCCACATGGTTAAATAGAAAATGCATTTGCACCCCTCTGTTTGCCTATGGGCGTGTTGGTCTGAAAACGAGGTGTTTTGGCGCGTTGCTATTTTGAGGCAACTGAAATAGACTGCACCATTGACCAACACAAACCTGGTCTAAAGTCAATGGCGCAGTATTTTTGTTTTGTTATTTAAAGAGCGCGTTATTAACATGCACTCATTGGCGGGTTCACAATGCGCATACACTCTGCTTATTACACACACAGATGTGCTATTGGGGGCACACGCGCAGCAGCACACAAACTAGCCAAATATTTAAAATAAAATGATTACAATGTAAAAGATTAATATTGTGTGCATAAAGATATGTTAGAATCCGGCTTGTCCCGTAGATGGCAGATCCGTTTCCTCGCTAGAGAAGCATTCAGTTTTTCTGATTGCAAATTCCGCCATTTATATTGAATCCACCGAGC
This sequence comes from Leuciscus leuciscus, assembly GCF_965113295.1. Taxonomy (NCBI): domain Eukaryota; kingdom Metazoa; phylum Chordata; class Actinopteri; order Cypriniformes; family Leuciscidae; genus Leuciscus; species Leuciscus leuciscus. The sequence continues at coordinate 24,811,400 of NC_138747.1, read as the reverse complement.
GCAAAGCTCGGTGCCGAGTGCGAGCGCAAAGAAGGGAATTGGAAAAGCTTTTAAAGGGAATGGAAAATTACACTGTGATTGGTTTATTGCACGTTACACCCAAAACACACCCATTACCATTAAGGACAACCCTTTTAGACCATGCGCCACACGCACCGACAATTTTTCCCGTCGTTAAACTAGCAAAAGTGGATTCGGACATGTCCTAAGTGCACTTTCACCATGTGCTGAGATCATTAAAGGTGCATTGCGCAAGTCTCTGAGTTTTTGCAGAACTATGCCCCCTCTGGCGGCAAGCGAAACTGCAGCCAGAAGTGTGCACGCTCACGGACAAAAGTTTTCTTTTTTTATCTTACGTGGAGTTTGCGTTGGTGCTTGAAATGAACTACAAGCCGGTCTCTTAAAATCCATCTTCTACGGAGAATGGCGGCGAATACACAAACCTGCCAGACAGCCAGGTGAGCGTGCCGTGAACGCGCATGACGTCACGCCCAGTCTAAAATTCCGGCCCGAATCCCTCTTATTTATTTTACTTTACAGGATTATAGAGACAATCTCAGTGATCAGAGAAGGGCTCATTCAGCCCATCAGGCAATTGTTTAAGCATGTATGGGTTAGAAAACGGGTATTTTTAACATGAAAAAGTTGCTTAATGCACCTTTAAAATAGGGCCCATAATGTGCTAACTGCCCCCTATGGCACCCCTTGTGGCAACACTGAAAATACAATGTGTTGACACATTTGGGGAAAACAATGAAGCTTAATTCTCATACTTGGGTGGATTATGTTTCTTAAATTCCATTTATTGTTCAAATAACCACATTAACAATCACATATTCATATTTTTTTGGCTGCACTGATGATTGACATTGATTTTTGACACTATTGTTATTCTCAAAAAATGGTTCAAGGACAGCAGTCCAACAATTACAGAACTGCTGCACTAACAAACGCCAAATCAAATTAAAACATCTTAGACTGTGTATTCTAAATCTTTCAGCTACATATGAGCAGCCTCGTGCAAACCAAGTTGTTATTCCAAAGATTTCATTCACAGATGTTTGCACAAGTGGTTTTGCCATCCGTAACTTTTCTGCTCCTCTGTTCATCTCATTCCGGTCGCAGGTCTCGGAGCGCACACAGGTGTGGATTGTACATCGTTTTCATGTGGCCCAAATCGTCAGTATCCAGAACATACAAAAACTGCCACATGCTGCCGATGTGCTCTTGTGTATTGTTTTACTTTTTCAATTTATCAGATGGGGATAAAATGGTGAGTTCCAAGCAAAACAGATTGCGTTTACTCCTGGGCCGTAGTGTTACTCTGATCACAAGCTTCTCCTTTGGCAACATCACAACAAACACAAGAGAAGTACATCAGTAGGTTTTCTTCAGTGATTTCCCTACATCCACATAAATATTTATTTTCCATTTTTGCTCTGTTAGACACATATCTGTCAGGTATGTTTATTTCTGAGTGAGATGTTTTTAGGATCAGAGGGCTTATTGTTACAGGACTAGAATAAGTGGCGATACCAAGATATGGTGATCAGTATCAGACGGTAATACCCAGTGTTGGGGAAAGTTACTTTTAAAAGTAATGTGTTACAATATTGTGTTACTGTCTAAAAAGTAACTAATCATGTTACTTAGTTACTTTTTATCATAAGTAATGTATTAGTAACTTTTGAGTTACTTTTTCTCATCTGGGCTGGGCTTGCTTGTTTCTTTTTCAATAACAAAAATTGTTTGGCAAATGTAAAGGCCCTTTCAAACCAAAAGTGCAAATGCGAAAGGAAAAGCAAATTCATTCAAGTACAGTAGAGACTCTTAGTAATGAAAAAAAGTGTGATGTTTATCTAGTCATTTTGGCTTATTGCTATGGTTGAATTAAATCATTGAAGGTCAGCAGCAAAGACATTGGTTAATAAAGTGAGATTAAATACATAAAGTATATTTGTGCTATTTAATATATTTAATTATCGCAGGCTTGCGTAATATTCTGAGATTGCATTTGGCTGTTTTTATTAAAGGGACATTGTGTAGGAATTTCTCCCATCTAGTGGTGAAATTGTATTTTGCATTCAAACAAATAATGCTCTCCAGCGCCTCACTTTTTCAAATGCGCCGTTGCATCTACGGTAGCCGTTATGTACCTAAAAGCTATGACAGGATGTCTTATAATAGCACTTCGAGTTTTTCTTCGGGTGAACATGTTTGTTATTTAAAACAAACTGAAACTTGAAACAACGAAAAAAAGAATGTTACAGTATGAACTACTGACTGTCAAAAACATTAACTATGGTAATTAGTAGTAATGCCTTCTTTACTCGTTATATTTTTTGAAGTATGTGCATTGTTAGATATCATCATCATCAGAGCCTTCTCTAACGTTACTTTACTCAATAGCTGCTATTCATCAAAGAGCCTGTTTAACTTTTAACTATAAATGTTCGACTGTCTATATAATAAAGTACACAACCAAGCAATGAAAAAAAAGCTTGTAATTAAGACTGTAACATTGACTTACCTGTCGAGAAGAAAGCAGGCAACTTCAGCATCTCTTTTGAAAGCTTTCTCCTGCATTAGCTATCCTGACAGTAACCCTTGTTTTTGTAATCTCCGGTCACGTTTCCTTTTACGATCTATTTTGGACTTTTTCGACGACGAGGACTCCTTATCCTGTGACTCATATGTATGTATGAATGAACGGTGTATAAATAACCGTGCAGTGCAGCCTTTTAAACTTGCCGCGGCAGTGACAAGCGCCTCTCACTGCTCTTCTCCTCCGCTTCTGCTGGCTTCAGTCACGTGACGCTGGCTCTGAACGAAACGCGTTGTGGAAACGCGTTGGCCTAGTACTTTTTGTCCCTCTCTGCTATTATAGTTTTTCAAGATGGCGGAACTACATGGAAGCCTCCGTGGACTTACCCGTCCCATGTATATAAAGATAATAAATTCTTCGTTTACGAGGATTAGTCTGAACATTGGCATAGGTATTTGTACACCATTGAGGGCATATTTATGAATAAAAATATAGATTTTAGATAATAAAATACCTAAAAAGCTACACATTGTCCCTTTAATATTGAGGAATACTGAACCTGTTTTTGTGCAAGTGAGCTGAACAAATGCATGCTCACATTTATAGTCTAAAACTACAATAACCATCATGTTTATACAGTCCACCCAACGCCCAGGCGTGTGTGTGGGAGGCTACATGACAACCAAGATCTGTATTGCTTGCTTCACACAATTAGCAATTACTAAGCTTATGCCAGTATGAGACTAGTTTCTTCTTACTTGCTTATCACATGCTACATATAATAATAATAATAATAATTATGATAAACATGATTGTTTTTAGCATGCTAACAAGCTTTTGCTTGTTATTATCTAAGTAACTTAAATCTATTAAATGGGTTCAACAAAACATTATTTGTTTAAATGTACTCGTTTTAATCTTATTGTACTGGTGTAAAATAGTTGCCCTTAAGTCATTTTACAAACAATTTTTTGAGTGTACAGAATAATTTCAAATGATGACATAAAAATATTTTGTCTGTTCTATTGGGAAGAAAGAAAGAAAAAAATAGCTTGCTCCAACTCTTTGAAAATGATTTGCCTCGACAATAAAATAAAAAAGTTCAACCAAGTTTACTTATTTATGGTGACTAAAGTTAAAAATACTTAATTATTCTAATTATTACCTCAAATTATATATATAACGTGTTTTGGAGAAATGCATTTATTTCACGATGTGATTTACCCCCCACTTTCAATTCTTTTACTTCAATGAAAGGTTAGAATTTTGCGAATTTTTTTAATGAAAGATCAAAAGGATAAACAATGCAGATTTATTTGTACAGCCATCTTTGATCATATTTACCAGGGGTGCCAATAATTCTGACCACAACTGTATATAGTTGTAATCGAAATTATTCAATCCCCATTGCAAATCAGGTTTATTGGCAAACTTTACAGACTTTCAGCTGTTTGCAATGAACAAATCAAACAAAAGTAATTAAAATAGACTTTTAATGACTTTTGCAGTCTCAAAATTATTCAACCCCTTCATGGCAAGCATCTTTTGTACTAAGCCCATTCCTCATGAGAAATGGCCTCCAGTTCAGTAATATTCTTGGGTTTGAATTTTCTAGAGATTTTCAGAGATTTTCAGAGATTTTCTATGGGGTTCAAGTCAGATGACTGTGATGGCCACTGTAGAAGGACTTCTTCTTCAACCAAGCCTTGTTGGAAGGTCCAATGACGCCCAAGCTTCAGCTTCCTCACTGATGACATGACGTTTTCTCCTATGATTTCCTGATACTTCAATGAATCCATCTTTCCTTCCACACGCTGCAGGTTTCCAGTGCCAGAGGATGTAAAGCAGCCGCAGAGCATCACCGAGCACCATCATGATTAACTGTAGGCAGAGTGTTCTTGGTTGCAGCTGTTGATAGCTTCCTTTGTTTTCCTTTTTTTTTTGCCCCATCTAGGTTGTGTAACCACCACTGTTCCTTAAACTTTGAACTTGCGAACTATGTTTCCAACGGTGTCTCTACATTTAGTGCCTTCACTAACTTTTTGTATCCTGTTCCTTGTTTGTGAAGGGTGATGATAACTTCTCTTAACTTTTTGGACCATTCTTTTGTCTTAGCCATATTTCTAACGTGCAGTCAAACGTGACACTCAACAAACCTAGCCAAACCACTTGAAACATTTGTTGTGTTGAGCTATTTCAATAACTTTTGTTTCACTTGTTCATTGTAGACAGCTGTAAGTCTGTACATTTTGCCAATAAACCTGATTTGCAATTGGGGTTGAATAATTTATGATATTACACAACACACACACACACACACACACACACACACACACACACACACACACACACACACACACACACACACACACACACACACACACACACACACACACACACACACATATATATATATTTTTACAACCTTATTTTAGTGTCATCAAATAAGATAGTAAGCTCTCTGTAAACAACAACAACAACAACAACAACATGGTTTTGCCATGGTTCATGTCCACAAAAACCTTTTTAGTACTTTTTTGATAGTGTTATTCACCTACTTAAAATATTAGCCCGATTCCATTAACACAAAAAAATGTGTTGGTACATATCATTTGTTTTCTTCTTATTAAATAGAGATGTTGAAATGTCTTTCTTTCTGTTATAAATGTGTCAAACCATAAATATACAATGTTTTTTTTGCTTGTCACATAACAAGACACAGAATATTAATTCCATATGCTTGAAAGAGTTTGTGCCAATGGATGTGCCTTTGCTTGCCTTTAAAACACTAAATTCTTATAGGAATTATAGTTATTGATCCCATTCCCGTAAGATTCTGTCAGACTGAAAAAAAGCAGCTAGGGGGTACCAAACAATTCAGCAGCTGAAATCAGGAAATGTCTTCCAGAGACTAAGAGCTAAACCAGACCACACGCTCTCAAACACTTCACCAGACGTTATTAGAGTGCACTGGGCAATATAGACTCTGGTTCTGGTCCAGAAGAACATGGAAAGAGAAAGATATGGAGCGGTACATGACAAGCTTTTGTGTGGATGTGCCATGATTTTCCTGCCAAAGCTTTGCTGTTTATACGTGAAAATATCATATGGTAGTAAAAGCAAACATGCCAGAATGTAAATAAAGAGCCTGTTTGAATTCCAATTATTTGTGTGAAGGTAAATGTGTACTTGTTTCAATCCTTATGTGTGAAAAATGTCACACAAAAAGTTTAGTTGTCTGGCGTAAAATCTGCAGGTACAAAAAATGTCTAGTATATGAATGCAAACACTTTTAACTGTTGTTTTGAGCTGTCGAAAGAGACGGGTCAGTCTAATATCAAACAGTGAACTGGATTTCCAAAAGTACAGGGGACGGCCTCTCTTTAATTCCCATTGGTCTACAGATGCTGATGTCAGAATAAAAAAGTCAACAAACAAAATAGCATAATAACATATACTCTTACTATTTCTGCCATATAAAGATAGTAGTCTAAAGTGATTATAATTAACTTAATTTAAGAACAATTGAAGTTAATGGGAGGTCTTCATAAAAAAAGTATAGGCTACTAGTTTGTGTGTGCGTGTAAAGATGAATTTGAATGTGAGTAATGATGATTCATAACCATCATAATCTCGGCTTTGACATCAGCTCTCCTGTCTGGAGTACACTTTCAATTAAGTCATTAGGGGTCGTGAGATTTTTTTTTATGTTTTTGAAAGAAGTCAAATTTTTTTTTGTAAAAACAGTAATTTAGAGAAATATTATTACAATTTAAATCAACTGTTTTCTATTTGAATATATTTAAAAATGTAATTTATTCCTGTGATCAAAGCTGTGATCAAAGATTTTCAGCATCATTACTCCAGTCTTCAGTGTCACATGATCCATCAGAAATCATTTTAATATTCTGATTTGCTGCACAAGTAAACATTTTTATTATCAATGTTGAAAACAGATGTGCAGCTTAATATTTTTGTGGAAACCATGATACATAATTTTTTAAGGATTATTTGATGAATACAAAGTTCAAAAGAACAGAAATATAAATATAAATCTTTTGTAACAAAATACCAATATTTACGGTCACTTTTGATTAATGTAATACATTCTTGCTGAATAAAAGTACTATTAATTTCTTTGCAAAAAAATCCATCCATCTTATTGACCCCAAACTTTTAACTGGTATTATATATCATGGCTGTCGGGTAGAAAACCTTGTATCTTGTCTTTTCCCCCCCAGAAATCATTACTATTGGTCACTATTTACAATTGTCTGTGGATGTTGCAAATATCTAACCTATTAAAAGTGTTAAAAAGAGCATTTGACTCTACTTGAGCATTGTAAGTAACACCACTGGTTCCTCAAACTGTCAATAAAAGCTTATTACTCCGCCCTGCCTCAGTCGTGAATGAAGTGCTGCATGCAGACCGTTTCTGCTCGTTTGCAATGAAAGGGTAAATAAAAAAACTGTTTGTTTGGCTAAGTAAATTGCTTTCTTTACTCAATTTTATTAACCGTTTTATGTAGGCTATTTGAAAAGTGGAGAAGAGTGTCTTAATTTGTCGTCAAGTCTTTAATAAAATAAGATTTTGGCTAAAAGACAGAAGAAAACTGAGCAACCACATAGCTACAGTAAACTTTATAACCTGCAAGTTGATGAAAATGTAATACGATGCACTTACTGCCTCAGATGAGGCTGTTCTAATGACGGACAAAATACATATGTCTGGAATTCACCGAAATTCATACTGATCAAAAACCTTGTAACTCCATATGAGCTGGATTTCAGTAAAATGTTAAGAATAATATAATGACACATGAAACTGTCTGATCACACATAAAGCCACAATATAAATTTTAACTATTAAAAAAAGTTAAGTTTTTGGAGGTGAGAGTTCTCCACCAGAGAGCAACGATATACAGTTACTAACTACCTAAGCCACTAATCAAACATAAACAACAAAATAGAAATTTTTTATTCAAGTTGTTATGATCATAATATGAACAGTTCAACTGTAACTAGTTTATTTTTCTAGCTTAAAAGTAGGTAAACCATTATCAAATAAAGAACAAAATACTAGTAATTCTGATCTGAATTTTTCAATTCAAGTTATTAGAATATAATAGTGTAAAATAAATATTATTTGTATTGAAAATTTTACTGTCACGGTTTTGTGTAGATAATCCAATAAGAGAGATGCGTGAACATCCAACCAGTGTAATGTTGACAAAGAACAGAGAAAAACAGAAGGCTTAAACACACAGAGGAAGGTAATCAACTGAACAGGGAACAGGTGTGGACTAATTCGAAACCATGACAACGAATGAATGACTAGAACTAGTAAATGGTGACAATAAAAACTAAGGCTGTGTCCAAAATGGCCCCCTATACCCTTAAATAAAGCACTATTTGAGAGAACAGCCATTTGTAGTGGTGTCCAAAACCAAAGTGAGTGTTATTGTGAGTTATTGAGTGCACTCATGCATTCCCACAATGCACCGCAATAATGAGTGTTCAACCGATGTACGCTCAACGGCTAGAGAATACCCATAATGCACTGAAAGACGCACGGCAAATTAATTCTCACGTCTCGCCAGAAGATGGCCGTTTGTCCGATGTGGCTACAGTGTAATATCATACAGGTATAAATTCCTTTTTAATTGATTCTTAAATTGTTTAATTAAGGTTTATGCAGAGTTGAAGATAAATCTTTTCATTATTACTGGAGCTGCCAGTTTGCTATAAGTTTCATATGATTATTAAACAGCAACCACAAACTAGTGGCAGCCCTTCCAGCGAACTCAGTGTCTGAATTCACTCACTAGTTTTCATTCACTCTTTTAGTGGACTAATGTAGAGAATAGTTAACGAGGGGATCGGGGCAATTTCGAGCCAAAGTCAATTAAACTAAACAAGACAGAAACTAAACATGACTGTGACATTTACAGTAATGCCCTTACAGTGTACTTATCCAAGAAAGTACATGTAACATGGGTTAAGATTTGGATTAAGAGTAGTTTCAGTACCTATTATTGCCCAGTTATTGAAATTACTACAGTAAGTACATAGTATGTAAACGCGAAAGGACTGGGTTACACTTTATTTTACAGTGTCCTTGTAACACGTTACATGTAGTTTCTATGGTAATAACTATACATTATGCATATTTACATGCAAATAGCCCTAAACCAAACCCAAACCCTATAGTAAGTTAATCTGTAACGTAAATGCATAATTACATTCCAACAAGATCACCTTGTAACCCAGGACTCTTTTACTGTTTAAGTAAATCACAGAGATTCATTTCGATTATTCTTCAATGGATGCTGGTTCATGAGGCTGCTCACAGCAGGGACTGAGAAACACTCATTGACTAAATGAAAGACAGAGTATTCTTTCAGTCTTGTGTAAACAAAACATAACAATAACCCTCAAATGAAATTTAGAAAAACTGCCTCTTTGTTTTCTTCTCAGACATCAGACATAGTCTCCAGCCAGGATACACCCTACACAAATCACACTATTAAGCACACTGTCTCCTTATTAGGAAACAGACGATTGTTCTAAATGTGTATTCTTTTCAAGGGAAGTGGACTTGAGCAGATCTGTGTTTACGGAACATTCAAAAAGTAAATTGTCTAGTCAAGTGGGCACTCAAAAATTACAAGATGGCTACAATAGCATCCCAAGAGCAACCTTTCCAAAAATAAGTTTCTCAGGCTTCAGAGAAAATAGAAATACCGTAAATCGAATATCACGTGTTCTGATATTCTGACTCTGTTGAATTGTTGACGTACTGCAGATGATGTCATCTATAGACGGTCAACACTCTTCTATACTCTGTGTTCCTCGAGCTTCAATGTCTTCAATTAAACACAATGAAATAAATAATAATAATAATATATATATATATATATATATATATATATATATATATATATTATTTGTATCTGCTTGGGTGGGTTGGCCCTCATATGGACATTGGAAAACATATACTGTAATGAAATATTAGCAAAATATATGTTACTTCCAAAAATGTTTTTTTTTTTTTTTTTTTTTTGAGAATAGATGGCTACTTTTGAATCTATATCAATTGAGAAAGATTTTTATAAGGGGGTATTTATAGCGCCTCCAGGGACTAACTGCTAATTCTAACAGGCCAAACCTTGATCCAGCAAAATACAAACCAAAAAACTTTACGCACCTTTAAAGCAACTGTTTTTCTATGATGTGCAACTGCCATGAAACTGACATAATTGTGGTACTACCTTAAATGCTTAAATTTCAGCTTTATTTTAATTACCAACTGTTAATACTTTTAGTTGTAGCTTCTGTAACAACACTGATTATGAAAAATCAGTGAAAGATCAGAAAAAAACGAAGAAAAAAAACAGGCTATCCAGTTGGAATACTCTTGTACTGAATAGTTGCAGCACACTCCTTTTGTTTAAGCTTAAGAAAAATTTGAAAGCAAGTTTTATAAAAACAAAACAAGTTGAATCAGCTCATGGAGGTATTAATGCTAATACCTCCCAAGTTGAGCAGCAGCAGACATGTGAACTACATTTACTACTTTACCCATAAGCAGAGGGCATGAACCTCAGCATTACTTTAAACCACAGCGCCCAAAGATGCTTTCTATCTAAAGTAACTTACAGTACACTATTTTTAAACACAGTCCCCCTGCCTACAGCAACCTTGGGAAGAGTGATATATGTCATCATGTTGCTACACCAACAACTTTTATTCCTTTTCATACAAATTATGATGATAGGAGCAGGTTATCGATTAATGAGAACTTATTTTCACACGATTCTTTGCACAAAATTATGCTATGATTTCAAAATATTTGTCATAGCACATGATCTGTAAACTTCACATGATTTGTATTTTTTCACGTTTGCGTCACATAATCAAAAGCCATGGCTTTGTGACAGTAAACTTGCTTAGTAGCTCACCCGGTACAGCATTGCACTTGCGATGCGGAGCAGAGCGATACGAGTCCCATGAAAGCTAAAATGACATGGCTGCTTCAGCAATGTGTTTTTATCTCATGTTTGTTTTTATTAATACTCTCAGTTAGCTTTAGAGTAGAGTTTAGTGTAGGTGGAACATTATTTTCAAACGTGATAGAGCATTAACGTTTAATGCCACTCATTGGACATTTACTTGCCGAACTACTGCAATACAAAAAACAGCCAACATAATAAAAGTGTAGACATTTCACTTTGAAAATTGCACAACATGCAAGAAACATAATATAATTTTGCAGAAATGTCGCCACAAGCTCATTTCTTTCAATGAACCTAGATTGGAGGTTTCAATAGGAAATGGGTGGGATATTGAATGTCCAGTCCCCTTGTTTTTAATTAGCCAATAGGGTTTAGTTACATCATAGCCGCGAGCTACTTACTAGGTGGTTGCAGGCAGTATTATGCAGCAAGAGATTCTCATTTGAGGATTTGATTGGACAGAAATCTGAGTGGTGCAGCATGAGTCATCAATATTTTTGATTGTTGTTTTTACGCAAAGACATCAAAGATTGTCGTTTTTACGCAACCTTTCTTAAGGTTTAGCTTTTAGGAGTGCACTAGCAATATAGATGACTTCAAAGTGAATATACATGGACTTAAAGGGGTCCTATAATGCCCTTTTCACTAGATAAATAAGTCTCTGATGTCAAAATACCCCACAGATCATTTTTTATAGCATGTTAAATTGGTCACTTTTTGAGGGTGAGCAAAAACGCTCCGTTTTTGTGTGTGTCCCTTTAAATGCAAGTAATCTGCTGCTGCTCCCGGCACAGAGGGCGGAGCTTCAAGCGCTCCAGTGTTAGCATCTTTGATTACCTCACACAGACACTCACTGAAGATTTCAACAATGTTTAGCCTTTTATGTTCAAACCAGAGTCGGATGAAGATGGAGAGACTCAAGAAGAAGTGACAACATTAAGAATGCAACAGGACATTTCTGAATGGTTAGTTGATAAATTTATGTAGCTGATGTGGTGGAGTTAACTATCTTCAAGTCATTGATTAGCATATTCTGTCATGATAATCGCGTTTATGTAAATGTTAGGGTTAGTGGTGTCACTAACTGTGAAGAAGCTCATTGTAGTCCTTACCAGCCGTTTGTTGTAGTCTTTGAAAAGCGATTTCTGAAAAATAAAATATCTCCATTTGCTTTGAACTTTGAGCGTCGTAACTTTGCAGATGTTGTTTATGCTCAAACAGCAACATTACACACTAACTCAAGTTAAAAAAAGTGAAATAATAATCAACCACCCCTTTAAAGCCACAACACTCTGATTTTGGTTTCATTGGAAATACTTTCTTTTAAGTATTTGAAGAGACAACTATACAGCTGCAAAACATTGGTCTCAACGGGTCCGACACAGAAACACTGGCAACCAATGGCGCAAGTTTTGTTTGACCAATGGCACATTGGTTTGGGAAATTTTTGCAATTGCTTTTGGTTACGCTAGTGTCCCAGAAATGACACACCTCACCTTTTAAAAACTGTGACCAGCCCAAAGCTCTCATGTACAAATTAAGCATTTAGATGAATATAGTGCATTGTTTGAGAAATCTGCTATTCTGACTGATAAAGCTCTGCCTCAATCCCAAGCAATGCAAGGTGATCATGCAGTGAGATCCAACTCAAATGACTGTACAAAGAGTGGACGTTTCTCTTTATCTGCAGTGTCAGAGGAAGTTGAGGTGCTAAAAGCAGGACAAAATCAATCACTCTGCTGCTCTTGGCTTGTCTTCTTCTTCTGTTACTTCTGACGGGCAGAACTGTTTCAGGTTACCTCACTGCTCTGGGCTTGTGTTTAGTGGCCGTGTTCACTACACACTAAACAACAGAATAAAACTCATAGAAAATGAACAAACGCCTCTTAAATTAAACATAACCACCCTGATGTTTATCAGCTATGAATGGCTCGATTTCAGGACATTGCTTATTTTTGCAGTTTTTTGCAGGATGGGAGTGTAACATAAGAGCTTTGTGTTTATGAATTGCAAATGCATGAAACATTCATGGGACATGCATGAATAAGATGTTTCATACTGCACTCTTTAACACAATTAATCTCAGAAGCTCCCAAGGGGAGTTTAAGAGGCTTTTAAACATCCTGAAGATGTGGAGACTCTAAAAACTGTTGACGGACCTTAACACACCCTGTCCACATCAATCAACTGATTAAAAGCAGACTTCCCTGTAAGTGGGTACTATAAATTATTTGGGTTTAATATAAAAGAATATCAATACATATTAAAAGCATTTAATTTCATTTTAAATTTTATGTAAAATGTAAATATTTGTTTTTTTCATTCATTTAAACTTAAGTGATATAATGTAGTATTTTATTATAAAATTTCAAAATAACAAACAAATGATATTTGATTAGAAAAAAATACCCATTTATGTATAGGTTGTGCTAATGTCAGGCTGCCCATTTTAAATGTGCCTTATATCAAAACACCATCACTCTGATTCAGGATTAATGCTGACTCTTATTGATCATATGGCCAATAAATTCACTCTCATTGATTGTACAAATGGCCATTTGCCACTGAACTGAAGTTAGTAGAGTGAAGTATTGGCATTGCATGTAAAAGCACACTGTTACACACAAAAGACATGGAATCTGAGTTTGAAGATTAACTCTGAAGAAGTGTCTGTCCTAAGGGGACGTCAATGCAGAACACTGTACAGTTTCATCTCTGGGCAGATGTTTTATCCAGATAGTGATAACGGTAGTTATGGATAAGATGTGTTGAGGTACTGAATGACTCAATTGGGCTTTTCTGTGAACGATTAATGGAATGGGTCCTGAATTCAAACCACAGGAGCCCACACACATTACATGGTTCACTAAAAAAATCTATGCAAACTATAAGGTTATGTTCACAATTCCATTGCCAGTCTTTTTTTTAATTTTATTTTTTTATATACACAGTTCGGTTACCATTTTCAGGAGTCACAACCGATTTTTGAGCGCAAGTTTGGCAAGTTTACACATATGATATGAGGCAGTGAACGTGATTTCACCAAGTACCACATGTTCCTGGATCAACATCTGGAGCAACATACCAATCAACCAATCAGATTTGAGGGAGAAGTTTACAGTTTATGTCAAGTTTAGGTTTGCAACCTGCTTCTACATCAGTGTTATACATCAATCATTTCCCTCTGATTTTAGAGTTAAGTTACTGGTAGGGATAGGTTTGGGGTCAAGACAACATTTTTGGAAAGGAATGTTGTTATAGGATAAAAAAAAAAAAAGTTTTGTCACGGTGACCAAAATGAGGCATGCAAGTTATTCTTTGCTAATATTTACAAATGTTATGCCAGCTTCTCTTGGGTTATGAAAATGGCAGAATGCAAGGAATTGTGTGGTTGGAGATTGAGAAATAAAACTTGAACGTTAACTGAACAGAACCAGAGAGCTGTAACCACTATGGTTACATTGAATACTTAATTTAAGAGTGACACCTGTTTAAAGACTTTGTCTATGCTGAACTCTTATACTGTAAGTGAACAGAGCCAAAGACAATGAAATTGAGACATCAGATCTTAACAAAGCACATAAAAAGTTCACAGCCAATTAGCAGCAGCTGGTAGACTGGAAATCACATCTTTCCTCACTAGCTGCTCAATGCGGCGTAGGTAGATTTCAAATGTGTCCACTTCAACCCCATCTGGAGGTGTCTGAAACCCCTTTCAGTTGTGGTGTGAATGCTTATGTGTCTGAATGCTTTCAAACTACACTAAGGACAGGTGTATCAACCAGTTACCTAAAACAAAGGTCATTTGCCGCTTTGCCGGGTTTAAACCCTGTAATAGACTGTAATAAACTGGACTTTAAAAATTAATTACAGTCTGATCGAAACATTTGTAAAAACACATACATATGCACACAGAATACTTCTACAGTATGCCTGATTTCAACGTGCAGTACAAGCAGGAACGCTTGCCTAAAATTACTGTTGTGAGATTAAAATTATAGTACATTTGGGAGAAATATGGCACTGATATAATCCCTTGAGACAAATCTTAATACCAAGTGTAAACTGCATCTGAGAGAAGGGTCAGATGAGCTGCTTCTGCTTCATATTTTTCCATTCTTATTATAGTGCTGATGTAATGAAAGCCAGCTAGTGAAAGCTGTGCTGGTAAACCTCACTCCTCTGATATAAGAGGCATATAAGAGACGAAAATGATCAAAGGCATCATTGTGTCAGATGAGTAAAGCATTGTTAACACTAGTTAACTACATTCGTTGACATGGACTAATAATGAACAATACTTCTACAGCATTTATTAATCTTAGTTAATGTTAATCTCAACATTTACTGATACATTTTTAAGATCAAAAGTTGTTTTTATGTAGTTAATGCATGGTGAACTAACATGAACATTTTTATTAACCAACATTAGCAAAGGTTAATATTTATATTGCTCGTTTTTAGTTCATGTTAGTTAATGCATTAACTAATGTTAACAAATGAGACCTTATTGTAAAGTGTTACTGAAAATGCATTATGAAAATTATCAATTATATATCAATAATATATAATCAATATATAAGCCAATATACTGTTTGTCTTTATATCATTAAACATAAGCTTATCACTGATGTACAGTCCACAGTGATTTATTTTATTTACTTTTTTAATTGTTGGTGTGTGTCTTGTATTTTCAGTTTCCAACACCATGAGCACTTCTTTTTTTAAAGATGGTCTGACAAGTTAAACATCCAAACTTATTTTTTTTTTTTTACTTTTGAAAACCATTTTGAGACCCCTGGGTTCAATTCCATCAAATTACACTCCATCCAAATCCATATGTATTTTGCATCCCACTTTATATTAGGTGTCTTTAACTACTATTCACTAACATTTAAATCAATCATTTGATACAATGCACCAATGGTGTACATTAAAAAACACCAGGATGCAATTACATCCGGAATTCATTTCTGTTATTACATCTATAATTACACCCTTGATCCTTCTTTACCTTCTTTAAACCTACCCATACCACCAAACCTGTCACTAACCTTACCCGTTTCCACCTCATTAGAAGCACAAATGTTTTTGGTTGCCCTTTATTTTACAGTACATGTACTTACAGTGAACTTACATAAGAAAGTGCTGGGTAATAAAAGGTAACTACATTGGTTACAGTTAGGTTTAGGGGTAGGTTCAGGGTTAGAACCTAGTTATTACCCAGTTATTGTAGTTATAATAATAAGTACATAGAATATGACTTATATTCTGTAAAATAAAGTGCTAAATTTTTTCCAACACAAAATGAACACAGTTAGTGCACTGTACTTATTTTTTTAATGTAAGTACATTATAGTTAAAGAAACCTGATATAAAGTGGGATTGTATTCTGTGCTGTCTACTCACAGCGATTATGGTTTCATGTGTTATGTTTTTCCAAATAATTAATTGTACTAATCAAATTGTCGCACACACCTCAGACTAATACGTGTTGTCATTTTTCATTGCATTTATGTTGCTTGTCCATAATTTGAGTGTTTGAGAAAACCTCAGTTCTTAAGCTGTAGTTAAGCTGAACAGGATGAGTTCTTACCGTCTGCCCGGCTTATCCAGACTCCACAGCGTGCCTGTTCAGCTGACCTCTGTGTAAAAATGGCATTGATCAATATTCCAGCCCTTTCTCTTTAGAAGAGTGCTTTAGTTTCTCTCTTTATGTAACATGGATGAATCCTGCGCAGTGTTTATGAAAATTTGTGAGCTCGTCCAGGATACGCACTGCATTCCTCAGTTACAGGATCCTCTAGAAATCCAGGGATGCCGAGAGTGTAAAAAATATCTGAATATCCTCATGCTGCTTTAAGCTATTAAACCTTTTTGCCAAAATGGGAAAAAGGAAGAAAATGTCTTCACAATCTGTGGTGTAACCAGCCTTAAACAAGAGTGCAACTCATGAACGGTGTTTTGGTCAATATGTAAGCCAATGTCCTGTAAAAATCACTTTTTTTTTTTAGTTATGAGTTGTTATTTTCGACTTTCTTATTTGCATAAATTGGGAGGAAAAAAAGAAGTAAATATGGAAGAATGTCCTCCCAATCTGTACTGTGATGAGTAACCAGCCTCAAATAATGAGCGCTGCAAATAGAAACCCATTAGCTGCTCTCCTAGCCAACATTACACTTCCACACAAAAACCAGTAATTCAAGGATATGCCAACCATCTGTCACTCAAAACACCTGCAAACTAGTACTCATAAAAAATACACAAATATATATATATATTTGAAGAATTTGGAAGCGCTCGTTCACCTGTTTACAAAAGCAGCTGTTCATGGGCGGTTCTTTAAATGTTTACTGTGCAGGTTCTTGTCTTACATCCTTCATATACACAACTCCGAAAGAAGTAATCACTTCGAAAAACAGCTTCAAACAGATGTTTATCCAACAGATTCCTCTGTAATGATTCATAAATGCGAGGAAAAGCTGTGTTGCTGCGAGTTGCTGACTGCAAGTCCCTACAGTAGCCAAAATCCCATCACGCTCTCTCTGAGAGAGGCGCATTCATGTTGCCATGAAGCCAGATCTGTCCTTCTGCGTGAACATGTCCAAATCTGTATTCCATTACTTTTGCTGCTGTCACCCGAAGCTGAGTTTTCAAATACTTGACATCGGCCCTACGCCTCATTACAGATGGAGATTAGGATCTCAGAGTCAGGTACCTGTCCAACGTGTCCTGTGCTCTCGCCGAGAGGACACGCCACCTTCTCCCTGATCCTTTCCACACCAGAGGATTAGAAGCCTTTGGCAGCTGCTACCTGCTGCGCCACGTAATGAAGCAGCCCTGACAACTCAACTGAATTAAACAGACACAGTGTTTATTTCCACTCCACCGTGAGATGATGACAGTGAGAGCAGCGCTGTGGCATTAGAGATGAGATTGGTGAACTGCTGGAGAGCTGGAGAAAGGGGTGGGTGACTAGAGGAGAGGGAGGGTGTTTGGTGGAGGTATTGTGAGGGCGGATGGCAAGAGTTACCTCCCCCTCCTTACATCCACACACGAGCTCCACCCCCTGTCCATTGTGGACATTTACTTTAGCTTGGTTAAAGTACTACAGATGTAAACAAAGTCCTGCCAAAATTGTACTATTTAGTTTATTTCTTAATTAGAGTGCCTGCAATGCGGCGCAGTGTTGATATTCCTTAAACACTGTGGTTAGAGTTTGTTCTAAACCCTAACCATAAGTATTTAACATCCGTATAGTCAAACTCTGTACTTGCGAAATTTACATTGTGACGCTATTTTTTGGAAAACATTTATAAGACGTTTTTAGACATATAAGATTACAGTTCTCTTATTGGCAATTGCAATTGATCTTCTTTGCTCTTGGTCTGTCAAAATGAACTCTCTCTTTGAAAGCATATGCAATTTTTTATGTTTAAGGGCCCTATTTTAACAATCTAAGCACAGGGTCTAAAGTGCACTTAGGCCGTATCCGAATCCACTTTTGCTAGTTTAACAACGAGAAAAATGGTTGCCGCGGACAGCGCATGGTCCAAAAAGGTTGTCCCTATTCTCTTAATGAGTAATGGGTGTGTTTTGGGCGTAACATGCAATAAACCAATCAGAGTCTCATCTCCCTTTAAAAGCCAGTTGCGCTCGCGCTATGGCGGATTCACTATTTACATGCGCAAGGTTAAAGCGTGCAAGCAGACCATCTACGGGACAGAGTGTACACGCGTTGTAGAACCGCCTATAGGCTAGTTGCACGTGGCTGCCATGTTGGATTTCCGATCAGCGAGTGTGGGGGTAGACACTTTCGAATTACGCCCCGTGCAGGGAGCCAGAGAAAGCCAAAAATGATCTCTTATAGTTGTTTATAGAATCAATTATATCACTTAAAATACTACTAAGATCCATATTACTATCACACGAGCCAATGGCAATTAAATGCATGGATGCATAGTCTGATCACCGACGTCACATTATGAAATTTATAAATTATTAATTTTGAAACCGGCGCAGATAAGAGTGCGGAAAAAAGGCTGTGATACCAGCCTCCTACAGTTCTGCAGCTCCGGACGCTCCAGCGCGGCGGCTAACGTTACACATTTCCATGTTATAAAATTTAAATAAGACAACATCTCTATTGCAAATGCAAACTCTCCAACAACGCAACGTCATTGCCATATTGCCAAAGAGCTGCATGGACACACAAATCGGATCTGAACAGTTGCGATACACAGTGTGGACATCATTTTAGATCATATTCCATTCGGATACAAAGATAATCGGATTTGGACTGACAGTGTGAATGTAGCCATAGTGAACTACGTCAACATTTTAGCCATAGTCAACACTTCATTTACACATGTGGCTGATGCTGTGTCTCTCTCAACCACAAATGCCTTCTTTCATCAGTTTTTTGCACTCTTCTCTTTAACTTTCGGCAGTCTATAGAACTCAAAATGTTTTTTTCCCGGTGCAACCGATTAGTACAGTCCAAAACTCAACTATTTTCAGCAGCAATAATCAGCCAAATTTGCGAGTCCGTTCAGTTCAGTGGCATTGTTTACGTACAGTGCCTCCAAAATGGCCGACTTCCGGATTGATGACGTGTAGTGAAAACCCTCTACTAATGAATGAAATACAACTGTTCACGAACAGAAGATTGTATTTGACTCATGCTGCATACACATACGCAATGGCAATTATGCCTACTGTAAATATAGAGTTACAACTACGATTAGAGTTGTTTGCATAAAATGCACCGTGAACATTCACACGTTTGCCCTGTGATAGGCTACAATTTATCTCCATAAATACTATTTTCTCAATTCTGCGCATATATTTTCACTTACTTACATCAATTGCTCGATCAATATTATCATCACATATTTTACATTTACATTTTTAACTGTAGGTACCACAAACAATTTAATATAGTAGTTTGTGTATATTTTACACGTAGTAAAATACTGTATGTGCTGCTTATAAACACCAGACAGATAATGATTTATGAAACAGATGGTCTTTACTCAACTCACTTGCACAAAATAAATGCAATAAGAGAAAGCATAGAAACGCACAGGTGAAATACACTGAAAATTATATGCATTTAAAAATTTGGTCGGGTTGAAGTCATCCCTCCGGATCTTCTGCATCCACTCAGCCCGTACCGCAGCCAACTGGGAATGCATGAAAGCTGACTTCTTTGTTGTAACGTGATGAAACGGTACATAACTGCACACAACAATGAAGTGCTGAGGCTGTCACCCTCTGAAAGGCAAGTCGCCTCTCTTGAATCCTAAAAACACTCATTGTAAAAAATGATCTCTCTGGTAATGGAAGTCGGTCACTGTTGTCTCTAGCTCTCGCTGTCTCCCGCTCTCGCTGTGAGATCACTGGAAGTTTTCACCAGAAGTACTGGCCCACACACTCAAGTTTGAACATCAACGGTCGCCATTTTGTGCACGGAGCGAATAGGCGCACATTACTAACGCGCTCTTTAAATAACAAAAAATATGTATTGTTGGTCAATGGTGCAGTCTATTTCGCCAACAATCAAGACTAACAAAAAAGAATACACCTTGTTTTCAGATCAGCATGCACATGGGCGCACAAATGGGCTCAAATGCATTTACTATTTAAACAACGTGGCGCAGGACATGAAAATTATAATTGCGTCGGGCTGAAACTAACAAAAAACACTTTGTGCCTGGTTCTGCATTGCGCCGGGTGTATGATAGGGCTCAATGACTGTTATATCAAGCATGCAAACTGTAAAGAGTACAAGTTTACACTTTATTTAAACTTTGTATTATTATATTGAAAATTTAAAAATGATCGACTGTTTGCATTTTATTTCAACACTGTTCACTTCACAGCTTCAATAAATGAAATTGTTATTATTTTTTAATAACAATTGTTATTATTTTTATTAAAATTTACTATTATTTTATTATTAGGTATTATATTGGAATTAGATATTTCCGGTAATGTTATGGAGACTTGTACTCATACAAGCATGAAATAGCATGAATAGCATGAAACCAAAAAAAACAAAGGGTTTTGTAAGAGCATTGTATGATTCACACAATGTGTGTATTTTTTCTATACATTTAAATGTAATCTCTATGAATGACTCATTTCATGACATATTACATGCTTAAACCAAGGTTTAAAACATGATTTTTTTCTTGCAGTATTTAAAGATCTTTTCAATTCATCTCATTTACGGTCACACTTATTCGTTAACAAATATTTTTTATCCAAAGCGACTTCTCATTTTACATACGTTCCAATACATTATCGTGAAATGAGTGTTTAAATTCATTGATCATGTGAGAATAATATTTCATCTTGTGTATCCACCTTATTTTTCAACACAGAAGAAATTTCAGGAGAATGTGCAAGAGTTCTGATTCATTGGCTGCTACTAAGAATAACCCAGTGCAGTAAAAGGTAAAACTATTTGCGCTACAAACCAGTGTGTTTATGTTTAGGATACTAAATTAAAATAATACTATAACAAATACCAATGTGCAACATCAAGCAGCATAACGCCTGCTGTTTTTGTACAGGTAAAATAACTGGAAGTGGAAGCCTTGCATATTCAAGTGAAAATCGTTCTCAACTACTTTTACGTTAAAAATAAGGTAAATATGACAGGGTCCAAAATAAATGTTCAACTTTAATACAGAAGATTTTAAATAATCTACACAGATTTAAGGTCACCCTGTGGTGAATAATAAAAAAAAAAGTTGTTTATATGTCTATGTAGTGTTTTTAATGTGCTTTAAGACAAACCATGTGCAAATTCATAAGTCAACACCATTGCTGACTATTTTCTCTTTAAAACTGCGATGATCTAAAGACAGTCTCAAAAACGCGGTTTGAAATCGCTGATGTTTCTAACGTCACAAACTACCTTGTAACCAATCACGTCAACGTGCCGGCGGGCTTTAGCATATCATTAACAGCGAACTAGTAGGGGAGTCTCGAGAGAACCCAAGTTATCCTGGTATATTTTTCTGTTGATATGAAAAATCTGGTAGATTTAGCAATATGGCGGGTATACATGATGTATATTACGATGTTATGATGAACTATGCCTTTCTCCACAGACGTTCTGAGTTGTTCAAAGTGTTTCTGATGATTGCTAAGTCAGCTTCCTGACTCTGAGATGGCGAATGGGAACATGGTTTGTGTAACATTAGCAACACATTATTAGCTGTTTGACAACTTAGTCAAGCAAAAGGCTAATCATATTAATTACCGTTATGTGTCTGATGTTGTAGAGAGTGATAGGCTACTATTGAGCAGCGTTTACCTCAGTAAGTTGGCCGAGTGAATCTCCCATGCCGAGTTCACACTGAATGATTTTAGGCCCGATTTTTGCTCGCCGACAGGTTTTGTGAGATGGCTGATAAATGCCCGAAATCATAGGCAAATCGGTTCTCGTTCACGTGAGTGACAATCACGCTGTGTGAATTATCAAAGACGCGATTTGAGAGATGAGTCGCCGACTCCCGTGAGATATTTGGCATGCTAAATATCTGGACCTGTCGGTGATTCACATCCTGCTGTGTGAATGTGTTATGACTGAAAACTACATCAATGAGAGAGCAATACAGGGCAGCGAGATGTTCGGGGAGGAGTTATAGACCAGAATATCAGTATTTATATTTACAATTATATCAAACAGAAACAAAGCACAAACATTTGCTTGACCAGCAGCACATTGCAAAATTATTTATTTACCCCCAACTCTCTTTGCAGAACACACAATCTTTGCTCCCAGCGTCTCCCCAACCATTTCCTCCTCCATAATCTCTTTTTTCTCTCCTTTTTGCTGCAAATCAGCGCACAGACAATTTGGATAACAATCTTCTTGCAGGTTATCATCTTTAATAACAATTTCAGTCTCACACACGTGTGATCTTGCGTTATTTCCTTATCACTTCTTGAGTGTGTTTGGTTGTGGAACGTAGTTTTCGGACCAGACAGAAGTTGTTGGCGAACTTTCTTTTGTAAAGTCATGCAGTGTGAAACCCCCTGTTGCCGATCCATTGTGCAGTGTGAACACAGCAGCAGCTGGCGTGAATAGGTGGAGGCGGGGCTAATTAGCATATTCATAGATCCGCATATACTACATTTGCATACTAGTATACATAAGTATATATAAATTTGGTACTAGTATATATTGAATAAGTTCTAGTATATAATTAATAAGTGCTAGTATCTAATTAATAGGTACTAGTATCTAATGAATAACTACTAGTATCTAATATGTACTAGTCACAATTGGTATACATAGTCAGAACTGAATAGTTGATATCTGAATGACAGATCCCCATAGAAGTCAATGAAATTTTTATTTTATTTGTTACTAGTAACAAAAGACTAGTTTCTAGTCACTATTGAAATAAATACTAGTATCTAATGAATAAGTAGTAGCTAATGAATAAGTACTAGTACTTAATGGAAAAGATACTAGTATCTAAAAGATAAGTACTATAGCATGAAAATAGAGACAAGTAGGTTTTAAGGATTAAATGTTAAAATGGCTTGCCATACTGTAGAGTAAAAAAAAAATCTTACTTTTAAGATTTGGAATAAATACTCGTTTCTAATAAATAGGTACTTGTATAATAATAATAATTAGTTACATTTATATAGCGCTTTTTCTGAGACCTCAAAGCGCTTTACATAGAAGGGGGGAATCTCCTCGACCACCACCAATGTGCAGCATCCACTTGGATGATGCGACGGCAGCCATATTGCGCCAGAACGCTCACCACACACCAGCTTACTGGTGGAGAGGAGACAGTGATGAAGCCAATCAGTATATGGGGATGATTAGGAGACCATGATGGACAGAGGCCAAGGGGCAAATTTGGCCAGGATGCCGGGGTTACACCCCTACTCTTTTTCGAAGGACATCCTGGGATTTTTAATGACCACAGAGAGTCAGGACCTCGGTTTAACGTCTCATCCGAAGGACGGTGCTCTTTTGGCAGTATAGTGTCCCCGTCACTACACTGGGGTGTTAGGACCCACACAGACCACAGGGTGAGCGCCCCCCTGCTGGCCTCACTAACACCTCTTCCAGCAGCAACCTGGCTTTTCCCAGGAGGTCTCCCATCCAGGTACTAACCAGGCTCAGCCCTGCTTAGCTTCAGTGGGTGACCGGTCTTGGGCTACAGGGTGATATGGCTGCTGATCTAGTATCTATTGAATAAGTACTAGTATAGAATTAATAAGTACTAGTATCTATTTAATAGGTACTAGTATCTAATGAATAAGTGTCTCTATTGAACAAGTAGTATCTAGTAAAAGGTACTAAATAAGTACTAGTACCTAATGATATGAATAACTACTTGAGATTTGCAGTATCAAATTATCAAACTATCAAAAAAAAAGCAAATTTGTGACATAACTGTACTATTTTTCAATTGCATGAGATAAATCTGCATACTTTTCCCCACATTTTTTTCTGTGCTCATGAGATAAAAATGTGTTAAATACAGCGACTATATTAGAGTAGACGAAAACATGATGACAAAAAATGATTTAACAAGCAAGCACAAATTAGGGGCGTTGCAATTCTGTGGATATGCTCTAAGCTTCCTGAAGCCACAAATGTTCTGCAGGACGACAAGAAAACCTCATGATGTCAAAGTGAATGACAGCCTGTAACCTTGACAAAGAGGGAAAGTCAAAGCCCTAAAATGCTTAAGAGCTATGCTATAAGACACTATAGACGAGGTGTATAGCCGGATTAAATCAGCTGTCTCTCCCAGACGAGTCTTGATTCAACATGTTTAGGTCATTATTTATCGGATACAATCTATACAGAAAGCGATGGCTGTTTATTACAGTTCCCATAGAAACTAATTTAGCCTGATGACTGATCTCTGGGGAGTGGCGTTAAACCATTTCAGTAGACACAGGCCATTGTGAGGATTGTCCATTCATAAGTGCTTTTAAAGTCATGGGATGGTTGTGGTACTGGGAGTGCTGTGTGTGCAGGAACATCACTGACCTGTTCATGGATATCAGAGTTGAAAGCACAATGTGAATCGCACACAGCAGAATCCATAGATGTTTGAATTTTTTTACCTCTTTAGGTAAAATTAAATTTTGTTTAATTCAATTAAGTCTACCAAGTTTCTGAATGAAAGGAACAGTCCATCCCTTAATACAAATTCTGCCATTGTTTACTCACAGTCTTGTGTTGCGTAAAACCCATCTAATTTTCTTAGGGTGGCTGTCAGGCTCTATAGAGACTTGACGATATTCCAAATCTTCGGAAGCCACATGATAGCTTTGTGTTGAGGCGCAGATGGAAATGTACACCTGTTAAGACGTGTTTCAGCAGTTTTGACATCAGCGATGGTCACGGATCACTGACATCAAACCTGGCGTGCCATCTGAATGTACATGCAAGCGTGTGAGTTTTTCAGGAAATAACCATTTAAATTTAAGCCTGTGTCTTACAAGAGGACTAGGAATGTATAATAAAAGAGATATGGATTTTTTATGTAAAGTAAATCTCACTTTGAATCAAAGCACAACTTTTGTGTGGTCTACTCAAGAAGCCAAAGTTTGGCTGGTTAGCATTAGCAGTTAGCCCTTGCGCATCTAAGAAAAAAAGGTTCAGTGGGGTTTCAAATCATAGGGTTTTTGACAAAATTTTAAAGAACCCTTTATGCCGATACAAGGTTCTATACAAGGAGAAATGTCTGAAATGATTGCATAATACGTTCATGTTTAACAGATTATTTCCATTTTTTCGACTGATAAAGTATGTTTATGAGCTGTTTAATTCATACATTTTTATTAAAAATAACAATGAATTAAAACAAAATTAATCAATAAAATCTAAATCCATAAAATAACTTCAAAATGAAATGCCTGTCAGAAACTTTTATGGTAAAAATCATGTTTGCAACCAACATTTAAATCTATGGAGCCCCACATATAACTATATATATTGTCAATGGATTAAGAGCTTGTTCACTTGTTTTAGTTTTTAGTTAAATCATGGCATGTGTTTAGAATTCGTTCCCATGACTTATTAATTTGTTCCGTAATTTTAGTAAATCGTGGTTTAAATAAAAATACAATCAAAACAAGGGAACTAATTATTAAAATGTAGCCACGATTTAGTGAAACGAGGGAACAAATTATTATATAGTGCGCCTGATTGAATTAAAATGAGGGAACGGATTAGTAAAACGTTCTGACATATTAAGTCGTGGGAACAAATTCTTAATCCTTAAACCATATTTTTCCCCGAATGTCATTTGCGGGGTTCTGTACCAATCAGCATATTAGAAGTGCTTCTCGAGGATCATGTGACACTGAAGACTGGATATTCACAATATTGAATAGTTCTTTGAAATATTAGTATTACGTTCCCTTTTCAAGAAGCACTTTGAACTTTTATGATCTTAAGCACAAGGCTTGTATGTCAAATTAAATTGTAAAACGGTCAACCCTGTTACCTTTCTAAACAAACACCCAAAATATTTTAAAATGTATTTATTTAGTTGGAGACGCACATATTTCTTTTACTGGTAGAACGTTTAAAATTGGACCAAAATTGACTTTAAAAATCTCTAAAACAAACAAGCCAAGGCATTCGTATTGACCCTATTGACTTCTATGGGTCTGCGACACCAAATACATCTCACACTGTGTTTGGGTTTCTAGGAAATGTAGTGATTCGAAAAACAAAACATGCAAGAGGCCAAACTTTTGTTCTGTTCTTTGAAAAGCAAAAACCATAAAATAGCCACTGTAGCTGGAGGCCTGAGCAGAACTGAGAGATTTTGCATTCCAACACTCTTAATCACCGCCGTCAGTTTATCATCCGTTATTAAGATGAAGAGACGGACCTCCCTTTCTCTAATGGGAGGTCAGATTGAGCGCTGGCCAGAGGACAGGGAGCAGGTGAGGCAATGAAGAGGGTCGCAGTGGTGTAAACACTACAGTAAACCATGAGAGCGGCTTCACAGCTGTGCAAGCGCTAACATCTGTGCTCAGAAAAACGGAACACTAGTTGGAGGAGCCATGAGTGCGAATCGCCTTCTTATGATATAACCGTTACCATCAGAATGTTTGGAAGATGTGTGTACAGGAGAATCACTGGGCCTGTAATGCAGACTTCTGTCCAGCATTAGCTGGAAACACAACAAAAGTTGTCGGATCACTGCGTCAACAAAACATCCATTTACTTAATTTTATGTCTTTAATTAAAAAGGGTGAGAAAATTCTATATAACAAGGAAAAGAGCGTGTTTTACAATTTCCAGTTAATTAGCCCTCATTTTCATTTACTTTACAACCGCAATGTTCCGCTTAAAGTGTCATTTGTTGGTGGGAGGTTATTTTCCTGCCTATTTAAATGTCTCCATAAATGTTCACTGAGCTCAGTGGTCACATTGTTCTTGGTTTAGTTAAAACAAAAATCATTGTAAAATAAAATACTTTAGCAAATATTATCTCTGTGTGAAATGATGGTGTGTTTCTGAGCGTCATGTCATGATGACAAAAAAAGAGCATAACATAAGATTGTATGAATAAAATATCACACACACAAAGAGACACATAGAACATATGAAAGCCTCCAACACTTTTAGAAATTAAGGTTCCAAAAGAAGAATGGTTCCACAGAGAACCTTTCAGAGATCACTTCTTAAAATAATCTCTATTTCTTCATGAGGAGAACATTTTAATACTCTAAAAAACCTTCTTTTTCCCCACTATGAAGAACATTTTGTGCAGTGGAATGTTTCCATGGATGTTAAACATTCTTCATGGAACCATATAAATGTTAATAAAGAACCTTTATTTTTAAGAGTGAAGTAAAAACTAAAAAGGTATTTTTTATTATATTACAATAAGAAATAAAGTCACATTATGAGATATAAAGTCGCAACAATAAGAAATAAAGCCAAAAATTCTGAAAAATAAAATCACGTTGTGTGATATAAAGTTGCAATTATAGCATGTTTTTCATGTTTAAAATGTCATGTTTTAATTCATGAAAAGTGAAATGTATATATATTTTCATTTTAATTGAAACTTTAATATGATCAAATATTCAATAATAATATTGATCTGCCTGCATTGACACCATTATAGGAGAACTGAACTGAGCTGGACGATGACATCCCGGTTTTCTCCAGAGCGGCTATATATATAAATGAACTAAATTAATAACTTTTTTACAACAAAAATGAAACATCACTGAACTTACTTAAGCTGGACTGTGACGCTATTTTCTTCTGGAAACAAACTTTGTTGCATTATTTTCCTGTTATCTCTGTAAAGCTGCTTTGAAACAATCTGTAGGCCTATTGTAAAAAGCGCTATAAATAAATGTGGCTTGACTTGACATATATATAATATGCATATAACATAAACATATCCAAAACAAATAAGTGGGACATGATATACCACTTGGTGCTTTATCATACAAAACCATGAGAACTTTCTAGGGAAATCCTGATTATATCTAAAGATGTTCTTTAGCTGTTTTTCTTCAACAGACATGAGGCGTCTTCAGAGATAAAGTCAGATTGATAGTGATATTGTGTTGCACAAAGGGTCAAATGGTCTGTGTTAGTCCTATTGTGAACAGCATGAAACAGATGTTTTTGCTATCATTGTGGAATCGCTTTTTCACATGAGAATATGATGACAGATTTATAATTACCTTAACGCAAGCCGTTTTATTAAGACATTTCTTCAGACCGAATGAATCTTTTAAACCATTTTTGGACACCAATGTAGCGAGGATAAAGAATAATTCAAATCGAACATCTGTTCTGCTTTCTGCTTTTTTTGTACCATATTCCTGCTCCTGTTAATTGACAAATATTCTGAGATTTATACTTTGTTTCTCAATTCACAGTAATATTTACATACACAGAAAAGCTCCTCTTGGCATTTTCAAAGTAAACACAAGTTCATGCTGCCAAGCAGCCAAAAGAGAGTCCAATTATATCAAACTGGCCTAGAAAACCATCCTACAGATTGAATAGGTGAGTTCCCTGCATTGAATATCTAAATAAGCATTTTGCTCGCTTAAATGAATTTGCAGAAAGGTTAAAGTACAGAGAGCGTGACTCTCCAGGGATTACAAACTGATATGAGGGGTTTTGGAGAAGAAGCTTTCTGGACTCACTATCTGCAAAATGTCCCATGTTTTTGGTCAGGAAAAGAACCCGTAATCTCACCCGTGGGGACTTATGCCTCATCATTTTCTGCAGACGTTGCATCCCAGATGTTTGTGTGTGAGGATATGTGTGTTCAGGAGGGTGGGGATTGCGAGTGGTCAAATTTGAGAAGTTTGGTTTCAGTGTATTGGATTCCCTCCACTCAGCACACAGTAAATTATTCAGCTGTGGGACTGGCTTGGTTTAGATTTTTATTAGCTAAAGACCAACTTCATATATTTCTCACTCTGAGTTTATCTCACACTAAACAAACTCATCTTTTATACTGAGATGAGGATGATTTTGGATCTTTAGACAGATAGTGTAATTAAAAGCATAATAAATCAATGGTAGCATAACACTAAAACCCAAAACTAAGTAAAACAAGACAACACAGGCTGTACTAAATCCACAAATGCACAAGTATGCTAATGTTTACTACAGTTTGAAAACTCTGGGCACGAATGGCTGAAATTCCATTAAACAGAATCACTGGGTTTCTAACCAAGGTTGTTTTAAAGTCAACAGCACAATCTAAATTTAAAGAATGGTCATTTCTTAACCGAGCTTTCTTTTCTTATCTTAGCTTGCTCACTGTGCTGCAAAACATTCAATCATTCAAAACACCTCAGTGATTGTCAGAATTAAATCTTACAATGAATATGGGTCAATGGCAGAACAGTGTTCATGATTCTGAAAAGAATAAATAAATGAATATCAGTTTAAATGTGCCACATTTTTAGAAACCAAATATTTTTATTTATGTTGGTTTCATATGGTTCTGAAAAAAGAACAAAAAGCATATAAACATACTGTATACATTTTTTTTTTTTTTGCCTTACACCTTGAATACGGTCATGCTGTGTGGCTGTAATGAGCGCACGATGATAAAGGATTAAAAACACACAGTCTTTTAATAGTAATTCCAAGAGGATACAAGCAGGAGAACAGAATAACACAACCACATTTAACTTAAATGACATTAGCCGCGTTTCCACTGACGGGCCAGTGTGAGCCAGGGCTTTAAACGGGCCGTGCCGGGCTAATAGCCTCGGGCTAATAGCACCGGGCCTGCGTTTCCACTGTCGGGCCAGAAGCTCCACAGCGCTTCACTAAAACACGCCCGTAACACGCCTCTCTGGAACAATGTCACACTTACCCATTCACCAACAAATGGAAGTTTTATCAGAAAACTAATCAGAAATCACTGGAAACAGCGTTGAAAACAAACATGATAAAAGCGGCCGTTTGCTGCCATTTTTGTTGTTTACTTGAATATTTAAAACCCAAGCATCGATGTTTTACCACAGGTTTACAATAAAAAGTGATACATTGATCATAATGAATTCATTTATGTCAAAATTGCACATTAGTCACTCAGAAATAAATTACCGTTAGGTCTATTTCACAAAAAAAAGAGGACACACTTACTTCTTCAGTCGCGTCTGTTACTGTTTATCTGGTAGTTACAGGACATATTTACATCACATTTAGAAAGAATGATAATTTCTACAAATATATGCCACCAAAAATACGACCTGAGGAGCTTTAGCACTCTCTCGACTCCCATACAGATATTTTCAGTCAGAGAAACAGAGGAAGCTCCCGAAAAAAAAGTTGCTTTATTTTATGATAGTCCGGTATAAAGAGACGAGACGTAGGCTACTGACAGATAAAATAAAAACATGACTGTGATAGCCTTTATGATTGGTCTGATTTCTTCAAGCGTTCACTATGTTTTTTTACTATGCGTATCTTCAAGCGTTTACTATGTTTACTATGGTAATGGTTAGCGTGCATAGTCTTTTGCATCACAAACACAAGGCATTCAAACATGAACGCGAGTAAAATTATTTTAAAAGTCTTTAATGCTGACAGAATCATCCGGCGCTGCCGTCTCCCGACTCAGGTGAACTCCGCCTCTGTTCGTAACCACTCCTCTAGCCCGAGCTGGCCCGCTCTGGCCCAAGGCATTCGACACCTTGGCCCCGAGTAAGCCCCGATCAAGCCCCGGAAGTGACAGTGGAAACGCGACTGGCCCTGGCACGCACTAGCACGGCCCGGCCCTGGCCCGACAGTGGAAACGCGGCTATTGAACAATGAACAGAGGAAACTTCTGGTTTAAATACACAGACACAGAATATTCAACAGAACTAAGAACAGGTGAGGAACAGATGAGATGTCGGCGGGAGAAGCCAGGGCGGTGATGACGATGGGAGGAGCTAGGGAGGAGACGAGAGCAGGAACAGCCAGGTCGAGAGCCAGAGCATAGCTGAAGAACCGGAAGTCCGTGGCGCAGGCAGAACGGCGACTAACCAAGGAGCTGGAGGTACGAGGAAGCCCGGTCGAGCCGTAAGGATGGCAATCCCAGTTGGAGCTGAGGAACTGCTGGTCGTTGAGCCGAGGTGGAGCCGCCTGGTCAGTGAGCTGAGGTGGAGTGATGGGCTCTGCGGCTGGAGGCAGAGCCAGGGGATCCTCTAGCCAAGGCGGAACCAAAGACCGGAAGACCCGAAGCAGATCCACGCAGCAAAGTGGAGTCATGAGAGGGGGAGCTGAAGGACTTAAGGGAGGCAGCGGAGTTGGGGCTGAAGGACTGGCTGTCTTTGGTAGAGGAGGTGGGAGAGGAAGGCTGGGTGCGACCATTGGAGACGCATGAGACTTGGAGCTGTGCGGTCCCTGCGGGGACGGGAGACCATGGGGATTTTCCTTTACCAAATCCTCATTACATTTCCGAGGGGCCATATGCAGCTCTGCCTCAGCGGCGGGAGTGTGGGCGGGGCTCAATTCCATTCCCTCGAAATCCACAAACACATTCACTGGGACGGATGATGTTGGCTCTGGGTCCGGAGTGGGGAAGGTGATGTCCTTCTCAGCGGGGCAGATGGTGAAGGGAGATCCGTTGTTCCCCAGCACCCACTCCACAACGTGGTGAAATTCCCCCTAGGTCCATCGCCGGGTAGGAGTGCCTTGGATTGCTTGTTGAGACTGGTGTAATAGAAGACGCAAAGCGAGTGATCTGGGTAGTGGGTGAGGCACGCCAGATCAAAAAAGGTCCTTGGTGTTGTCCTCGAGGTTACGCTGCTCCTGCTCTAAGCAAAGCAATCGGCCTTCTGGTAAGTCCATTTTTAAAAACTTTTCTTAGGTTCCGTGTTCTGTCATGCTGTGTGGCTGTAATGAGCGCTCAATGATGAAGGATTACAAACAAACAGTCTTTTAATAATAATTCCAAGTGGATACAAGCAGGAAAACAGAATAACACAACCACATTTAAATAAGATCACTTGGAACAATGAACAGAGGAAACTAAGGGTTTAAATAGACAGACAGAATAATCAACTAAGAACAGGTGAGGAACTATGGAAACTAATAATGACCAGGAACACAGGCAAGACAGGGAAAATGAAACCAAAACACAATGAAACTAAACAAACTTAGACATAACCCTGACAAATATATGTGAGTGTACACATATTCATTTTATTTTTCAAAAACAACTGAAAAAATGTTTTCAATTAAGAAAAAAAATAAAATGTTTTCCCAATTAACTTGAATTATCAACTCATAAATATATACTTGTTGTAAAGTTGCACCACATGACATTTTACAACCTGAATTAAATATGAACTCAGCATGGACTAAAGACATGTAAACAAATAAAAAACAGGACATGATGTCACAAGATGCGTTGCAGCATAACTGTTTTTTCTCGTCATAGTCGAGATGTTGCCTATAACAGTTCTGTATAGGCATCAGAAACGCGTCTCCTTTGCAGCAGATCTTAGTTTGTGTGTGTCAGTGTGTGTGACGGAGGAATTCCTGTCGCTGTTTTAACTCCTTTACACATTTAATAAGCTCTTCACAAGTTGTCAGCTCCATCACATTTAGTTCAGAACACAGTATTGTTTTGGATGTTCGACAAGTTCTGTGTTCGGTGTTTAAAATGACAGTGTGAATGCTTAGCGTGAACCAGGACTAAATGTATAATTTTCTTTTATGGTCCTGACGAAAAGAACCAAGAGAACTGAACTACAACTGTGAACACCCTTAAACTCTATGGGCAGCTTGCTGTTAATTACCACAATTTAACATATTTTTTTAGTTACTAAGTTTGTAAAAACAAACAAAATGTTACAGTAATGCAATTACAATGGAAGTCTAAGCAGCAAGTTATTCTGTCCCAAATAAAAAACATTCATATACAAGACTTCAAAATTGTAGTTATAAGCAGTGGTGGAAATGGCTGATATTCCCTGGAGCGACCCTAGTTAGGAACATACCGTATTTTATGTTTTTAAAACATAAATTCAGAAAAGCCCACTATATTTATTTATGAAATTTCCAAAGCTATCTCACGAGTCACGACCAATTCGTACGAATTCGTACGCGTGAGTAAAAGGTGGCTAATTCATCTAATTTGTCTAAACCCCAGTGATGGGTAGGTTTAGGGGCGGCGTCAGGGTTCGTCATTCATACGAATTCATATTATTTGGGCAACTCGTAAAATATGTACGATTTAGCAAAGATCGTACGAATTCGTACAAGTGAGGTCGAATGAATTCGTATGAATTAGTCACCTCTTAAAATTCGTAGGAATTGCTGTGAAATGGGGTTGCAAATTTCCATAGCGTTTAGAGGTTATTATGTGGATTACAGAAGGAAATCCTCTACATTTTGTACTGGAACTCCATCCCCCCTTGAAATTCACTACCTGGACTCCCCAAGTCAGAACAAATGAAAACGATTAGTTCATGGTTTCAGTAAATGTACACTCTGGACATCATTTCATTGGGCATCTAGTTCATAATGTCCATTAGGTTAAGTAGATAGAGGACGTCAATAGCGCTGTCCATCACACACCCACTCTAAACCATCACCAGCAGATATAAGCAGCTATAAATCTTCATTATTTATCAACACAGATTTCATTAATGTCACATCTTGGACTTTGGAGAACCTGCCGAATAAAAGTCCCACAGTCACTTTCATAATAACTAAGGATGTGCTGTCCTACAGGCCCTTGAGTGGCTTATCAAACTGCCAGCTATAATGGAGAGAGGCTTTTAACATGCTCTGATATCAGAAACATTTCTAAAAGATCACATCCATTAAAGCCGGCTGCATATATCTCAGGTCAGAGTTGAAGAGATTGTCAGCTGGTTTATGAAGAAAACAGCTCCACGAGAGCCACTCTCTCCCTTCTGATCTGTACATTTATCACAGAGTAGTTTGTTGCATCAGGAACTGCAGAATCGGACTCTTGACACAGAAGAATGATGCCCCTGACGCACAAGAGCTGTGGGTCGATGCTAACTGTTTTTGGGCTTCCGCTGAGACTGAAGCGTTTCTACATTTAAAACGCTGAGCGAGCTGCTCTCTGAAATCTCCTAATGCAGTGAACACACCAGGATATGGATACTATCTTTAGAAATAGTTTTTTCTTTAATCTACCAAACCAAGTTGCATTTTGATTTGAAATTCAGCACTTCTGACAAAGATGAACCTGTATTCCAACTTATGCGTTCCATCGTAAGGAAATCGAGCCAGCGAGTTAATCAATAAAAGCAGAGTGGCAAAAGAAAGTTCATGTCAGCTTCTTTTTCCAGCAAACTCATTAGAAAGAAAGAGGCCACAAGAAACTGCAGAACTGATACTTCATATTATAATCCTCTGCTTGTTTTAGAGGTAAACTGATCATTACTGTGCTGATAACTGATTTTTTCTTGTTTAAATCTTACAAAATACTCCTATAACTTTAGTGGGACAAGGGATCAGGGTTTGCCTGGTCAGCACAAGAATTTTCCAACTGGGGTCCAGGAACCCTCATTGAAGCCCGCAAAGGGATGCTTATGGAAAATTTGAGCAATTTTTACCAAATGTTAGGTAACACTTTATTTGGAAACACTCTACAATACGGGTGCAGTGCACTAATAAGTAAGGGATAATTTACATCCAGCCGGTTGTTATCCTCCGCTTCGCGTCAGGGTCCTCATCTCCCTGTCGGGGGTTTATTCTGAGATAACAACCGGCTGGATGTACATTATCCAGCTTATTACACGGCTACTTGCCACGTAAGTAAATAATTAGTCACAAAATATTGATCTGAGTTGAAATATTTTATTAGCTCTTTAAACAGCTTATAAAGCTTTCGCGGAGAGTGCAGTTGCTAGCGCGGCAAGTTCAAACTAGATGGACATTTAAGAGATACGGTATACAGTCATACCACTTATTACACAGAATTTCACCACATACATCATTATGGGGATAAGAGATATTGATCTGAAATGAAACTGTTTTAAAATTGTACCTGTTTGTATCTTATGATCCAACAGTGTACAAAACAATAGTCACAAAATGGCAGCAGCTGCGTTTGTGTGAAACAAGAGAGAGCGAGGCCACGATACTGGGTGGCATAATTAAATAACTGTACACAAAATATTGATTCGATTGAGTTTTTATATTTTATTAGCTCATCAAAAGCAAAACTTTTATGCAGAAAAAAACGTTCCTAGCAAGCGTACAGCGCTGCTGACTTCAGTAACCCGGATGAACCTGTGTTATCTGTTTTCAGCGGTTGTTATCCAGGAATAACACACCACTGGATGGCACGATTGACCAATCAGAATCAAGTGTCATGTATTAAGTCCTTAACAGTATCTAGTATTAACTAATAGTGTAAATTAATGTGTTGATTACCACAATGGGTCAAAGCTGTGGAATTCAACTTCCAGTTGTCTGCTTTAATTAATCATTAGCTAATGATTTGCAAAGATATCATTATATCATGACTTTACTTGTTGAGGCACATGACGATTAACTCATTATTTATTAATATGTAATTTTGGTTTTTTCATGCACACTAAGCATGGATTTCAATTTCAAGCCGTCTACAACCGGGATTCCACTGTATGGCACATCCAGTGTCTTCTTGTTCACGGCACAGGAACATGTCTGGCTGAAGCTTGAGGTCTAGGATTCAAAAGTACCCATTATGATCAGTGATGCTGTCTACACTGTGTGTGGCGTGATGCAATACAACACATTCCCCAAAGTAAACTTATATAACATAATGATATCTTTGCAAATCATTAGCTAATGATTAATTAAAGCCAACCGGAAGTTGAATTCCACAGCTTTGACTAATTAACACATTCATTTGCAGTATTAGATAATACTATGTTGTTAAGGAATAATACATGATGACACATTTAATTAATAGCAATTCATATATTACATTAATCAGATAGACTCTTTATTAGTTTCTGATGCAGTTATCATTAATGAATGGTTTAGTTCTCAATGAACCATACATTAACTCATGATTATCTGTGCATTAATGATTATTAGTGCACCCGTATTGTAGTGTCATCAAAACTTTATTTTGATGGTCCCCTTTAGACATTCTGTTAATTATAAGTAATGTTGCACTTACATGTCAACTAACTCTCATTATAGTATTAGTACACTGTTTTTTAATAACTGAGGCCCAGGAACCCTCGGCTGAGGCCCGCAAGGAGATGCTAGGGCTATTGGAAAATGTAAGAAAAATCCCACAAATTAAAAAAAACAACAAAAAAACAAACATTTTATTGTGAAAATCCCCCAACAGTCTGTATACAACATACTGTACTGACTATAAGTAACTTTGCAAGTAAATGTCAACTTATTCTGCTAACCCCTAACAGTCTACTAATACTCTAATGAGACCATCAAAACAGTTACTAGTTAAATTTATAAAACTAGTTATTATTCACTCGGGGCACTACTCTTTTTAAAGGAGCGTTCCTCATTTGTTTTAGCTTCGAAAGAATATAAATGGTAATTACTTTATCACACTTATTATTTTTCCTCAAACTGGTCTTTATTCAAAGCTGCCTTTATATTTAAAGTCCCCATGAAATCTATGTTTTTTGGCTTTTACAATGAATATGTTATATGATCTAAAGCACACGGCGCACGTTCACTTAGGACATGTCCGAATCCACTTTTGTTAGTTAAACAACGGGGAAAAGGGTCTGCGCACACGGCACATGGTCTAAAAGGGTTGTCCCTATTCTCTTAATGAGTAATGGGTGTGTTTTGGGATTTACGTGCGTTAAACCAATCAGAGTCTCATCTCCCATTCCCTTTAAATGCCAGTTAAGCTCGTGCTATGGCAGATTCGCTATTTACATGATGGAATTTGATAGTGGAAAGACTGAACGCGTCTCCAGAGCACAAACGGAATTGTTCATGTGCAAGGTGTGCAAGCAGACCATTTACGGGACAAGCCAGATTCCACCATATCTTTATGAACACAATAATAATCTTTTACATTGTAATCCTTTTATTTAAAATATTTGGCATGTTTGTGTGCTGCTGTGCGTCCCTGTGTGTTTAATAAGCAGAGTGTACGCACGGCACAGACCAGCACGCCCATGGGCGCACAAATGGGCGCAAATGCATTTGCTATTTAAACAACGTGGCGCAGGGCGTGAAAATGATAACTGTGTCGGACTGAAACTAGCAAAAAACACTTGCATCGCGCTTGGCGCTGCATTGCGCCGGGTGTAAGATAGGGCCCTTACAGTCTCAATCTCAATATGAGCAATGATTTTGATGGCATCACTCAGCACTTCAGCTTCTCATCAGATTTTCTGTCCAATCAAATGCTCTCTATAATCTGAATCTCCGCCCCCTACATTAGACGCTGAAGCTGCAGCTAAAATCGGTCACTTGTTCACACATTTACTATTAGTTCATTCTATAGGGCATAGAGAACGATTCAGAGAGTGTAAATATACTTTCCATTGGGGCGAATGAAGTCTGGTTTTGGTAAGATTTGAAAACTTGAGATAAAAAAGAAAAAAAAAGAAGAAGCATAATCTCACCCCTAAACATAAACATTACTGGGGCATAAGCAGATTCTACGAACACGAATGAATGAAATAATATGAATTCATACGTATTTGCAACTCGCTAAAATGTAAAGTAGTTATGAACTACAATGAGAGTGTGTTGAAAAGGTGTTGCTCACAAGGGATCATCATCTTTGGGGATCATCATCATCATCATCTTTGGGGATCATCATCATCATCATACTTTTTTTATGTAAATTAACATAAAAAAATCTAAACCCCCTACTGGTAGATGCTGTAGCTACACCATCTAGCTTCAAAAGCATCTTGGGAGAAAGTATTTTAATGTAAAACATTAAGCACTTCACCTTTAAAATCCGGATTTCTCTTCTACTCTTGCAATCCACTTCAATGAATTCTGTAAGGCACTGCCAGTGCTGTTGGAGCTGTAATCCGTTAAATAAAAAAATTGGAACTCAATAGTTTCCAGCTCATTATTACAGTCACATGATGCCACCATGAGCCAAATTTCACATTTCAACCATAATTAATCCCACGAGTGGAGACATTAACAGAGGGAGGCTGGTTTGACAGGCTTCTCAACATTTTCTTTTGTGTTTTTTCTTTAATTTTATGCTTTCATTTATTGTCACCATATTTCAGAATAGGAAATTACTAACGCCCAAATTTAAAATTCAGGAATTGTGTTAAGTGTTTCCAAATGGGCATTATTATTGGATGAAATATACAAAAACCTGTACAGGGTAGCTTATCTTTACAGAAGAAGTTGTTTTGCAACTTCAATATCATGATCAAATTATTAGCAGATTGAGAAGGTCCAGATGAGGACGTGTCTGCTAATTACACCGTTTGGCTTTTAGCCTCATGGATATAATTGACACTTTTTTTGTTTCTGTGGTTGTCAACAGAGTAAATGCCAAAGCAAACACATCAATCTCCCAGATTCTTGTGTTTTCCCTGCTTGTTCCAGCTGCCGAGACCAAATAAACTGCAAACAGCTGTTTCTCACATATCATTAATGATTTAAAAGCCTCCCAGTAACCGCTGTGCTAATCACCTGTAAATACGGTCCAGTGAACTCAACGGGTCTCTAATAAAACTGCAACACCTTGGCGCAGTCTTCATTCTGGTGATAATAGAGCTGTGCTGGTTTTAACACACACATACATGAGGAGACTCTCAGGCACTACTGTTTGATTTCCAGCTCTGAGTTTGCCACACACACACACCTCTACATTGTGCCAGACAAGACCACCCCAGATACCAGTAATTACATATTCTCCCTGAATAGAACAAATGGAAACTGCTCAAACAAATCTATATGAGGAGGCCCAGACCCCTAATATCAACTCAACTGCTTTAACTAATTAAACTTGGGGGCCCAGTATTAAGCTTTACAGGAATATACTTTTTAAATTAATTCCAAAATACGAATATATTTTGGCATTTGAAATGGTGAATGATTCATGTAATCATAATCATTTGACGTGAGTCATTTGAATTACCGTATATTGGGCTTATTTTCCCTCCAAAAATAGAACAGTGGTTTAACACCGCCATCTTGTGGCTGCAATAAGAACTCACCACAACGTTCGTCATGTGCTATACTTGTGCATTCAACAAACATATTGCACTATATATAGCACTAAAGCTTCCAATACCCTTCAGTACATCAAGAATATACTTTGATAATTGCTAAAGCATTTTAATTGTTTGCGATGTAGCTACCATATTTATCTAGTGTAGCTTACTGAATATGTTGTAGCCTTAGCTGTCACAATGGAACTTAACATTAAAAAGCTTGTAATAGGGTTTTCAGTTAAATTAAATCATTCAAAACAATTTCGAAACAGAACAATACTTAAACCAGCAAGCAAATGTATAAAATGTCATTAAAATATCAAATCACTGTCTTGGCCAACAAATAGGCTCATTTGTCATTATTTATTGTCGATAAACTGGCTTTACAGCAGCTCTAGAATAAAGTTATTGTCCAGCTAAAGTTAGTTTTGATCGATTCACTTCCGTTGTAAAGAACATTAGTATTAACTTACCGCACAACAACAGAGCCTGGTGGCTCGAGAACGCAAACCTTGAAATAGGTTCCAAGGTGCAAGCGTTGAATAATTATGAATAATAATAATCATCATCATCTCCGCGCAACCATTGCAAATAACAAGCAGTTCAAAACTATTTTATAAATAAAACTATTTACACTTGTATTTTAACTTCAAATGATGCGTTACGTTTGTGCTTGAAAATGACTCTTACTACCATTCATTGGGCTTGCTATTTTCCTTTTTAGGTTTATTTTAAGCAGAAAGTAGCCTGTGTGTATTCTGCAAATGTGTTGCTAGTGTGTTTAGTTTTTGTTCAGTAACTGTTTACTTTGTGACTTTTGGGGACGTTTATTGTGCAAAACAATAAACGTCCCCAATACAGCTCTGTTATAAAGCACATACAGACAGTATTACTTTCACATAAATAGTTAGTATGTTACTACCTTGAAAGCGATAAGGATGTTTGTTTTGATTGAGGATAGCGGCGCTCTGCTCTCGTAGAGTCAGTGTAACTCGCAGCGCCACCTGTTGGTGAGCATAATCACTACACGATTGATCCTATAGTTGGTCTGGCTTTTTTGCTATGTATTAATGTTTCATGTGGCTACTTTGAAACATAAATGGCCGATTTTCACAGACAAGACTTAAGACTAGTCTGATACTAAAATGCATGTTTGAGCTTTTTTAACTGAAATCAACTAGGACATTTCTTAAAATATGTCAGTGTCATTGTTTTGTCTGAAGATGCACACCAGTAAAGGCATGTTTGTAAAAAACTACTTAAATGTTCTAATTGAACTAAAGCCTAATCCTGGCTTTATCTAAGACCTGTCTGTGAAACCAGGCCTAAGACACATTGTAATAAATGCAGTCAAAGCAGAAAATACTCTTTGTGTCAAACACATTAGGAGTACATCCAGAGATTTTAATCTTAATACATTTATGAGAGCAATATACAATATGAACACATCAAATACTAGGAGACATATCAGGTCACAGCTTTGGGGGTCCTGTTATTCTCCAGCCTTCAGTTTTTCCAACCTTGGTGAGCATAGCCACAGTTCCCAGACCAAAACACGCTGCCGTACCTGTGACAGCACTGTGTGCTAAACATTAAAAACACCAGCAAAACCTTGTTAGATTCTTCCGTCACAAAAAGGAAATATTAAAAAAGCATGTGAATACTGTGCTTACTCCGTGCCCCGAGGAAAATGCCCGAAGCACATCCACCAATGAAATAGTTAGTTGGGTCTTCAGGTGCATCTCTGGCCTGTGCACTTAGACAAGTGGCCATTCCAAAGATGGCACCCATGGCGGCTGAAAGGGTAGCAAACAGGAAATTAATTATTACAGCAAGTGTGTGTGTGTCATCTGATACACCCAGTCTAAACTAAAAACATTCTATTAATGTATCTACTGTTCTGACAGAGTACAAGTACAATTTTATTAATAAAAAGTTCACAAGAACAGCATTTATTCAACACAGAAATCTTTTCTAACAACATATCTTTACTATCACTTTTTATCAATTTAACACATTATTGCTGAATAAAAGTATTAATTTCTTTATAAAAAAATGTGCTGACCCCAAACTTTTTGAACAGTAGTGTATATTGTTACAAAATACTTATATTTTAAATAAATGCTGTTCTTTAAAAAAAAAAAATTATTCATCAAAGAATCCTGGAAAAAGAAAAATGAAGCAGCACAACTGTTTCCAACATTGATAATAAATTAGAATGATTTCTGAAGGATCACGTGACACTGAAGACTGGAGTAATGGCTACATGTGTGATATATATGTTACAGTATATTCAAATAGAAAACCAATATTTGAAATTTTAATAATATTTCACAATATTACTGTTTTTCTGTATTTTTTATTAAATAAATGCAGGCTTGATGAAGATAAGAGACTTATTTAAAAACATTAAAAATAGTAATGTTTCCAAACTTTTGACCGGTACTGTATAAATATATCTGCATTTAAGTAATGAGAATGGGGAGGTAGGTAGGTAACTGCTATGAACCACTACACTCATTTGAATAATTTCGATATAATTCAAGGAAATGTGTCTGTTGTTAACACTTCTGCTCAGCACACAGGGTGCATGAATCGGAGCACAGCTTATGTGTGTCTTACCCATGGTGGCAGTGGCTGATGTTGCTCTGGTCAAAGCCTCGACAGCTGTTTCAGGCTGATAAGCCACAATGTGGTATGCAGAACCCACCAGCCCTGCAGAACAACAACAGTTTAAAGGACATTAGGTTTTGTGTTATAAAGCAGGCCATAGTGACCATCTCGATTATCCACTTTACTAGTCATTTTGAGAGCCATACATTGCCATAAAAATAAATAAAAAATAAAATAAAAAACTTTTATATGAAACAAATAAATAACTGTCAGAAAAATATGAATATGAGAAAATAGTGCGCTTGTATTCACTACTGGACTAACGAGTGTACATGCTAACAGCTTAGCCTTTATGGCGCATTATCAGTGCACAGGTTTAAAACTACGCTCAAAGGGTCCTTTAGAAACCCTGCAGAGCAGACGTCCATCAGACTAACCCATGGCTGTGGCTACTTTCGTGGTGATCCATGTTTTGGAAACGCAGTCTTTGCCCTCTTCTAGATCCCAGTAGCCCATTTCTGTCTCTGCATCAAGGACACACTGAGATATCGCGAGAGTTTCTTCTTGACCTCTTCTTCTACCGCTGTTATGATGTAGTCTAGTTCAAGAAGTGTTTCTTTGCCTCCCCCTGTCGGCGTGAAGTGGAACTGCAACACCTTGCTGGTTTATTTATTTACTTGACAGAAAGCATGTTATGCATAAAAACCACAGACGGGCGACGGCACCTGAGAGCAACCTTACTGGCTTTATTTTGTGATTCAGTTGTAACAACTTATAAAACAAACAGGAAAAAATCAGCTATACCTGAAAAATGTATTTGTCACCCTCCAAAAACAACTAAAATATAAACTATAATCTACATAAACATAGTTCTCTTACGAGAGGTTCTCTCGTATTGCGTAAGTTAGCTTACGCTACAGGTAAAGTCATCTTTTCTCGAGATATGAAGCCAAAAAATTATCCTTAATTTTTTATTCATTGTCAACGCAGTGCAGCAGCTAGCAGACCTAGAGCAGGCTAACTAGCTCGATCATTGGCTGCTCCGCGGCAACTGCAGCAGCCTACCAGTGAGCCTCGCGTGACGGCGCGCCCTCACGCGTCACAGCCCGCCAGAATGGGAGTGGCTTAGCGTATAAAAGGAAGGCTCGGAGGCTGATACCCTGATTTTCGTCTCTTCAGTGAAGCTCTCCGCATCGCTGCACTCTGAGAGAAGCTGCCGCCGTCGAAACCAGCGCCTGCAAGCTGAGGAAACTGCTTGAAGCCGGCCGTCTTCGCCGCCTTCAGCCTTCCTTGCCTGCTTCGCTATCTGGCGACAAGTATCCTTTTATTAGCGCTTCTGCTGTGTGTTCGCCGCCGCGACACACTTCTACTAAAAGAGCCGAGGCGTTTGTTGCAAAATGCCTCGTATTTCCTGCGGCTCGTGCCGAGCCCATCTCAGCGACAGGGACCGCCACCTTATCTGCGCTCTCTGCCTGGGACGTGACCATGCAGCCACCGCCATGTCTTCGGGCGGCTGCGAGCTTTGCGAAGAACTGCCGATGTCGACCCTGCGGGCTCGACTCGCCTTGTTCGACGCTGATGCTGCCACTCCGCCTGTCCCTGGGCCATGTAAGAAGAAACGCCGCTCACAGAGACCACCGGAGTCTGATGCACCAGCCAGGTTTTCGCCGGAGCCTCTCCCGCGAGCCTCGCTCTCTCCCTCTCCGCCCCCGCTTCCCGACGCGCAGCTGCCGGCTCCTGCCCGCACTGCCGTCGCCTCAGGGGATGAAGCGGATGAGGACGCCATCATTGACAGCTGCTCTATCCTGGCTTCGGACAGCTAAGAGTGGTCCGGATCTCACCGCTCCACCTCCTCTTCGACCCAGGAATCTGTCCGGGCTCGCGCCAGTGTGGACGACGAGCTTCTCCGCCTCCTCACTAAGGCTGTCGAGCACTTAGGCCTCGAATGGTCACCACCGAAGGCGCCCGCGCCTAACAGGCTCGACGGGTGTTTTCTGCCTAGCCGCCGCCAAGCGCCTGCCTCTAGGTCAGCACCCTTCCTGCCCGAGCTCCACGCTGAGCTTTCCAAATCCTGGAACGCTCCTTTCTCCGCGAGACTCCGCTCCTCAGTCTCCTCGACTCTCTCTCACGTGGACGGAGCCACGGAGAAGGGGTATAACCAGATTCCCCCGGTGGAACAGGCGGTCGCAGCGCACCTTTGCCCCCCATCCGCGAGATGGCGCTCAAAGTCTGCCCTCCCGTCAAAAGCCTGCAGGACTACGTCAGCACTCGTCAGCCTTCTCTGCCGCTGGACAGGCTGCTTCCGCCTTGCACACAATGGCGGTTCTCCAGATCCTCAAGGCCGAT
This sequence comes from Leuciscus leuciscus, assembly GCF_965113295.1. NCBI lineage: Eukaryota > Metazoa > Chordata > Actinopteri > Cypriniformes > Leuciscidae > Leuciscus > Leuciscus leuciscus. The sequence continues at coordinate 24,767,219 of NC_138747.1, read as the reverse complement.
CTCCTCCGCGAAATGGACGAGAAAGGCCCGAGTCACACCGCCTTCACGGACTTGCGCAGCGCGACGGACCTCTCCCTTCGCGCTACCAAGACCGCGGCCCAAGCCATCGGGAGATCCATGGCCTCGCTTACAGTCACCGAGTGCCATCTGTGGCTAACGCTCGCCGACATGGGTGAGTCTGAGCGGTCCGTCTTCCTCAACGCCCCGCTCTCCCCCACCGGCCTCTTCGGCCCTGCTGTAAGCGGCATCGTGGATCGTTTTTCGGAGGTACAGAAAGCGTCGCAGGCCATGAACCTCTTCCTGCCTCGCCGCTCGAGTTCCGCTGCAGGCCGCTCTCAAGCACAGCCTCCTGCACGCAGCTCTACACAGCGCTCGTCTCGACCTCCGCCTTCGCAGCAATGACAGGGCGGCCGCCCTAGGTCGCGCTCATCCAGCCAGCACAGACTGCCTCCCCCTCGGGGCCCCCGGCCTAAGATCTCGCTGAAGCCCGAGCCTGCGAAGTCCTCCTAGCATGCGCAGGGAGGAAAAGACGGTTGGGTCCCGCCGCGGCCGGACCGCCGTCAAAACACACAACTTTACCTCTGCCAGTCCCCTTAGAAAAGGCTACTGCAGTAGTGTTCACCGCAGCCAACGAGTCAGTTACACAACTCGCTCGCCTGCACACAAACGCCGTTCTCACGGCGACCCAGAGAAATCTCAAAAAGAGTATAAAGTCTGGTTATCCGGCTCACGCCGACGGTGTTATGAGTGTAGTAAATGTGCCCACACCCCAGTGTTCACCCCTACACACAAGCACGATCTCCCCTGTGTACCCCACAGAGCACACTCTCATAAAGCGGGCACGCGCCGCTCGAGTGTCAAATGTAGGAAATGTGCCCACGATCCAGTGCCCACACCTACACTTTGCCCGCTCTGTCTCACAACTGCCTTGGGGGTTAGATCACATAAAGCTCCCCACCACTGGCCGTGTTACGAATGTAAGCCCTGTGCCTGCCTACGAGCGCTCACACTTACTGATAAACACATTAACGCCCACGCCGCTCTCGCGTCACGGGTTTCTCACTGCAAAATGTTCTCCGTCCCAAGTGACCGAGTCATTGAGTGCTGTCCAGCCAGTTATCGCTATCAGCGAGCTCCCGTTCCCCAGCATCGACAGCGCGCGCACAGCGCAAATTCCTCTGTTACGAGTCCCCTATCCCGCGCAGTGCAGCGGCCGGGACCCAGAGGCCATTCGACCCCTAGCCATGCATGCGAAAGCGTGGGAAGCTATCCCGGGCGTGTCAGAATGGGTGCTGAACATTGTGAAACGGGGCTATTCGCTGCAGTTCGCTCGCCGTCCCCCGCGCTTTCGAGCACGGACCGAGACGAGGGTGAATACAGAAGCAGCCCATCTGCTTCATACAGAAATAGCGAAACTATTGTGCAAGGGAGCGATAGAACGAGTGCATCCTTCTCTGACCGAGACGGGCTTTTACAGCCGTTATTTCCTCGTTCCCAAGAAGGACGGAGCTCTCAGACCCATATTAGATCTGAGATATTTGAACAAAGCTCTCATGAGACGGCCGTTCAAAATGCTCACAACCAGACAAATCCTCGCGCAAATCCGCCTGAGGGACTGGTTTATTTCTCTTGATCTGAAAGACGCATACTTTCAGATTCAGATTATACACCGTCACAGGCCATTCTTGAGATTCGCCTTCGACGGTCAGGTATATCAATACACCGTCCTCCCGTTCGGCCGCATGGACTCGGCCCTCGCTCCCCTAAGAACACAGGGCATGCGAATTCTGAACTATTTGGACGACTGGTTGATTCTAGCGCAGTCAGAGGAAGAACTCATATCCCACAGACTAGCGCATCTCAGCCATCTGAAAAGCTTGGGTCTCTCGGTCAACTGGACCAAGAGCTCATTAATACCCAGTCAGTCAATCTCTTTTTTGGGAATAGAGCTGGACTCGGTGGCTATGACGGCAAGACTGTCGACACAGCGCGCGTGCCGTATTCGACATCTCGCCGTGTCTTTTCAGAAAGGCAGGTGTTTCCCCCTGAAAGCATTTCAGAGGATGTTGGGCCACATGGCTTCAGCTGCAGCGGTGCTTCAGCTGGGCCTACTGCGCATGCGCCCGCTTCAGCGCTGGCTGAGAGCGAGAGCGCCCCGCAGAGCGTGGATTGCCGGCGGCTCGTGAGTCAGTGTGAATCAGGGCTGCGTCTCAGCCCTGCAGCCCTGGCTGGCGGCCGAATGGTACCAACGGGGAGTTACAATGGGAGTTATCTCGCACCGGAAAACGATCTCGACAGACGCCTCCAACCTAGGTTGGGGGGCGCTTCTCGAGGGCAGACCGGTCTATGGCCTCTGGTCAGACCGAGAGAAATGCCTTCACATAAACTGTCTGGAGATGCTAGCGGTCGAGAATGCACTGAAACATTTTCTCCCATACCTGCAAGGACACCATGTACTAGTTCGCACAGACAAAATGTCAGTGGTGTCCTACGTGAACCGTCAGGGCGGGATCAGATCCAAAATCCTCTGCGCACTGGCGGAACGCCTCCTCGTTTGGGCTTAGGGCTCACTGAGCTCGCTGAGAGCCGCGCATGTGCCCGGTCACCTGAACGTCGGCCCAGACAGACTGTCCAGAGACAACGGGGAATGGTCTCTGCACCACCAGACAGTCCAGCTTCTATGGCGCCTGTTCGGCAGAGCGAAAGTCGACCTCTTTGCGTCAGACGACAACGCCCACTGCCCGATATTCTTCTCGAAGAGCGAGGACGCGCTGGCCCGAGCCTGGCCCAGCCTCCCGCTGTACGCTTTTCCCCCGATCTAGCTGTTACCCCAGGTGATCGGGAGGATCAGAGAAACGCGCCACTCAGTGCTCCTCATAGCCCTGCACTGGGAGAACCAGACATGGTTCCCGGAATTAATGCGGCTGGCAGACTCAGCCCCATGGCCGATCCCGGTGAGAAGAGACCTTCTCTCTCAAGCCCGCGGTTCGATCTGGCACCCCCATCCAGAGCCCCCCTCGGTTCCGATTTGGGATTTGTCTTTGGTCCTAGAGGCCCTGAAAGCTTATCCCTTCGAACCTTTGGACACTGTGAATCTGAAATACCTCACGTTCAAAACCGTTTTTCTGATAGCTCTGTCTTCAGTTAAACGCGTGGGTGACTTGCACGCGTTATCAGTTAACGCGGCGTGTCTTGAGTTCGGACCTAATGACTCAATAGTCATTCTCAAACCGAGACATGGTTACGTCCCCAATGTGATGGGCACTCCTTTCAGAGCGCAGGTCATTTCCCTCTCAGCCCTACCGGCATCCGGCAGCGAGGTTGATAGTAACCTCCTCTGCCCTGTCAGGGCTCTGAGGAATTACGTCACGCGCTCCGCCGCTTTCAGGCGCTCAGAGCAGCTTTTCGTTTCGTTTGGAGGGCGCACCAAGGGTCTCGCCGCCTCGAAACACAGTCTGTCCAGATGGATAGTGGACGCTATTGCGGCAGCTTATGCGTCTAGAAACCTGCAGTGCCCCTTGCGCATCCGGGCTCATTCCACCAGAGGCATGGCCTCATCGTGGGCTTGGTCCAGCGGGATTTCCATTCATGACATTTGTACAGCGGCAGGTTGGGCCTCCCCCTCTACATTTTTTAGGTTTTATAACCTGGAAGTTCCCGCCCTGCAGGCTAAACTTCTATCAGTCTAAGTCGTGTGTATGCCCTGCCCAGACTTTTGTGCACGGGCTACTTACTCGATTTAGCTCTCCTGGTTGAGCTGCACTAGAAAGGGTTATGTCAGTATCTGTATAGACCGGCCGAGCCGCTCTACACCCCCTAATGTGTGCTTATGAACATGTGCTGGCCCACTCTGTCGGCCACCTGTTTCCCACTTATCAGTGTTCCCCGGGCTTCCCCTGGGACTCATGTAGTGGATGCTGGGCGCACACGGCGTTGACAAAGGGTTCCCGTAGCGTAAGCTAACTTACGCAATACGAGAGAACCTCTCGTAAGAGAACGTAATCGGTTACTAACGTAACCTCGGTTCTCTCTAGAAGAGGGAACGAGTATTGCGTAACCCGCCGTGCTCGCGCCACGAGCTCATTTCGCTTCAGTCGACGAAAACCAGGGTATCAGCCTCCGAGCCTTCCTTTTATACGCTAAGCCACTCCCATTCTGGCGGGCTGTGACGCGTGAGGGCGCAACGTCACGCGAGGCTCACTGGTAGGCTGCTGCAGTTGCCGCGGAGCAGCCAATGAGCGCGCTAGTTAGCCTGCTCTAGGTCTGCTAGCTGCTGCACTGCGTTGACAATGAATACAAAATTAAGGATAATTTTTTGGCTTCATATCTCGAGAAAAGATGACTTTACCCGTAGCGTAAGCTAACTTACGCAATACTCGTTCCCTCTTCTAGAGAGAACCGAGGTTACGTTAGTAACCGATTACGTTTTATATCTCAGACATAGATGTGATAAAAATGAACGATATCACATTGTCATCTACCCCATTAAATCTTGAAAAGCTAATTAAATATATCATAGCATCTTGTTGGGCTAAGGTTTTTATTATATCTTTAAAGTCACAATTGGGGTATAACTCTACGTAATTTATGTAAACATCGCTTTAAATAATCGGAACCACAGACTGTATTTTACTCATAAATCCAAGACTAACAACTCATGTCAGAGACTTGCTGGTTTATTTGATGAGGTAAGTGTTGGCGGAAAATCACTGATAGTAATTATTTACGTATTTTAATCACTGGTACAATCATATAAATATCTAATAAATGAGTTTTTACCTAATTAGCCTAGGTATATTTTAAAACATGAGTTATGAGCACATAACAAAAATAATTTAAAAAGAAAACAAAGTGCCAGTCTTGACATAATATTGTAATAAATGCACAGTCCCAAAAGATAACCAGTCCGTTTATTTAGTTCCTCGCTCGCAGGGAAAGTGCAGTTTGTAATCGTTGTTGTCTCTTCTTTTCTGCTACTCTGATTGGCTAGAGGCTGTAAAATCATTTCCGGGTCAGCAGCTACAGGTTGCTATGAAGTTGGTGGAGATGACACGTCAGCTGCCTGGAAAAACAAAAACACAAACTGCAATACCTGCTTATATAGGACAATGTTATAAATCTCTGCGCTGCATTTAACTGCGCATTGCCGATTGCAACTGTGTTATAGACGCGAAGATTTACTGAAGACACGCACGGCGCTGCTTATGCATCACGCATGCTGAGATCGAGAGATAGTTCAGCACTTCAGCTTCATTCAGTCTGGATCTGGACCCGTCCGAGCCCCCTAGAAGATGATCAGCCCGGCAGCGTGGCGTTCTCGTGGATGAGAGAGGAGACCGGACCGGTGCTTTTGTCTTCCGCATCCCGAGCAGCAGCACGTCCAGGGACATGTCGTCCCCGTCGCCGGTGCAGATCCGAGAGGCGAACGCGCACCTGGCCGCGCTGCACAGGCGGGTCTCCGAGCTGGAGCACAGGCTGGAGGAGGCGGAGAACACCGTGCGGGAGCAGGCGGAGAGTCTCATCCGCAAAGACGAGCAACTGAGAGCGGCCACGCAACAAATCACGGAGGCCAAGGACAAGTAGGGGAAATAATCTACATTCTCAACACGATCGTGTTGTTTTGTAGACGCAGAATAGTTTTTATTTATTTACTATTTGACACGAAAACCATGCATTTGTAAAAATCAGTTTGTGCTAAATCAAAAAGCTCCATCAAGCTGCTTTAAGCGTATTTTGTTTTTTTCGTATGTAGCAGCTAGGCATGTGACGGTATCACATTTTCATGTTTCGATAATAGCTGAAGCTTTTATCACGGTATATACGGTATTATCACGATATTTAAATGAGTTGCAAAAAAGTGTTGTAATACTATAACAGGTTTAATAACTTTTTTTCTTATAGCAAAAAGAACTGAACATTTAAATAAAATAAAGCAATTGTATGAATGTAAACAAATGTTTAAACTAGATTAAAGTGCAAAAGAATTATTAAGAACAATAGGTAGGTGAACACTACAAAAAGGTCTCATTAGGTAATGCATTAACTAACATAAACGATGAGCAATAGCCACATTTGTTACAGAAGAAGTTATTACTTTTTGTTAATGTTAGTTAAAAAATACAAGGGTTTGTTCATGCTAGCTCAGGTCCATTAGGTCTCATCCTCAAGTGGTGTCAAACCTGTATGAATTTCCTGAAGACAAATTAAGATATTTTGAGGGATGTTGGTACCAGACAGTTGATGGACCCCATTGACTTCCATAGTAGGAAAACAAATACTATGGCAGTCAATGGGGTCCATCAACTGTCTGGTACCAACATTCTTCAAAATATACTTTTGTGTTCAGCAGAAGAAATACATTTATACAGGTTTGAAACAACTTGAGGGAGAGTAAATGATGACAGAATTATCATTTTGAAGTTAACTAATCCTTTAAATGACTGACGAATCGGACAATTGTTGTAGTCCTTACATAGCAACTTGTATTTTTAAAACACAGTACACTTTCATATTTTCTATTTGCGTTTCCACTGTGATGTGAACAAGACATGAAAATATTTTCAAGTAATATTAACCAGAGACCGTAATAAATCGACAACTGCTTCTCAAAAAAAAAAAATTGAAATAAATGAACAATTTCCTGAGAGTAATTAGCTGTTGGCCTACAAATTGACTTTATGACTGAACAGCACTATTCCGATTGGTGCAACTAGTTGCATGCAAATTGCGTCCAACAGATTTAATTAATAGGATGATTTGCCTACTGAAAATTTTATCTTTATTTTTCATGTAGAGAGATTTTCTTCCTCCACGAGAAGCTTTGTCAATCAGAGGAGTCCATCCATAAACTCAACCAAACGATTAAGGAAAAAGATTCTCTAATTGGACAGTTACAACACCGATGTCAGCTGCTGGACAACATTTGCAAAAACCGTCCTTTACTGGACAGCATGCTGTCCCAGATGGCCGAGGCAGAGAGAATGGGGCCTGTCAGAGATTTGGGGAAGCCCACGACCAACAGCTCTCTCACAGACGGAGAGTCCAACTGCAGTCCCAGCCGCCTCTCCAACCACAAAGACTTCTCACTCAGCGAGGACGACTCTGACGATCAGGAATTAGACGGGGTCGTGTTCGGGACCACTGTATGAGAGCCTCGGTTACACTGGCCCTCGTCTCAGGTTTAGCAGCCTGTGTGTTTTGATGGTTACAGTTGATTCAGTGTCTGGTCATCATTTGATAAAATAGCCATTGTATCGTAATACAGGTTACTGCATTGTGAATGGGATTCCACTGTAAAGAAAGAATGCCTGGTCAATTCTGGCTGAATCTATAAGATAGTGATACAAGTATGCCACCTATCATTTTGAATTGTCCCTTGGACCAGTTTTAATTAAGGTCAGTTTAATACGGAGTCCCGCATAAAAAACAACAACATGCAAATCGTTGACACAAATTAAGAATTCTTACGTCAGCACATTTTACCTCGTTTTAAGTCAATTGTGCGCGCTATATAATTATTTGTTCCCTCGATTTTACTAAATTGTGTCCACATTGTAATAATTTGCTTTCTTGTTTTTGTTAAATCAATTCAAAGCAAGGGAACAAATTAGTTCAACATGGCCACGATTTACTAAAACGAGAATGAATTCTTAATTCGTGGCCACATATCATCTTTTTGTTCCGCATGTCTTGTGCGGAGTTGTTAACTTGTTTTGGTTGCTAACTTGTTTTTCCTTCCCTTTTTAGGTTAAAATTTTCATGTGATATTTTGCTCAACTATTTATACCTGGATTTATTAGGTCACGCTAATGTCAGAGTAGAACGTTTTTTTTTAAATTTACGTACAAATTACTTGAAATTTACTGTTACATGCAGTTCATCTGCAGTTTTTATTTTTTAAAAAGGGTATCCAGTCCTGTTTAAAAATGTTTTTGATATTGCTCCATTTGTGGATATCACCTAGATGTAATGCTGTTTTGTTGGAGGCTCTCAGTGAACATTTTCAACAGTCACTGAGGATGTACAGATGGTGGATTCTGGTATAGGTTAGATATGCTGTCATGTGCAAGATAGTTGATTTAACATGTTCGTAGAGCCTTAGTGGTTGAATTTAGTTTACAGCTGGTATTAATATGCGTTTTGATGACGCTAAATACAGGTGTAAACGGGGTCTTAAACATTTTGAGCTTGTCTACTTTCGACCACTCTCACCATTTCTGTTTTTAACACACACTCACAGCATTTGACGTGATCTTGTGGCTCTCAAAGCAGAAATGAAAGCTGCTGCTCTCCGTTCTCTCCGGGTGTGATGATATGTAAATTGCGTGAGCTTATTTTTGTCCATTAGATCGAAAGATCTGAAAATCCCTGTACATTTACCCGCCCATAAACCCTCCCCTCGAAGAAATCAGGACAGAAGTGGTTGAAAGTGGACAAAAGAGATTAAAACACCAGGTTTAAACGGGTATGAGTCTCCCTTGTCTACTTGTGACCCGATCGACCACAACGCATCTTAATACAGGTGTAAACAGCCTAATTCAGTGTCATCGGTTGTATGCCATGCATTGTTTACAAATAGACATAGTTTTACATTATAAATTTGCCCCTTGGCCACAAATTCACATTGAATTACAATGCAATATTTGCATAACTATGCTGGAAAGCAAACTTAAAGGAATAGTTCACCCAGTATTTTATGTTTTGTCATAATTTACTCACCTTCATGTCACGAGAGGCTCTTCTGCAGGACACAAAATATATTTAGCAGAATGTTAACAAAAAATAGCCGTCTTTTGTGTCCTACAGATTTGGAATAGAGGGTGAATTTTCATTGTTTCATTACATTTTTCTCTACATATGAAGTAATAGAGTTCCTAAAAGACGCATGGTTGCCTGTTTTAATGGAATTATTTACTCTGAAAAATTATAATTTTATTCCTGAGCGCTAAATATCTAAATTGTGAGCTTGTATATATTAAAAGGGTTTAAACATCTAAAATTTTAGGTTGGGTGAACTGTCCCTTTAACTTCCTTTTTTGTCACTTTACACTTCCACGTCAAATATGTTTTTGTACAATGATAGTTTACAGTAAGTTTTGTTAACATTAGTTAATTCAAATGCATCAGGGATTAAAAAGGATTTTTATTTTTACAGCATGTATTAATATGATGTTATATAAATATATTACTGTTAATTATTAGTTCATTTTAATTATAGAATTTGTAAAAAATATTTACAATTTGCAAGTAACATTAACATTAATAAATCATTTCAATTTAGCTTCTGCATAGACAAATGCTGCTTGCTGAAAAACTGAAAATGTTTTCCTCCAATGAAGTGAGTGGTGGTTATTTCATATTTAAAGATATGTGTTGGAAACTCTTAAGTAACAGGATTAAACCATCAGTTTCTGAGAGACCCTTCCACCATTGTGATGGTGAGCAAAGTGCTGAAGTGACGGTATGACAAATTACTCTGTAATTTAAGGTGTTATATATAATTAAGTGATCTATGCAGTGAAGTTGTTCTCTGAGAGCCTCTCTTAATAAAACAGCGAGCACTTAAAATAGTGCGCCACCACATAAACGGAGCAATTCCAACCGAGCTAAAGCCGTTACTTACACAATTACAGGTTTATGTTTGAGAAAGTGTGTAAAAGCATTTGCTTTCATTGTTGAATTTTCTTCTGTAACCTTTTGCAACTGTCCTTTTATTTTCTATTATTTCAGTTCTGCAAATGATAATGTGATGCTAATGCATATAGACCTTTCTCCAAATTAATTTAGTTATTCTTGAACATTTAATTTGGCCTTGCAAAATGAAATCTATGCAAGCCTGTTATATTTTGCCATATTTATTCAGTCAATCTGTGTGGAAAGGCAGATGGAGGGGAGCCACATGAAGTAGTGAATGAGTGTACTGATGATGGGGCATTATTCATGTACAGCGTGTCATTTGTCCTGTTACGATGTGATGGTTACACAATATTTTCGTGTTCGTTCTAAGAGTTACATGTGGTACTGGACTACAGCATGGTAATTTTACATATTGGGGCATGTCATATTTGTCTTGTTAGTGCCCTGTACAGAAGTGTGTTTGCTAACATTTTTCTCAGAAGTAAAACAGTGCCTAAAAGACTCATGGTTACTTGTTAAATGGGATTATTTATTCTGAAAAATTCTAATAAATTATTTTGTTATTCTTGAGTGCTAAATATCTAAATTGTGTACTTACTCAGAAACACGGTATACAGGAAATAATAAAAATATTAAATTAATAAATTCAGGAGAATTGAATACAAATTCATCTTTATTCAATATTTAATTATACACTTTTTTTTTTTTTTACATGACATTTCCCCCCCATTTTCATTGATAGGAGAAATAAAGTTGTCAGTAATTGTGTTGCATTAAAAGTGCTTCTGTTGCACTGCACAAGTACAGGCTCAGTGAAAAAAAAAGACTTCATAATGCATCTTTGACAGGGTCAGTGGGGTAACAGCACCTTCCTCTACCAATGCAGTTGTGAAAACCCTTGGTCCCGTCCGGGCCGACAGGCTGGCGCACAACCAGCAGACCCGAAGACCTCACAATCTGATCGGGTGACAGCAAGCTTCCCATCTCAGGCTGAATGACCTTGGCGGCACTTTTCCGTCTCTGGACCCACGGGCTGCCAGTGAACCCCGTATCATCCGGAGAGAGCTCATCCGAGCCCTTGTACCTGCTGAAGGAGGATGTCCCGGCTCCAGTGGGCGTGCTGCTGAACGGATGTGTGGCCAGAGGAGAGGTCACATGACTGCAAGGAAAAAGCTTGCGAGGCAGGAGGGGGCTTCCTACGGGACTGCCAAGAGGATTCCTGTAAGGGTCAGAGCGGAAAGTGGATATCTGCGGGATGGCGAGGGGACTGCCGTAGAGGGCCTGAGGGCGGGACACCCTGCGGTTGGGTCGGGGTGAGGCGGGGGCAAAATCGGACTCTGAAGAGCTGCAAACAGCCGAATCCTCCAAAGAGTAAAGGGACCGCCTGGCTTTTCTGGTGGACTTTTTTAAACTGTCGTTGTCAATGCCTTCTTCTGACTCTTCCTCCACTAGGTTTTGGCTCCATCCCGGCTTACGAGTCCCACGGCTGCCCAGCAGGACCACACAAACACCCCTTCCTCCCTGTTGCTGCTCTTCTGTCCTCAGGGTGTCGTACGCCTTGCGCGCGCCCTCTAGATACTCGTACTCCACCACAACACACACTTTGCGCCCCAGTTCCAGGTGTTTCTTTGTGTAGCGTTTCAACTCTGCAGGGATCTCTTTTCCTGGGCGCAGAATGCGAAGAGATGAAATGGTGCCGTAGGGGGAAAACATCCGCATTGCAGCTTCCATGATGCCTAGCTGCTCCCCACCCGGTGACCCATTTAACTCATCCTTGACTGGGCCGACACCGTCCAGGAAGTTCCAGGCCAGAAGCAGCTTGCTAGTGGGAATGCACAGGAGCCAATCGGGTACTGGAGTGCGTCGTCGCACCTTGGTTCCCATCTCATTGACCTCCAGCTGCGGAGAGGTTCTTGAAGCAGCCAGTGTGGTGCGCCAGTCACGCGTCAGATCTCGAATCTGTGACAAGACAATGAAAAGAACATTTCCCGATGACGACACTTCTACTCGGATCGGGGTGTTGGTTTTTTGATCTCACCTTTTTGAAAGATGTCAGCAGCTTCAGACTAACATAACCCATCTTGTTTCTTTGGATATGTTTAAGCAGAAAAGCATCTTCTGATAGATTTTCATCTGATAGGTAGTTCTCGAGCTGGGCTGTAATTTTTTGTGTCAGATCGTCATTCGGAGGAATCCAGAGTTCACCCTCACAGAATTCCTCTTCAAAAACATCAATCAGTTCAGTCGAACTCCTGAAAAACAGTTCTTTCTTTATTAAAATGGTTTTGGAATTAGACATTAGAAAAACACTTCAAATTGGATCATTCCCAGGATTCGGTAATATTTCAATGGATTTGTTATTTATTTAAATTTTTTTAAACTACATATTAATTCTCTAAATACTTCCCATCATTAGGCACATATCAGACCTCCAACAAATAAAATTTTCCCACTACAAGCATTAAAGCATTTTTTTTTTCATTTTTTTTTTTCATAAACCACTTTTATAAAAAAATACCTACTGCTCGTGTCCCTCATAACAATTTAATAACTACAAATGTAACATTTATGATATTTTTTCCATTTTTATGGGACTGAAGTAAAAAAAACTTTAAAAAAAAACTAATTAAAACCACAATTTTATTGTCAGGTGGTATAATAAAAGCCTTAATTTTTTATCGTCTTCCCTATTTTTCCCCCAAAAGAATTGAGTCCCTCTCATATTGTGCCTTTCTTTCTGGGTCCGCATATCTTTCTGCTGCTGATGTGGCTGCCATTTCTGCCATTCTTGTCAAAGTTGGGCATTAGCTCATATATTCTATTTATAACAGAATTATGAGCTGTCATGATTTTGGCAAGTATATCTTTATTGAAACCATGTCTATTTTATATATTAATTAATTAAATTAATTAAATTAATTAGACGCTTACCCTGTACACCGCCGGTAATAGATGGGTGCAAAGGAGAAAAGAACAAAAAAGTCAAATCAAGAACAAAAGAAAGTCCCGCACACTATCAGTACTGGCAAAAGTATCAATAAAAGTTGACCTTCATTTTTTTTAAATTAAAATTATTCATAAATGAAGTGGAAAAACTCAACCCTGTCACAAGTTTACAACCTCAAAACAATGAGAAATATTTGTGACAGGGCTGAGTTGTCTTTTTTTCCTTTTCTTTTTTTTGTTGCAAAATGGCCTCTGCTCCTGTAGGACAGTTGACCATATATGGCAGCAATGAAATAAGTACTTTGTATATAGGCCTACTTATGGGTAAAAAAAAAATAAAAAAATCTTAATTTTTTGTGATGGGGTTTAGTTTGACAGTACCCTCCCCCTGACTACAATACGCCTCAAAAATATGAATAGAAAGTAGGATACTACTAATCTCCTGCACCACTGTTAGAGAGACCTGAATGATGTCATTTCTGGTAAATTATGTCACATATGGGTGGAGCTTAAATTATTATAGGCAGAGAATTGTTGGTATGAAGTATTGAGTTTAAACTAAGGGACATAACTCTAGTCTTTTATTTATTTTTTATTTTTTTTATAAAATATCTTGCTTTAAAAATAAATAAATTCACAAGAAAGTAAATAAATACTTACAATGTTGCCAAATTATAGACACTGTACACATTTTGTTAAATATTTTCTAAGTATAACTACAAATTCAGTGAAGTGCCTTAGGCACATGACAAAATGCTTAGTGTAGGCTATGATAGAAATAAGACATTTTGTGATAAAATCATTTAAGCGCAATTTCATTCCAGAATATTGTGAAAAGCTTTTAACGTTTCATTTTGGTGAACCACTGAAATATTACCAAATCCCAGGAATAACCCAACTCATCAATTATCTAATAAGTGTCTTACCCGTCCAAACTATCATTTAGCAGCCCATCATCAGGGAATGAGAAGTGTCCCTTTGACTGCTGAGTGTCCTCACAGTGGAAGATGTCAGTAAAACCAGGTGAGGACATGCTGTTGACAAACTTTACACTGACAAAGGCTGAAATGTAGGCTACTAGACATTTAAAAATATATATTAAACATTAGTTGTTAAACTGCGTTGTAAACAGCCTACCTGACGACTTCCCTGTCTGCTTCCCCGTTTCCCGCCACACATCTCCTGAAAACAGGTGATCCCTTTTTAGAATACTGATTTAAACGTCCATACGTCACAATTGAAAAAAGATGTCTATTGGGCGACGTCGTACTTGTTCTGTAGGCTATAGACAAATCACAAATAAATCCTCTGGGAGCATAAAAAAAAGAATAATAATAAAAAAAAGTTTAAAGACATTTGTCAATCTTCCAGTCTTTTAAATAAAGACATAAAATATATATATTTTTTTTTTTGTGATAATCATGAACATTCTGAAAAGGTTACTTGATATTAAATATATAGGCTATAGGCTAATGCACATGCGCACTGAACGCAAAGTATAAATAATTCTGCCTGATATTATTCTCGTAGACCCTGCCATAATTATTTACACTTAATCTCTCTTAATTACTCAATTACACGCAGCCTCTGTTCCCAAGACTTTACTAATGGGTGTGTTAGTTACTTAGCGAACCATGGACTTTTGGAGACCCTGTAGACGTTATGCAAACCCACCATGGACCCGACTGGTGTGTGTACTGTGAGGGGTGAGGTGTCAAGATTGTGTATTCCAAATGAAAAGGTACCACGGGGGATCCGTGAGACGGTAGAAGCCTACGTGCAGGAGTCAGGACTCCTGCAAACCCCCTTACTCGGCTTCCTGTATATTAGAACTGTTAAACGTCCCGGACAAGTTATTCCTCACTTGTGTTGCATTCTTCAAAGAGCACGATGGAGGTAGTCTGAAGTCCTGCTAATTAACTAACACGATTCACAGGCAATAAACACACTCAGGATAATGTGGGCTCAACCATATTATAATTACAGTAACGGTTGCTTTTGTAAACGTGCGAGCGGAATTTGCCATGTAAACGATCACCGAATAAAAACATTTTCGCGTTTTCTGAACGATAGAATCAGATCATTTGACCTGCAAGGCAACACGAGTAAATCCAAGAAGCTACTTAAATGTATAAAAGGTTGAAGCTTCAGTTATAGGGATATTTTTGAATAGCCTATTTGAAGAAGAACAAAAAGTAATGGAATGAAGATGAGAACATGGCCTTGATCAATCTCCAAATGGGTAAATATAGATATCATGTGTGAAGGAATCATTTTGTAGGCTATAATAGTAAATGATGAGTGGTGGCAACGGGAATTCTCCCTTTCTGGTAAGCCTTGGGCTTGCTAGTTGAACAATGTGGATTTACTTTTAAATTGTAACATATTTAGATATTATTAGCATGTGCTGGATGATGATGCATCAGCCAATGTATAGGAAATACATAGAAACAATTGCTAATTTAGTTGTTATAGCACGGACTGTCAAATATTAAAAGTTGGCCTGCTACCTGGGATAAACTTTTACAGAATATATAAATACATTTAGTATAATTATATTAAAATGTATTTAAACATTCTGTAAAAGTTTATCCAGGTGTCAATTATGTACAATACTAAATAAACTATTGTATTTACATTTTTATTTGGACAATTTAGAACATGTCAGACAAAGCAAAATAGGCAAACCAGTAAAATAGATTAATCTGAAAGGTTAAGCTATTATATGATAATATATATACAGACATGTGAATGTTTACGTATTTAATTGCCCATATTTTATTGAAGATGTCATAATAGCAACACTACGAATGCAGACTGAACGGTTTCACTCAACTAACCTAAAGGTTTTAATAAAAGCAAAGATGTCTGAAATCTAATTCATGGAAATACTTAATATTAACCCCATTAATTACAATAATTATTCAATTTAAAAATAATAACACTAGTAGCAGCATCTTACCCCGACACACCATATCACAATGTAAACAATTTTACACTTAGTTACATTTAATATCAGTGTCACTATATTGCCTTTACAGAGTGGTCACCTGATACTTTTCAATTCCATGGTAACAGAATCTAGCAAATATAACATTTTAACACTCAAAAACAATTAAACAATAAAATAAATAAAGTCATTATGATCTATTTTAAAACTAGAATGATTGTTTTAAAGCATTTTATTTATTTAACTTTAAAATCACCCTAGAGGACAGAACAGTAACACAAGAATATACCCGTTTATGAGCCATATTACAATTAGTTTGTAGTGACATATCATAACCAGTAGGGGACACTCGTTGATAGAAGATAATTCTGTTGAAGCACTGATTGCTGAAATGCTTGGCTTGAACCAGTAGCACTCATTATCATATTTAAGATTATAGCATTTCTTTACTGTTAATTCCAATTTATGTCATGCAAAAGTACAGTTATTAAGTGACATTGTGATAACTTAGGCTACATCAGTTTATGATCATCTAACAGCAGATGGCGCATTAGAACAGTTAATTGATTCAATCCAGTTATTGAGTTATTGATTGATTTGACTGATTTGAAAAATCCCTTGAGGTTCATTAGAAGCCCAGAAATGCACTTCAACGTACAAGCCATATCTGAGAGTGTTGCTGCAGCAGGGACATGCACGCGATGTGCTGATGATATTATGACAGTCATATTATTATGACCCTGAAGGCATGTCTATCGAGGAATGGAAATCGATCAAACAATGAAGTGCAAGATGTTGACCCCAGTGTTTATGCAGTCCGGCGGCGGGTTTCGTAACTCGAGCACAACAAGGTCCCATGATAACATCAACAGCTCTGATCCTGTGACTGTACCGTCTATAATTAGCCGGTGGAACTGGAACAGCTTGGGTAATGAAAGTTCCAGGTAAGAAGGAGACAGAAACTCAACTACCTAGAGCCAGTTCAGACGACTTGTGTTTTGCAAAACAATGTCTTCTGCAAAGATAGCCTGAATAAACAACGCCGTCGCTTTTAATGCATCATTTTCGTCCCTAACTGTGCACAGGATGCCAGGAGTCACGAGTCATCATCATAGGCCTATATAAGGGAGTTTCGACAAACCAGCTCGTGCAATTTCAGGACGTGGCAAAATGTTATAGATTCAATAAACATATGATACAATGACTATTCCCCCCCCCCCCACACACACATATGTTATATAGGCTACTTGCAATTCAAAAATGAAATTCTGGCTTCATTACGTTCTGTAGCCTACATGATGCAAAGGTTTCAGATGTAACTGCAACATGCACATCGAAAGCAACTGGGAAACTCCATCATTTCCATAAGGAAATTCCATCGGTCTCAGTCAGTAGGCTACAAACAAATTGAAAGCTGCTAGGTGCGTGTTGTATTGGTAGTTTGGGGAGATGTTCCGCGAATCAGCCCACGTGGGGTGAAAGCAGGAGTTTCCCCCACAACCAATGGATGCGCGAGCGCAAGACGCTTGTGGAACATTTCTAACCAATCAGAAAGACGAGCGTTTTGCTAAGCCGCGCCCAACTCGAAAGCGGTATATATACGCGCGTTTCGCTTGAAGTCGGTAGAAACTAATTCTGAGACACAGCGAAGCGAGCAAAGGAATACTACAACTCCAAGAGATAGGCTATCTGGATTATACTTTTGGACAGCACACTTTGACTGGATTTTACGATCTCCTGGAGACTTGTGGATTACTATTATTTGAAGCAAAATGACCCTGGAAGAACTCGTTGGATGCAACATAACTGAGAAAAAGTAAGTTATTTATTGCATGCATGAATATCAACTGCGAATCTCAATATGTGTTTTTTTCTATATAGAAAACTATCCGACTGTCGCTTACCATAGTCGCATTTTTTTACAGAATGGACACAGTGAGCCAAGCATTGGAAGAGCTGCTGGTAGCAGCACAGAGACAAGACTGTCTAACAGTCGGCGTTTACGAGTCTGCAAAACTAATGAATGTGTAAGTATATATTTATGTCTGACTTTCCATATTAGACTGATGTTGCTATAGCCTATTGCGTTATCACCACAACCAGGAGTCTAATTGCATTTGATTTGATTTACAGAGACCCAGATTGTGTCGTACTGTGCGTTCTGGCCACCGATGAGGAGGACCAGGACGATATTGCGCTGCAGATTCACTTCACGCTCATTCAGGCGTTCTGCTGCGACAACGACATCAACATCCTGCGCGTGTCAGGTCTGAGGCGCCTCGCGCAGGTGCTCGGCGAGCCGGCCGCCGTGGACAACAGCGAGCCGAGAGACTTCCACTGCATCCTAGTCACTGTAAGTACACTTATATTCGCACACTGCTTAGCGAAGGCAAATTATTTCGAATCTTAATATCATATGACGTTGACTTACGTGTCATTTTATGCTTTTTCACAGAACTCTCAATGCCAACCACTCAAATGCCAGGCGTTGAAGGACGTGGGCAACTACTGTGAAGAGAGCCGTTGCAAAAACCAATGGATTCCTTATCTGTCCCTGCAAGAACGTTGAACGAGTCGCGATGCTATTGCTGCAAGGAAAGGATGAAAGGGTCATTCTCTGCGAATGAAAGCAAAAGGGCTCTGCACTAGCCGCCGTTGACTGCTCTGCTGCGTCATGTGAAGGGGCTGTGAGAGAGAAAGCGGAGCTCATGGAACTGTGCGCTCGGTACATGATTCCCCCCTGCCCCTCCAGCTTGTCGTGTCCTCCGTGGGAAAAGGAAAAAGTGGTCGTTTTGGTTGCGGAGGAACAAGTTGTGGGAAAATGAACTGTGAAAGCCTGCCTGTCGGCACAAGCTGGAGAACTTGCACGCAGGCGGCGTGGGCGCGCGCGCGCCCCCGGCTTCATATGTGCAATGGGTTGGAAAGAGATGAGTGTACGTCACTATCGCTGACTGCGGGACGAACATTTTGAAATGTTGAGTGAATCATCTGTGTATTAGCCGGACACGATTAACTGCAGTAGCATTTATGTCAAGCTACAAATGGACTGCAATCGCTTCTGTTAGACTGCACTGATCGAAGGACCGTGTTTGTGGAACAACATGAATAATGCTGAGTTGCATACATGCATACATACTATGAATTGTTGTTGGTTAAGTTATTTCCAGTAATTTAAACAGAGTAATATATGCATTGCTTCTCTTGTCAAATGCAACATTGTTTCAATAAATTATTGTTTGAGACTTACTCCTCTGTCTAATGTTTTGCTTTGGGGGGTTTAGGGGTGGTAGACAATTCAGTATGTTTCTTATAGTGGCACTAGTATATAATTGTAAATGGGCCATGCAGATTCACTTACCTTGGTCCATGTTTAAAATAACAAAGAATTTCCTGGTTAACTTCCTTGCAAATCCCAGTGTCTTCCCAAAATTAGCCTGGACTGTACAGCAAGGACTGGGAGGGATTTACCCCACTGAGGTGTGAATGCATTCAGTGGAAATGTTAAGAAAGAACAAGAGCCCTAAGTGACGTGCAAACAAATCGCACAGTTTGCCAAAGGATAGTCTTTGTATCCTCTTGTCCTGGAATCAACGTCATATCCTTACTGACACAGTTAATTACAACACTGCGCTGACAGGAATGCAGACATATGAGTTATTTATGCTGAGTTCCGTCTGCTTTCACAAGCTCCACTCCTCTATAAAGAGACTGCACAGGGCTTAGATAACCTCCAGAAAATAATCTATAAAAGCACTTTTCAGTAAGTCATTACATAGAGGTTATCAGGTATATGGTTACACATCTCTTATTATTTCTGGAACAACCTGTAATAGTTGTGTAGCAGAGAACTTGTTACAGTACACAGTGGCCTTTTGCTATGTTTAACAGGCCTCACAACAGAAGGGGCCTCCGCTTGCACTCGAAAAAAAAAAGCCCTGTCTCCTGTTATCACAGAAATGAATGGGGGCTAGGGGCAAAAATGCCACCAAAATTCAAGATATAGGCCTATGGGTCAAATATGTCCTTGTTTGAGCTCTTGTTTTTAATATTTATTACAGGCCATAGAGTGGCATTTTCGCGAATATCGGCACGATTGCAAATGTGATAGCCTATTGATTTCATACAACAGCTCAATAAACAAGAAGTTAATGTTAGGTGACTCATTTTAGTCTTAGAACATTGTCTGTTTTTGCACTATTACCAACAAAAATATTTCCAAACAAATCCAGAGCCGTCTCTGAGCAACACAGAGATGTTTCGCTACTAAATGAATTTCGTTATGCGTTTTTTTAACAAATCGTTTGACTGAATGAGGGGGGCCTCCAACTGCTTCTTTGAAACGTGCCTCCGAATTGCAAAGGCCGCCTCACATATTACAGCAGCACCTGGGATCGTGTCTTCCTCAAGGGCACACAATGCTAGTTCATGCTTTATCCTTTCACGGCTTGAATCTAAAAGGTCTGGGTTACTAGTGCAAAGCATTAAGTTACCACCACCACCTTTCTGTAAAACTCTGGCACACACTTCTTTGTGAGCTTTGTTTTTCCAGCTCAGTTGCAGTTTAGGTCAATGTTGTGAACTCTGCGAGGTGAAGAACATACATGCTAACACCTGCTGATAAAACAAACAGTGCATCCTATGAGAGATTCATCCAACAAAACACCTTCGTCCTGCTGTTCATATGATGATATGATGTCTATATGATGCATTATGATGATTATTCAGAATCACTCGCACGTTGTTGTTGTGATATCCTTTTTGTGCTTTCATATTGGGCATAAATGCTAATCTGTAGCAACAAATGCACTAGTATTCTACAGTCATTGTAAAAATTAACTCGATATTAAAGATAGATTTATCAAGGGATAATAATAGAATTGAATAATCAGAGTTTCCAGAATTAGTCTCCTTTGAGATGAAAGGCATCAAGTATTTTTCTCGGGCATTCCCTGAGAGATTGTGCGTCTGACGTAGGCCGTCTCTGATTACGCAGTGGAACCCCGGAAACGTCATTGACCATTTAAGGGCAAATCTGAAAACGCCAAGCATGTTGAGTCTTATCAAACACTAGAGCGAAATATAAAGATTCTAGCAAATTCTCAGCGTTTAAAGTATCACACTATTCGTGTTTGTTTGGATAGGGCATCTCCTAACTGCTCGCCGGGCGAGTCGTGCCCAGCTTCTGCCGCCGGTATGTGAGGAATGCGGAAATAGTGGCTCTGTTTGCACAGAAGTGCCGCGTGAGTGCATTAGCTATTTCTCACAAGGTGCGAGAATGAATCAGGGTGGTTTTTATTTTTTTATTTTTTAATCTTATCGTGATCACGGGAAAGAGTCCAGAATAACTGAAAACAGTCATTTCAATATGGCATTGCTCCAAAACGGATGGATGGCAATTTAGTTTATTGTTATTGCACTCCAGCGATTATTTCTCAGGAAAGGTTATTTTTGTAAAATCGGGTTTTTTATAGACACTTGGATACAAAAAGCTTCTGAACAAAACATGCAGCTCATTGAATGTTGTCACACTATAATTGGTCACAATGGGAACCTGACGCTGTTTTGATGGAGCAATAGGCTATACTTTTCTGAAATATGAAATGCAATAGGCTATGACATTGTTTTTAAACGTACATCTTCCACAACTTATTTTTGTGTGTGACATGATCAGCAATCATTTATAGCAAGTATACATCAATTCATGATAGGCTATAGCAAACATGGAACAGGTTTTAATTCAAATTATAACATAAAACCTATGTCTTTTTGCCCCAGTTGTGACCATTACAGGTCCTATCAAATCAAACAAAAAGTTTCAATTGGTCAGCAAGGCTAATTACAGATATTACATGAATACACATTATACAAAATAAACAATGAATAAAAACAATGCAAATTGCAATGACCGTAAAAGATAATTATTCACACTGAAATACGTGTTTGTGTTTCTAAATCACATGCTCAAAACTCATCTCAAAACTCCTTTTATAAAAAAGCATGACCAAGGCAGAAGTATATACAGGAAAACACCTACACAAACTGACTCGAAAAAGAAAGACAGGGAAACCAGTTTTTCAGTTTTTTTAAAGCACATATAGGCAGAAACTCGGTGGGCCCCTGCTGAATTTTCCTTTCCCATAAAGCCTTGATCTGTGCGCGCTGTAATGACTCTGTGCCACCCAGTCTGTTTCTGTTTGACTCTGGTCTCCGAGGTCATCAGGTACATTCAGGCTGGCAGCAGCGCTTCTTTCCACTCACACCCAAAGACGTGAGGGCCAAGTTTATGGCCCATCCTGCAGAGCAGACCAAGTGAAATAGACAATAAAATCATAGCTTGTGAATGCTCTCATTTTCATTGCACTGTAAGAGTCTTTAATCAGCATTTTATCTCGCCACTATAAACACATTGCTCATGCTTAATTAAAACTGCCAACTACTAGGTTCCAGCAGATGTTGACAGTCTTTTTAGAGAGAGGGGCTTTTGCTCGCCAGCGTACAAGGAGCAAGAATATTGCTAAAAGCTCTCAGGAAATTATTGTCTTAAGATCAATGATAAATAAGGGTGTCCAATATGACCAAATGTATATGACCATTTATCAGTGTAATTTTTAGTCTAACATTGAGACCAATCTAACATTACACACAGTTATGAGGGTTTACACGGATCCTTTGTGTAATTTTATTTGAAGTTTTATGGTTTTGTATTTGCATTTTGCATTATAACAAAATGGCTTTATGCAATGGCATGACATATTTTCATGTGTGTATATATATACTGTATATATATAAAATATATTTACTTACCCCCCCCCTCCCCCCCAAAAATGCGTCTTAAAGGGATAGTTTACCAAAAAATGAAAATATTTTCATACTTTACTCACCCTCATGTTGTTCCAATCCTGTAAGAGTTTCTTTCTTCTTTTGAACACAAAATAATATATTTTAAGATAAGAATGTTGGTATTTAAACAGTTGACGGTAGCCATTGACTTCCATTGTATGTTTAAAGTTTAAAATGAAAGTCAAAACATAAAATATGTGACCCTGGATCACAAAACCAGTCATAAGTAGCACATTTTTTGCAATAGCCAACAATACATTGTATGGGTCAAAAATATCGATTTTTCTTTTATGCCAAAAATCATTAGCATATTAAGTAAAGATCATGTTCCATGTGGATATTTTGTAAATTTCCTACCGTAAATATATAAAACATTTATTTTTGTGAGTGAATGCAGCACAATCGCGAACAGAAATGATCAACTTTAAAGGCGATTTTCTCAATGTTTCGCCCTCAGATTCCAGATATTCAAATAGTTGTATCTCGGCCAAATATTGTCCTATACTAACAAACAATACACCAATGGAAAGCTTATTTATTCATATTTTATATGATGTATAAATCAAAAAAAAAAAAAAAAAACACCCATGTGACTAGTTTTGTGGTCCAGGGTCACACATATATATATATATATATATAAATCTATTTAAAAATTTTAACAAAAAAATATAATATTATATGAGTGATACTAAAATAACACTGTCTCGTCATTGGCCTATTATATGTTGCCAGAACAGTAATGTGGCACTGCTTTCATGAAGGTTCTCTGAGGCCTGGTGCAGCTCATGACTGGCTAAGCGGTGAATTTAAGGTCTAGTCTGTCACTTGTTGCAGTCACGGTGGAAACAAAGAGTGGGTGAGCTCTAAGAATACATGCTATTGTACGGCACACTCGCTGTGCATCTGACCAGACAATAGCTAGCTGTGTGTTCCTCTCCAGACTGCTGGAAAAAGCGTGCACGCGTGCTCAGCCCTAGAGGCGTCACACTGCAGCACAATGGCAGCACCCGTGAGTGGCTTAAAAGTCCAGACTGGTGACTGGAGTCAAAAGTGCTGGGGAGGGCTGACGTCAAGCCAGAAAGAGTGCGAGAGAGGAAGGGGGGAGCCGGGAACAGAAACAGAGAGCCTTTTCTTCTCCTTGGCAAAAGCCCTGGCTGATTTAAAGTTGCTGACAGTATTTAGTTCAGACGGCAAGGCTATTAATAGAAAGGCTTGCCGGGGTATTTTTAGCATACAGGGCTATATTTATATCTCAGGGAGTGGTGGCTTTGGAGATAAAATAAGGGGCTTCTTGATTCAGGACATAAAAAACCCAAAACAGATTCTCTTGCCCCTCCTGTGGTTCTCTTGAATTGGCCCGCAACTTTTTTTGTGCATTGATTGAGAGCGCAACAGAGCTTCTCTTTTTCAAATGGTGTGCAGTGCTGGCCGGTTGCAGGAGTGGTCGGGACACACAGTTGCCGTGCATCTTAGCCATAATTATAGACTTGTTTTAAGCCCCCCTACCACGTAATTTACCTCGAAGTGTAACCAACCGGTCCATCCACCCCCCCACCCCCCCCCCTTCCCCCGCTCACCATATGAACGCATATGTCAGTGATTCCCTGCAAAACTTGTCTTTAATTAAATAAAACCACACCTATTTCAATGACCTCTATGTTTTAGGGTCAAGGACAAATAAGAGTGTCCAATATGAGCAGAAAAAAGAAAAATCTTTTAAAAATCTAGCCAAGTTATAGTGCCAAGTTCTTAAAACAGCCTCAGT
The DNA here is from genome assembly GCF_965113295.1 of Leuciscus leuciscus. Taxonomy (NCBI): domain Eukaryota; kingdom Metazoa; phylum Chordata; class Actinopteri; order Cypriniformes; family Leuciscidae; genus Leuciscus; species Leuciscus leuciscus. The sequence goes on along the minus strand of NC_138747.1, from coordinate 24,743,082 downwards.
GTTTCATTTGGTTTACATTTTTGAAAAACTTTTAAACCGTTTTCAAGAACAGTTTTGGTTCAATAACTCTAAAAATAACTGTTTAGTAAAGAGTAAAATAATATTTTCCTTTTATCTTGAATACACATGAGCATGTTTATTTTTTCAATAATAATGCGTAACAGACTACAGATGCATTTTCACAGTTATTCACTAGTGTTGGGGAAAGTTACTTTTAAAAGTAATGCATTACAATATTGCGTTACTCCTTAAAAAAGTAACTAGTTGCATTACTTTTTATGGATACGTTACTTTTACTTTACTTTTTTTTTTCACCTGCGCCGGGCTTGCTGGTTTGTTTTTTACATAAAAAATGTCTATTGCTGGCAAACGTGAAGGCCCTTTCACACTAAAAGTGAAATGAATAAGCCTCAGGCTGAAGGAAATGCAAATTCACTCCTGTACAGAGCTCTAACCTTTCAGCTGTGCTGGCATTCTGGATCGCGGAAGAATAGGACACAGGAGAAGAAAGTTCAACACTCTTACTTTACCAATGAAAAAAAAAAAAAAGAAAAGAAAGAAAGATGTCATTTTTGCTTATTAGTATATTTGAATTGGATCATCAAAGGTCAGCAGCAAAGACATTGGTTAATAAAGTGAGATTAAATACATAAAGTATATTTGTATTATTTAACATATTTAACCATTGCAGGTTAATATTCTGATATGAGATGATATATGTCGATAATTTAACATGTTATGTGTGTTTCCTCTCGAGGGCCAATAACAAATCTAGGTTACACTTTATTTTAAGGTGCCTTTGCCACACTGTAATTATATATTTAAGTACTGAGTGATATTAAGTAACAACATGTACTTACTATAGTTTTAGGATTAGGGTTGATTTGGTTTAGGGTAAGTTGCATCTATCTGTCTGTAAATTTAGGCTGCATAGATTAGGTCAGCTGGAACTGGGGACACTTCCTATAACCCGATGTACTCGCTAATGTTAGTCTTTCTGTTTATTCTGAGGTTTACTGAAATCAGCCGGATCCAAGCCGTATCCAGATCAGACGGTGAACCTGCGCCTGGACACGACCACAACGCATCCCTCATCAGCCCTGTGTAGGCCTCATGGACACCTCAACAAACCCGTCTCCATACCGGTGTGATGACTCCGACCTCCAACCAGATGGAGCTGGATAAATATTGTGAATGTTCTGATCCAATCTAACTTCTGACCTGTAATGTTGCCTGAATCATAATCATACACTGTTCGCTCGTTGGCCAGAGGAGAACTGGCCCCGACTGAGCCTTGTTTCTCCCAAGGTTTTTTTCTCCATTCTGTCTCCTGATGGAGTTTGGGTTCCTTGCCACTGCCGCCTTTGCTTTTGGTTTGATTAGTTGGGGACATTTAATATTCAACAATATTATTGATCTGCCTTACTTCAGGTGGATGATGATGCAATTTTCTTCTAGAAACAAATTTTGTTGTATTATTTTCATGTTATCACTGTGAAGCTGCTTTGATACTGTATTGTTAAAAGCGCTATATAAATAAAGGTGACTTGACATAAATCCGGCCCTGTTTGCCAATATATAATTTTTCCCCAACTATGACAACTTCCACTTCTAATGTAGCCGAAAATGTGAGAAAGCAGTACACATCCAGAACCGAAACTTTCTGCTTTATAAAATTTATTTGAAAAACATATTTTTAAAACAAAGATGTGAGCAGTTAAAATGTTGCTCTCTATTTCTATTGACTGTGGTCTCAATACTCCTGGCTGAATCTGGCCAGCTATAATCTTTGTTCTTTTGCATTGAAAGCGCTGTAAAGCCTGTTACTGTAAGCCGGCACGTCTGATGTCTTAGCTTTTGTGAGATCTGCTGCTAATTTGGTCTTCGATCCAGAAGCATCGGCAGACTTCTGACTATGAGCACTGCCCTTTCTTCTTATGAGTCATGACCTCCTCCAGAGCTCAATAGACTCAGCCTTCACTGAAGTGTCAGACCATCCGCAGTGATGCTTCAGGAGAACATGTGTTGCGTAAGATGTGTAGTTTAAAATGACTTTTCCAGATCACTTTTAGAGAGTGAAATTGCATCCAGCTGAGATATTTATAAGATAAGAAACTAAATTGGATCTTGGTCAGAACTGCATGTGCTGATTCAGAAGAGACACCGTAAGTGTAAAGTCTGGCACAATCATGCATGCGAGTGTGAATCAGAGAGCGATGTCATGGTAACAATTAAATGATCCTTGGATCATGGGTGGTCTCATTTAGTGTTATGGGCAAGTTCTACCCGAGAAAAAAAATAATATGTTCTGTTTAAAGTCATTTACAGTGGGGAGATCAAGGGCAATTGCTCACTCCTGGTGGAGATTTTATTTAAAGCCTTAACAAGCACAACATGGCAGGGTTTTCTACTGTTAATTTAAATGCCTTTTATGACTTTACACTTAACCCAGTCTTAAATATTCAGTATGAGGCTGCAGTATTGCTATAATTTCAGCTTTTACGTATTTGCAAGTGATAGGCTTTATTAATGCTGACAAAGAAAACAAACACAGTACACTCTTTATGCTGTCTAATAATCCTGCATGCTGTTTATCAAACAGTGCATTCATGCATTTCATTTAAAAAGTTGCTTAGTTAGCGCTTTCCAATTGATGGGCTTTATCAATGCTGACAAATACAACAGCAAATGCATCATACTCTCCAGCTTGCATATAGTGTTTTCATGCGTCACATGCATGCATTTCATTTAGTAAGGGTTTGCAGTTTTGCTATACAGTAGTATACATAATACAAACTTGTATGTATCTCCAAGTGATGAGCTTTGTCCATGCTGACATACAACATCACATGCACTATACTTTTCACGCCTTGCAATAAATTTGTATGCTGTTTTGAATGCATTGCTCGCATGTAAAAGGTTCCAGCATTGACATATTTGGGAGTTTTTTGAGTGCTTTTATGAGTGTTTGATGGAATTTTTATTTATTGTATGCATGCATTATGTTTACTAAGAGGTTGCAGCATTGTTATAGTTTGAGCTTCATGTATTTCCAAGTCAAGAGCTTTGTTCATTCTGACAAAGACAACAAACAAGAAGTTTGAATATACTGTTTTTTTGGTTACACTTTATTTGAAGGTGTCATTGTTACAATGTAATTATACATTTAAGTACTGATTAATATTAATGAACTACGGTAGGATTAGGATTTGGTTGAGGGTTAGTTGCATATTATTATGCATAATTTACTGTTATTACTATGGTAAGTACATGTAACATGTAACAAGGACACTGTAAAATAAAGTGTTACTGTTTTTTATATAATTCAGGCATGTACTTAATTTAGTATGGGGTTGCAATATTACAATAGTTTGCACTTTTTTTAAGTGTTAGCAAGAGATAGGCTTTGTATATGCTGAGAAAGGCAACTAAAACACATACTGTAGTATCCTCGTCGTCTTTTGCAAAAAGTCTGCATTTTATTTTTAATGCACCACATGCATATTTTTCTTTTAGTATGGGGTTGCAATATTGTAATATTTTGAACTTTTTGTATTTCCAAGTGATGGACATACATGGATTTCACACATGTAAAATATATGATTTTCCTTTTGAAGTCTTTGCAAGCACAGCATGCCTTTCACATAAACGACACAAACGTTGTGCACTTAAAGCGTCCTCTGTGTTTTGTAGTCTGCCGAGGTCTTTCAAAGTTAACTCAAATTAACCAACAGTGGAATTTCACCTCAGGCTTCACTGACACAAGAGGAGCCATTGTTTGGCCTCATGTGCATGTGCCTTTGTTTGAGGTGGCAGTTAATTGAAAGGTACGTGCAAAAGCGGCAGGAAGCCTTTAATGACACAAGGCCTTCATGTGATGTGGACGTTCCAGAGTGAGGTTTGCACTCACGCCAACAGGTCTGACTGACCCACTGAGTTGAAAGGAATCTTTAAGTGCAACCCATTTGAACTTCACCCGTCCCGAGCCCCAGCCACAGTGGATAGGTGGTTGGAGGGGTTGGGTGGGCTGTGGGATGGGGTGAGAGAGCGAGAGTGGGAGTTGCAGGGTGTGGTGACTAAAGTTAAAATTCTGAAATGGGTGAAGGGAGGATACATGGGACAGTTTCAGTTAGCCATTCCTCTTAATGTCACAGTGGTATTCCCCGTGGAAGAATCTTGACTACAAGAGAGATTGAACTTCACTGAATGGAAAATGGAAGATAAAAGATATTTGATTAATTTTATCCACAAAAAGTTACTTTTTGCATTGATTTCTTGCTTTATTGTCATGATCTGGGTGCTTTCATTCACACTCTCTTTCACGCGCACACACACACACACACACACACACACACACACACACACACACACACACACGCTCTCACATACGCTGGCCATTAACACTCATTTACTCTTACGCACACACCTCTATTATCTAATCATGTTATTCAGCTGAGGCTCCTTAACGTCCTCCCTTACCTATCTCTCTCACCACCTGTCTCTCCTTTCATACTGATTACTTCTCTATATACCCGCTCTTTTTTCTATCTGACTTTGCTTGAGTATTGAATTTATCAGAGTTGTCTTTAAGGTTGACTGACCCTTGTTCCTGTCGTGTCCCAGTCTTGTCGTGTGGTCCTGAACATTGTGTTGCTACCCCGGGCCAGAGATATTCGCTGCCTGCTTGTCCTGTCCTGAGTGTGAGTTGCTCCAGAACACCAGTTAAACCTTGCGAACTCTACCAGTCCGTCGGAGAGACCTACCGGTGTTGCCACACCCTGAGAATCCTCTGTTCTATATTATTGCTGCTTTATTAAGACTCTTAGTTTCAAGAACTACTTCGAGTGGTTTTCTGTTCCCTTTTGTGACTGCTTCTGGTTCTGTTATCACCATCAAGCAACTATTAAAGTGACTGTTTCTCCGCATTGCTGTGTTGTCCGCTTATCTTCATGACAGAATACTCAAGCCAGCCTTCGGACCCAGCAGCGGAGAACCCGGTACTTTCTGCAGTCGAGCTCCAAGGCGTGATGCTGGGTAGACATGAGCAGGAGCTCTCCTTGACTCGTCATGCCGTCGATCAGTTGGCGGTTCAGGTCAACGACCTTACTCAGCAGCTCCACCACCTTCGGCATAATCCACCTGTCTCTCCTGGCTCGCCAAGCGCGTCCGAGCCGCGCATCAATAATCCGCCAAACTATACTGGTGAGCCAACCCAATGCAGAGCTTTCCTAACTCAATGCGAGGTAGTGTTTTCTCTCCAGCCTACTACTTATGCCAGAGACCGGTCCCGCATCGCCTACGTCATTTCTCTTCTCTCCGGGAGGGCACGCGAATGGGCCACGGCAGTCTGGGAGGCAGCAGGGGAGTGCACCGAATGTTTCCAACTCTTCAAGGAGGAGATGATAAAGGTTTTCGATCGTTCGGTTTACGGGGAGGAGGCTGCTCGTTTGCTATCTACGCTCCGGCAGGGAAGACGCTCGGTGGCGGACTTTTCTATCGAGTTCCGCACTCTCGCCACCACTTGCGGATGGAACGAACCCGCATTGCTTTCCCGCTTTCTCGAAGGTCTCAACGCTCAGGTTAAGGATGAGGTGTTGGCTCGGGAGGTTCCCAACCGTCTGGATGTGCTTATCGAGCTGGCCATTCGCATCGAGAAGCGGTTTGAATTACGGCGCAGAGCCAGAGGTATGGAGTCTTCTCTTCTGGCTTCATCGACTTCCACTATTACTCCCGCCGTAGAGGTCGAGACAGAGCCCATGCAGCTGGGGAATATCCGTATCTCGTCCCAGGAGAGGGAGCGAAGAATAGTCAACCGCCTTTGCCTCTACTGCGCTTCTGCTGCCCACTTCGCTTCGACCTGTCCGTTAAAAGCCTCCGCTCGCCGGTAAAGGGAGGGCTACTGGCGAGCGCAACTTCTCTGGACTCTCCACCACGTTCCTGCACCACCTTTGAGGTTCATCTGCGGTGGCCGGGGTCTTCGACTACCTGTAAGGCTCTCATTGACTCTGGCGTGGAGGGGAGTTTTATCGATGAGGCTTGGGCGCGCGCACAAGGTATCTCGCTCAGAGAGCTGGAGGGAGCCACGCCCCTGTTCACTCTCGATGGAAGTTCTCTTCCTAGAGTAAGACAAGAAACCATCCCTCTGACACTCACGGTTTCTGGTAACCATCGTGAGACCATCTCACTACTTGTTTTTAGTTCTCCTTTTCACCCTGTTGTGTTAGGTCATCCTTGGCTTATAAAGCATAATCCTCAGATTAATTGGTGTAAGAATTCTGTTGTTTCATGGAATGTTTCGTGTCATGTTAATTGTTTAACGTCTGCCCCACCTTCTGTCTCCTCTGTCTCTGTTTTTCAGGAAGAACCCGGGGATTTGTCCGGGGTTCCGGAGGAATACCAGGATCTCGGGATGGTGTTCAGTCGGGCTCGTGCCGCCTCTCTTCCTCCTCATCGTCCTTATGACTGCGCTATTGACCTCGTCCCCGGTAGCACCCCCCCTCGCGGACGTCTCTATTCGTTATCTGCGCCCGAGCGTGAAGCTCTTGAAAGGTATCTGTCGGAATGTCTAGACGCGGGTACGATTGTTCCTTCGACGTCACCGGCTGGGGCGGGGTTTTTCTTCGTGAAGAAGAAGGATGGATCCTTGCGTCCTTGCATAGATTATCGGGGGCTGAATGACATAACCATTAAGAACCGGTATCCCTTGCCTCTTATGTCTTCAGCCTTCGAGGTTTTGCAGGGCGCAAGGATCTTTACTAAACTCGATCTTCGTAATGCCTACCATTTGATCCGCATTAAAGAGGGGGATGAATGGAAGACGGCTTTTAATACCCCCCTGGGGCACTTCGAGTATCGGGTCCTTCCGTTCGGGTTGGTCAACGCTCTGGCCGTCTTTCAGGCGTTGGTCAACGACGTACTCAGAGATATGTTGAATGTATTCGTCTTCGTATATTTGGACGACATTCTTATTTTTTCTCCCTCCATGGAGATTCATGTTCAACACGTTCGGCGGGTCTTACAGCGTCTTTTAGAGAACAGACTTTTTGTTAAGGCAGAGAAGTGCAGGTTTCATGCTAATTCCATCTCCTTTTTGGGTTCGGTAATTTCTTCCGAGGGGATTAGCATGGACCTGGACAAGGTCAAAGCCGTCACCGGGTGGCCAGTACCTGATTCCCGTGTTGCGCTTCAACGTTTCCTGGGATTCGCAAATTTTTACCGTCGTTTCATTTGCAATTATAGCCAGATCGTTGCACCTTTGACCTCTTTAACCTCATCTAAAGCCCGGTTTATGTGGTCAAGTTCAGCCCAGAGCGCATTTGACCGTTTGAAGTCTTTGTTCACGTCTGCGCCTATCCTTCTTTACCCCGACGTCTCGAGACAATTCATAGTTGAGGTGGATGCTTCCGAGGTGGGGGTCGGAGCCATTCTCTCTCAGCGCTCGGTCGAGGATGATAGGGTTCATCCGTGCGCGTTTTTTTCACACAAGTTGTCTTCGTCTGAGCGCAACTATGACGTGGGAAACCGCGAATTGCTTGCAGTGCGTCTCGCTCTCGAGGAATGGCGTCAGTGGTTAGAGGGCACTTCGGTTCCGTTTGTCGTTTGGACGGATCATCGAAACCTTGAATATATTCGTTCGGCCAAACGCCTTAACGCTCGACAAGCTCGTTGGGCATTATTCTTTACCCGGTTTGATTTTACCATCTCGTTTCGTCCGGGTTCCAAGAATGTTAAGCCTGACGCTCTTTCTCGACTTTACGATCCCAACGTGGAGATTCAGCCTGAGGTTCCCATCATTCCCTCGGAACGCGTAATAGGCGCCGCTATCTGGGGCATCGAGCGAATTGTCAAGCGCGCGTTGGCCCAAGTCGTTACCCCTCGTTCGTGCCCTCGTGATCGCCTGTTTGTACCGGTCTCTGCCCGCCGTGCGGTTTTACAGTGGGCCCATTCATCCAAATTCATTGCCCATCCCGGCGTTAGGGGCACGTTAGCTTCCGTTCGCCAGCGATTTTGGTGGCCCACCTGCGAACGTGATACGCGGCGCTTTATTGCGGCTTGCTCTGATTGCGCTCAGATCAAGTCGAGTAACACCCCACCAGCTGGGCTCTTGAGACCTTTACCAGTTCCTTCTCGGCCGTGGTCGCATATCGCGCTTGATTTCATTACGGGTCTCCCCGCGTCTTTAGGAAATACGGTTATTTTGACCATTATTGACCGTTTTTCTAAGACCGCACACTTCATTCCGCTTCCAAAACTACCTTCCGCTAAGGAGACCGCACAGTTATTGGTGGAACACGTTTTCAGGCTCCACGGTCTTCCCTCGGATGTCGTGTCGGACAGAGGTCCCCAATTCACTGCGCTATTTTGGAAAGAGTTTTGCAAGTCTATTGGGGCTTCTGTCAGTCTCTCATCGGGTTTTCATCCACAGACTAATGGGCAGGCTGAACGCGCTAATCAATCCATTGGTCGTATTTTGCGCGCCCTGACGTTTCGGAACCCTGCGTCCTGGGCTGAGCAACTTCCCTGGGCCGAATACGCGCATAATTCCCTGCCCTCCTCCGCCACGGGGTTGTCCCCTTTTCAGGCCAGCCTCGGTTACCAACCTCCCCTTTTTCCCTCTCAGGAGGCGGAGTCCAGGGTACCGTCCGTTCAAGAATTCGTTAGTCGTTGTAAGCGCACATGGTTAAGGATCAGGTCAGCGCTCTGTCGGTCTCGCAAACAGACTCGTAGGGCAGCTAATCGTCACCGCATTAAGAGCCCTAAGTATCGTTGCGGGCAGAAGGTCTGGCTCTCTTCGGCCGACCTTCCTCTTCAGTCCGTGTCACGTAAACTCGCTCCTCGATTTATCGGACCTTTCCGCATTTCTAAGATTCTTAGTCCGGTCGCGGTCCAGTTAAAGCTCCCTCGATACCTGCGCCGTATCCACCCGGTCTTTCACGTCTCACGAATTAAGCCCGCTGTTCGCTCTTCTCCTCACGTTATTACGCCTCCTGTTCGTGTTGAGGGAACCCCTGTTTACACTGTTCGCAGGTTGCTGGATGTTCGACGCCGGGGTCGAGGTCGGCAGTTCTTAGTGGACTGGGAGGGTTATGGGCCGGAGGAGAGGTGCTGGGTACCATCCCGGGATATCCTGGATCAGTCACTTATTGATGACTTCCTCCGGTCCCGCCAGTCCTCCTCCTCTGTGGCGCCAGGAGGCGCTGTTGGAGGGGGGGCACTGTCATGATCTGGGTGCTTTCATTCACACTCTCTTTCACGCGCACACACACACACACACACACACACACACACACACACACACACACACACACACACACACACACACACACACACACACACACGCACGCTCTCACATACGCTGGCCATTAACACTCATTTACTCTTACGCACACACCTCTATTATCTAATCATGTTATTCAGCTGAGGCTCCTTAACGTCCTCCCTTACCTATCTCTCTCACCACCTGTCTCTCCTTTCATACTGATTACTTCTCTATATACCCGCTCTTTTTTCTATCTGACTTTGCTTGAGTATTGAATTTATCAGAGTTGTCTTTAAGGTTGACTGACCCTTGTTCCTGTCGTGTCCCAGTCTTGTCGTGTGGTCCTGAACATTGTGTTGCTACCCCGGGCCAGAGATATTCGCTGCCTGCTTGTCCTGTCCTGAGTGTGAGTTGCTCCAGAACACCAGTTAAACCTTGCGAACTCTACCAGTCCGTCGGAGAGACCTACCGGTGTTGCCACACCCTGAGAATCCTCTGTTCTATATTATTGCTGCTTTATTAAGACTCTTAGTTTCAAGAACTACTTCGAGTGGTTTTCTGTTCCCTTTTGTGACTGCTTCTGGTTCTGTTATCACCATCAAGCAACTATTAAAGTGACTGTTTCTCCGCATTGCTGTGTTGTCCGCTTATCTTCATGACATTTATTTCTTGCAAAATTCAATACAATGTGCATTTATACAACATAAGATCATGGGGCAAGTCCTTCCAGAAGAATTGTGAAGCGCTTATTAGTATTAATTCTGCAACCCTTTACAGTAGAGATCTATACATTCAAATGACTTAATGCAATAGCTTACGTGAAATAACAATGAACAATATGTTTAATCAACATCACTAATCTTAGTGAATGCTAACATTTTCTAATGCATTTTAACATGGCAATTTAAAATCATACATATATAATAATAAAATAATAACATTGTTTAATGTCTTATGAACCAACATGAATTAGATTGTTCAATAGTACATGTATAAATTAACATTAACCTACTTTAACAATGCTGTAAAGTATTGTTGTTCATTGATCATGGTACCTAATGCATTAAATAATGTTAACAAATTGAACCTTATTGTAAAATGTAACCATTGTTTCTGTTATACAAAAATATAGTGTTTGGTTCAAGTCCGCCTTTGTCAAGTCCGAGTCGATTCCAAGTCCTTAACCAATCAAGTCCGAGTCCAAAGGGGGCTGAGTCGGACTTGAGTCCGAGTCCTTAACATCCGAGTCCGAGTCGAGTCCGGCCGAGTCCAGAAAGATTTAAATGATGTGAAATTGACCTTTCACAAAGACCTGCCCCTCTTAGTTACTGTTGCTACGTCCGACAAGCCTTCCCGCTCTCACACCACACATCATGTTCTCACACATTGAAAAATGTATTGTGGAGCAAAGAGGACACTGACAATGCGCCAACAGACAAGACAGAGCAGGTACTTTTGGTATGAAATAAAGTCTCAGCTTTCAAATTTTGTCAGTTTTAAGAAATCCAAACAATAAATACCGTTTGGAGGCGGTATATTCGAGTTCGAGTTCGAGTAACCCAACTCTACAAAAAAACATGTCACCTGTGGACTATCTCATTCTTTTAGCCACTGAACTGTTATGTGTCATAATCGTTACGGACTCATTGCCTCTACATAAACTGTATGTTTCTGTTATGCTTGAGCACATCGTAAAAATGACAAAGTTTACTAACTTGACATGGTCATGAAGAGACATTAACTGTGCACAAAGTAGGTTAGTAAGCAATTTTATGACACAAGTCATAAAATGGTTAAGTATTGAGGTTATACTTTTGAATGCATTAACATGTATTCTGCTGCAATGCCTTACACACTAGACTTCCATGGAAAATGCGTTACTACAAACACAAAACAAGACAACTTTCTCACACCACAACAAAGGCACAAATTATTGTAAGTTTGTGTCATTCTACCTAACAAAACCCGAATAGTTAGATTCATGTGCTCTGTATATTTTTCTTAACTTGTAGTTAAATGCAAAGTAGTGCAACACAAAATGCAGGATAGGCTTAAAAATGTCAAGATGATAAAATTGCCCCAAAGACATTTTATATTTTGCTTTTGAATTGGTAGCTATGTGTCCAGAGTTTGTGAGTTATAATTACGATCAAAGAGATTGAGCCCCCGACCTCAAGCGCAGGGCTGACTCAATGCGACTTACCGACACTAAAAATAGAAACGACCCCATTGCCATGCACACACACCCTCTTTTTATCCCTATTTTCTGACCAACAAAAAGAAGATGGGAGGGGCAGTGTGTGTATATGGTTTTGTATGGGGGGTATGGAAGAGTAGCACTGGAAAGTTGACTCATTCAATTGTCCCACAATTGCTGCTGCCTGAAACTCCGGCATCCAGAAACCAGAATCCTTTTCAAGGATATATTTAGCATTTCCAATGGCTCCCGATGGAGAGTTGCTCTCTGAAAGGTGAGGAAGAATGTGCAAAACAGAAAGGCCAGAACATTCCAGACAGGTTTCGTACAGTGGCTACGACTGGGAAACATGTTAATCTGCTTATTTATGGATACTCACACAACACAGAAAGGTCCCTGGCTGACTCGCTCATGCCACAGGCTGGGAAAAACGTCTGGACAGAAAGTGCTTCCACCCGACCATCATAGGAGTAATAACCACCTAACTACTGGAACTAAATAAACTTCACACATACACACAGTGGCTTGAAATGGAAATGGGTGCTTTGGTAGAATAACCACAACAACACAACCCTCCTCTCAGTGGTTGAAATGGAGAAATGTGGCGAGAAGCTCCGTATTTAAATCATTTTGTTCGTCTACAGACTTTGGCTAAACCCAAGTCACCCTAATACGCCTATTTGGCCTATACACAATTAAACCCTCCTCGGAACGGCGCCGATCTGAATGCGGGAACATGCATGAGTCTGACCAGACAGCTTCTCCCTCATTATCCATATAAAAATATATGTCTATTCCTAAACGCTGATCCCACATAAATGTCAAAGCCTTCTAAAATTAGTACTGAGCTGCACACTGAAACAATCACTTCTGATATTGTGTTAACTGGGATATTTCTGGCCATAACAGCACAGGGTGCAGTGTGTACAACTCAAAAAAAGGAACAGTAATGAAAGCTATTTCTTTATTTTTATTCACACATCAATTTAAAGGCGCTCTAAGTGTTTTTATCTTGGTGTTTATATTGACACCTGTTTGCGTGGATGAAGAATCATGTAAACGCAAACATTTATGGGTACTTCTTTATGGGCATTTCTCACTAATGATTCATTTATTCCACAACCAAGCATCCAATTGTAGTGAGGTAAAGTTAGTAGCACTTGGCAGGTTGGCACCATGAGTGGGACCCCGCTTTTTCTAGACTGCTATTTATACACGGCGCAGCCAATCTTGTGAGTGTAGCATTTTAAACAGATTTGTATTTTTCTTTTTTTTTGGTGTTTACATATATTAAAGAGTGGGAAAAGTTACTTTTTGTGCACTCTTAAACGCCATTTGAGCTCAGCTGTGGGTTCAAGGCAAATTAAACTCTTTGAAAGTGAAAAAGTCAAGTTTAAACAAAGATGGGAACAAAAATGCACCACATGATGTCTGTCAAATCGAAAGTAGCAAACTGCATTTTGTAGAATCAGTAGAAATAACTGAGTTTTCTCTTTAATCAGTTTCTCTTGACTTCCATAGAAAACAGAACTGAGACTGAGAAATGTCCTAAACATCTGTGGCAGGTCTGATGGAAGGTTAGAACTTAGAAAGGGTCATGAAACTAAAACACATTTTTGAGGTATTATTTAGATATATATGTGGTGCACATGATGAAAGATATTTCTCATTATTTTAACTGTTCATCAGAATTGGTTAATTTAGGGATTTCTTTTTTGGTGTGTCATAATTATTCACGAGACTGCGTGGCCTTTTATGAGAAGGCAATGCTTTCATGACATTACTTGACATTTTCCACAGACAAATGCTTAACTTGCATTAGCTTTGCATGAGGATCAGTACATCTGCTACAAATAAGTACTGTCATTATTTATGACTTTAATACAGATTCATATATAACACAAATGTGTGGTGAAAAACTTTTGGCAAGCTGACATGACATACTACTCTTCATCTAAAACTAACTAAACATAATTTGCTTGTCTATTAGCAAAGGATGATTAAATCTATACACTCAATTGACATGTTATGCATCTTTTAAAAAAATATAAGAACACCAAATTAACTTTTGAGTATGTGAGCCAAACTATAAAAAAAAAAAAGGCAAAATAGCAATAGAAAATCATTACAAATTGTTGACCCCTTGAAAGTCTTTGTATAATTTGAACGCTTTCCATAGTTGTGATGATGTGTTTAGGAAAATGAGGAGGTAAAGAGGTCAAGTCATGGAGTAACTGTTTAGTTAGAAACAGGACAACCAGGTGTGACTGAATCTGGTACCTCCCAATTTTAAAGAAGACATGCAGCTGTTGTCATTTAACAGCGTCACTCTGCGAACACACCTGCTGCTGACCACACACAAGCACACACACACACACACACACACACACACACACACACACACACACACACACACACACACACACACACACACACACACACAGCAGAAACTCAGCAGATACCAGACATCAGCTTTCTTACAGCCTGCAGCACATTTACCGCTGCAACAACATGCGTCACTTCAGAATAAAATGTTTGACGATGCCGTGATATTTTACATAGTAACTGTCATTGACTACCATGGAAGGAAAGTTACTCAGTTTCCCTTCCTGCCAGAGTTCTGGATTAATTACATTTATGTGTGCTCATAGCCTATGTTTCCTGACTTTGATATGCACAACCATATGCACAGGTTAATGTTGTGATTTAAAACGGTCTATGAACACTTCAGTTCTGTTGATTGGAGAGACAATTCAGTTTTTTTGTTGTTGTTGTTGTCTACTGTCTACATAGGCAGTTACCTTAAGGCTACATCCTAAACCTCATGATATATTTGAAACATAGCAGTTATGCATGCTACACAAATGGTACTCCTTACATAAAGCACAAATATGGGAGACTCAAAATTGACATTAGCATGTTGCTAAGCTAATGACATGAATGTGATAGACCTACTCTGCTAAGCATAAAAACATACAGTAGTGAAAAAGCAGAAGCATTTCACTAATTTTTTTATATTCTAAGCCTACAACAAATTGAACATCAAGAGAGATTTGAAACATTCAACATAAGCAGCTCTGTGTGCCACCAAAAACAGTATTGACCAGGACAGTTCAATTGTATTCTTATGAATAGGAGAAACTGCAATGTTCAGTATGATGGCTCTATTAAAGGGGTAATAAAATATATTTTAAATAAAAGAGCAACTAGACCATCACCGCAGCTAGACCAATCTGACAAAAACACAATTTTTAACACTTTTTATGAAAAGAAAATTGCGATTTCGGATGGAGCTCTGCAGTTATCACACAAATAGTGTTCCTCACATGAAGTATGGGAGACTCAAGCTGAATTCAAAGTAGCATGTTCACCTAATGTTCTTATTATTTGTGCCATAAGAGTAGTTTATGCTGTTCCGAATTCAGCCTCACAATTGATTCAATTTTGACATTAGCATGTAGCATTAGCATGTAATAGCAAATCTATTAGCATAAAAATACATAATAAATAGTGTATTTTTAATTAGATACATTTTTTTTTACTTCAGTGAATGTTGTTGCATTACATTCTGGGATTGACATCTTTATGACGGCTAGCCTTAGGTTTTGACCAAACTGAGGTAACTTAGAAAGCAGGATAATCTGCTTTTTAATACAGATTCCACTTTAAATACAGTGTAACTAAAAAGTGTATTCTGCTGTGGGATCAGTTTACAGATTACACTAGTACATTTCATTACAGATCAACTATTCAAGGACAATCTTCTCATAGGTAATTAAATCATTATGGCGGGGTAGATATTCATCAGAAACACAGTATTCCCACTGAATGATGTACAAACATTCTGTTCTAGCTCAATAGGGTCTTATGCAGTGAGGCATTTGTGAAGTACACTGGGAACACTGACTGCTTTTACACCATCTACACAAATATACACATTTACAAACCCAAACCCTGCAAACCCAGACGGGTGTGTATAAGTGTGCAGGGTGTTCCAGGCATGATGATAAAGAGTGAAACATATTCAGATGTTCAAACGACAACTGATTAACTGAAATCTAAGGGAAGTCAATGTAGCTTTTAAACCTCTGACTCAGCTAACCAGTTTTAAGTTTTGAATAAGCCGCAAAAGTTGCATTCACAAGAAAAGCCATTTGCAAAATATCTGCATGTTTGCACGGCGTGAGACAGTCAGAGGGAAGCCCTGCCCTGTGTGTAATTTTGTCTGTCTGTCTCCTCCCAGTCTCCCAGACTGTAGCTCAGCCCTATACGACTCACAACGTCTCTGTGTCTTCCTTGTCGGCACACCCGGTCTGCTGAGAGAGTGAGTGAGAGAAAAGTGAAAGAAGTAGCGGGGTCGAGGGGAGAGAGAAAGTTTATCAGTCAGCAGTGACTCACTGAGGGAAAACCCTGGCTTGTGTGCCAAGACGACTGAGGGGCAAGACTTTCCAGATGATATAAACAGAACTCAGACTGTCCTGGTTAAAAAAGAACCTTGTTTAGCACTAACGCTAATGGCTGTCTGATCTTTCTTCCTTATGGTCTCAACACTACAGACAGACTGTTAATGACTTTCAGACATGACTTCCTATGCTACAGACATCAGATCTGCTCTCTTGCTTTTACAAGCTGAAAAACCATCTTAAACAAGCCTAAACCATGGTTTGCAGGTCTTAGATTTCTCCCTGGTCAGGTTGGTCTGTTGGCTAGTTTTAAAGGGGTTTTGAGTGCCTGTTTACCCTGTTTACACCTGGTATTAAGATGCGTTTCGTCGATCGGATCACAAGTGGACAACGCTAAATACAGGTGTAAACAGGGTCTAAAATGTTTTGAGCTTGTCCACTTTCGACCACTTCCAGAGGTAGTCGAAAACGCATTAGACCTGATTGCTTTCATAGTGTAAATGCTCATGTGGTCGAATGTGTTCAAACAGCCACAAAAGACCATCTACTCTCCGCCTACTGACCTAATGCATAAACATTATGGGAAGCACGCTAGCCAGATGGGATTTAAACTTTGTTGGCTGTAGACCCAAGTCTGGTTTGAAGACGAAAATGTCCCAAGCACAATGTTCTCTCACCATTCCTGATTTCTAACACACACTCGTTGGTCTTGCGGCTGTCAGAGCAGAAACGAAAGCTGCTGCTCTCCGTATGTTTTTTCCAGGCACGTTCAAATGTGAATTGCACAAGCTTATTTTGTCCATTAGATCGAAAGACCTGAAAAAAACACACAAAAAAACACACATTTACCCGCCCATAGACCCTCCCCTCAAACAAATCAGGACAGAAGTGGTTGAAAATGGACAAAAGAGATGGATTAAAACACCAGGTGTAAACGGGTATATGTCTCCCTCGTCTACTTGTGATCCGATCGATCAAAACGCATCTTACCAGGTGTAAACAGAGCCTAAAACAGCTATGCAAGCCAGGGAGATCAGTTTAAACCACCTAAGACCAGCTTAAACTAGCAAGGCTCGAAAGCCATTTTTGGTTGATTTAAGCATGTTTTTGCAGGAGGAGTTGTGCTGTATCAATTGTGTCTAGCACCATTTTTTGGAAATGTTTGCCGTTATCTGATTTGCATAATTCTTTCAGCAAATGAAGTGGTAAAACAACACAGATTGCCTGTGCAAATAAATCGCTCTTTTAGAGACCACATTTGTTGTGAAGTCCTCCGTTAGGTAACACCTAACGTAAAGATGATCTTGTCTAGCTAAAGTCTGGAATTTGTGCTGTAATTTTGTATTGTAACTGGATGCAGCAGAGAAGAGAGAATACATTGCATATCACGAGAGATTCATCACCTCCCACAAACAGCCCCAGCAGCTCTGCTCTGACTAATGATTCATCAGCTTTTACTGGAGCTATTTTCATCAAAGAAACACGCATGCTTTTGGCTGCTATCCCATATTATATACACATCGCACTCCAAGAATAGAAGTGTTGATCACGTATGCTCTGGTAAATGGCGAAGCAAACTGTTACAAACAAGAAAGAGAGATAATTCAAAAGCTTACTGGTTGTAATGACTGTTCAAATTCTAACCTTAATTATTCACATATTACACAACCACAAAGTGAACTGAAGTTCGATTTCTTCAGAGCTTTATGATTTCATAAAGGGGTTATGAGACAGTCAATCCTCACATGACACTCAGTGATTTAATCTTTTCCTAATGGAATTCATTCAGTTTGATGGAGGAAAATGTGTATGAATGTTTTTACCACAGACTTAAATAATTCATGCATGTTCCTTCTCTCTTTTAGGATTCTAATTTGTGAGGATCTTCAGCAAGAGTGGATAAGTAGTAAATATTGCCAATTTTCAATCAGTCATTCTCTGTCAGACCATTAATTCATGCTAATGCTAGTGTGTTTCTTCATCTATCCATCCATCCAATTTGGTGAGGTGGTAAAAGACAAGGCAGTCTAACCTTAGGACTTATACAGGAGGTTCATGGTTGTCCCCTGGTTGAGCAAACATTGTGCCTTGGATAAAAGCATCCTCTACACATTTAATTGGTTGCAATCCATCACTCTGACCTTCATGACAGCATGGTCTCCAAAGAGTGATTAACAATGAAAACTCTCTCTTCCACTGAGACATTGGGAGCTTTTCTGATAATCTGTAAGCGATAAGTGAAACATTTGTTATCTGGTCATGGTTATTTCTTTGCACTATAATAAACAGTTCCCCAGGAGAATTCTGTTCACAAAAATGTCCTCCTGTTAACGCACTCCAACTCTAAGATGTTGCAAATTTAAGCCTTTGTTCATTGCCACAGCCTCTTTCCAAACATAAGTTATAGAACTGATACCAACAAACAGCTGTGAGAACTTGCAAACCCTCTCAAGGCTTCTTAAGATAGCAATTCATAAATTAGTCATTGAACTAGCCTGAGAAAATTGCTCCTTCCATCATCTGAATTATGAAATTATCTGACTAATGCAGTACACACGGGGGTCGTAAAACTTCTTATCAAACTCAATCTGACTGTGTGCTGGTAACACCCAGCCTTGATGTGCAGCCAGGACCCTCAAAGATGAATCACTACTGCAAAATACTTACCAGCATGGGCTGGTTTGTTGGAAAATAATGAAGAAGAAAAAGTCATATTCTCAGTTGGGTCCCTACATACAGATCACAGAAACCCTTTGAGATTAAAGAAGTGTCAGATAGAAGTTGTCACTGAGTCATGTTTGTGAATATACAGAATGCAGCTGGTGTGTGAGTAATTCGGTGTGTGAGTAATTCAGTGTGCAAGACTTTCTGCATGAAGAGAATATGTTCAAAGAAGCATGAAAGGGAGACCCCGGTAAGTTTCCCTCTGGCTTCCTGTAAGCACCAGGTGTGAGTCACGTGAGAGTTACGCGTCTGATCTTGGTTTGGACAGTCTTGCTGGTTAAATCAAGGCAGAATAACTGTTTACAAGACATGAAAGAGTTTAACTTTTGCACAAGTCTATTCTGACATGTAAATGGTGCAGTGTCCTGGGTGGTTGCCAGGTTTTTGCCATGTGGTTGTTAATGTGTTCTGCATTTTTACACGTTTTCTAGTGTGTTTTAGGTGCTTGCCAGGTCAATGCTATACAGTTGCTACATTGTTCTGGGTGGTTGTTGCTAGGGCGTTGCTAAGTGATTGCTTGCTTGTTCAAGTCAAAAGGGCTCACCCCTAAGCCAACATTTAATATTCAGGTTTAGGGGTTTAGTTTGTAATCCTAGTATGGTCATTGGTAGGGTATGAGAAATTTTATTTCACGATAACAATATATATCACGATATAGCTATTTTGTGTAATTTTTATCTAATTTCTGTTAATAAAAACAAGAAAAAAATAAGCAAATTACAAACAATAGGACAAATACAATATACCAAAAATATGAATTAAACAAATTACGTTTTTCCGGTAAAATAGGTTTATTTAACATGTATTCGACCATTCAAGCGCAATAAGACGTAAAAGAGAACTGATTTTGCGATCGCATGCTGAGAGATGCTTGCTCTGTGTGTAAGTCAGCACATGCACCTCATTGAGTTCTTTCTTACTGCTTAATTGTGCTTAATAGCACTTTTTGACATCGAGCACGTCCAAAATTCGCGATCGCCTTCTGAGAAGGGCAGCTTTCTGTGCGCACTACGCTTTGGTAGTGCACCAGTCACCGCACAGAGTTCTCTTTCAGGATATATTGCACTTATAACTCTTTTTAACATATTCTCATTCATGCATTTCATCACTCTGAAGTGTCAGAGTTTAACTATATATTTACATACCGCGATGTACACGATATAGCAAAATCTCTAACGATAGACATTTTATACTGTACCACGGTAACGATAAACATCGTCATACCACCCAGCCCTAGTCACTGGCATTTCTTGGCTCAGCAAACACTACTATGCAATCTTTATCTGTTAAAATGATCTCAAACGTGACTGAGATGCGTACTATAAAATAATAACTGTAATTTTGTCATTATGACTAGTGTCTCATTTATTTGTGTTAAAGTTCAAACTAAGATGCTGAATTCCGCAGCACATGCTGTCCTTTACAGTTCCTAGATGTGTATTCGTGACAGTTTACAGGTATTCAGGTGTGGTAGGAGGGAGTGTTTGGGTGAGGTAGATTCACGCATCCATATCTAGAAACCTACACAGATAGAGGCACACCAAAGCCCAGACAATCCAGAAAATTCTTGTGATGTTACTGTAATGTGTGCAGTAATAGAGAAGTATGTGGATATATTCATGTTGTGCAAGTGCTCTCTCAGAAAACCTGTCCTTAGAATCACACAGCAGATTCTAAACTTTCAAGGACAGCTGCTGGTCACAAAGGGTGAAAGGTGAAAGGTCACCCTACAGTATGAAGACAAAGCTGTTGTTTCCTGTCATCTCCTTTGCGAAGCAACTGCAGCAGAAGAGCAGAGCAAAGACTTTCTAAGGAGCATTTCTTAGTATAAAGCCCAGCAAGGAATTTAATAGCCGTCCAAACACAGCCCTGACGTCTAGGCTAAAACAAGGCAAAATTTGGGCTGTCAGTGGAAATTTAATAGACGTCTAACCATACCCCAAGAATAGACGCACAGGCTACGCAGAACATGTCAAAGAAATGAAACCAAACACCTTGTAATCACTGTTGACTTTGTTTACATAGTCAACATGGAATATCATACATTTCGCAAGTTATTTTGGCTAAAACGGCATGTAACCAAATCCAAGGTTATTTTGGCTAGAAGTGGGTTACTCACAGCCGGACTATATCGGGTCTATAGTTAACCGAGACGGTGAAATGACGGCTATTGCTTCACCGAAACCTGTTTGCGTATAAAGAAAGGCACATTCCTGTTCACAATTTCAGGATCCTGGTACAAATGTGAGTCACCGATATCTCTAGGTACACCTGTGGGTGGTATTTCTAGGTAGATCCCGAGAACATATTGGCCAAACCTGGACGCACAAAGAGAAGAGTTCGTCTTTCACACACTCATTCATTTATAACTGATCTGTGCCGTCATCTGCCAAGAATGCTGAGCGTGCGATCTGTGTTTGATGCAAAGCCTTTAATATGCCTGATGAGCCAGCAGTAACACAATGTGTTTAAACAAACAATCCCACCACAGGTGTCTTATGAATAATAGTCCACCTGTAAACACCTTTCGCACACTTCAAGAGATCCTCTGACTCATTTTGTACTCACAGGCTAAGTTCAACTCAAACATTCTAACATCATAAAATCCGGATCAGAGGGTCTGCAAACTGCACACACATTTCTCAGAAGTGGTCAGGCGAGATAGACAGGCTTCAAATGTTTTTCTTTGAGATAGGATGGATGGATATTATTTCCAGATGTAAATGGGGCCTATGAGGCTAGATAACATTAGCTTAGTTGTTGTTTTTAAAACTATTACCTTGGATATTACCTTGGTTCTCAGCAGTGCTCGAAGTGGGCCGTACCCTCACTTTTTCTTTCGCACCGGCACTTCTCACATGTTGCCGGCACTCTGACCGGCCACACCACCCCGGAACATGTCCCGAGGGGGCACTGGTTCAAGCACTGGTTCTCAACCTTTGACACAGTTTCCTTGTCTGGGATCAGAAGTTTATATGGGTGGTGCAGAGTTTTCCCAACCCAGAATCAACTTTTCTTTGGTGCAAACATGATCTACTAGCTCCAGCACAACAGTGGACAGCTGAGAGCAAGTTAACATGCACTGTATCTGCAGCAACAACATGTGTTTGTGTGTGTGTGTGAATATAACCAGGAGAACAGGAAGGACAGACACACAGGAACAAGGCTGGGGGATTGGATTCTATCTCCTCTGATCTGTTCTCCTCCTACTCGCACTCTCCTCCACGTCCTGTGCTTTAATGAGCAGGAACAGGAAGACAGTGGTGACACTGGGGCCTGCGAGGGTCACAGAGCAGAGCTGCTCACCTCATCCTGACCCCCGAAGACATTCACCATAGCGCAGAAGTCTAGGGACAGCAGGCGCTGCAGACTAAATCCTGCCATTTGAACAACTTTTTATTTAAGGACAATCAAATGAACCCATTTGAACTGCAGGGCTGCAGTCGATACCTGAAAAACCTCCTAGTATGACGAAGATTTATATCTCAAGGGTATGTAGGTCAAAGCATCCACCCAGCTCCTGAGACAAGTGTGAAACACTAATGATCAAAGGCATGCCAAGGAGACATAGAACAATATCAATTACAGCACAACATTCCCAATGCAAAAAATTATTTTCCAATAGGGCAAAAACAACAGGGTGTGGGAGTCGCATGCTGTAGGGAGAGGCTGGAATCTGCACATACTTTCCTCACGAGTATCACATGCTGATCTATGTACACTCGGGGCATGTGATTTTGGCATGATCTGTACAGAGAGGTTTTCATTATGTGAACAACGAGCACTAAATGTACAGATCACCCACTTTCCCACTGCACATGCCATTAATTTCAGAAGACACAAACAGGACTCCCACTCTGTTTCACACACACTTTTCCAGCTGCTGCAAGTAGGGTAATAGAGAGGACGAGAAAGGAAGGGTTTCCCAGAGCTGTCAGCAGTTTTTTTTTCTCAGCTGATATAAATCACTATCCCCAACTACAACCACAAGACACACAAACAGGCATGTGAGAAAGTATGGGAGAAGAAGTAATGCAGGATACACTCACTTATTGGTATTGGCAGCAATAGAGGGAAATCTAAGGTACATTTTGTAGGCAATAAATTAAACAAGGCTGATAAGATAAGCTAGAATTTAAGATTTTCTGAGGAAAAGAATTGATTCCATGTGCTTGGTAGAGTGTTGTGGGTGATTGCCAGGGCTATGAAGGTTGCAAAGTGGTTCTAGCAAGTTGCTAGTAAGGCATTGCTAAGGTGTTTTGGGTTATTTCCAGGGTGTTACTATGTGGTTGCTAAGGTGGTCTGGGTAGGGGATTTCATGGATGTTTGCTGGGTGCTTCCTAGGGTGTTCTCGGGTGGTTACTAGAATAAGGTGTTCTTGGTGGTTTATAATGTTGTCCAGTTGAACAATAATGTACTCTGACTGTGTGGCTTAAGATCCTTAAATGTCTTACATGTCAGTAATTCACTCAAATACCACAGCGACAGGCCTTCTGCTAAAAATAAAAGGGAGGGATTCCCTAAAAGCGTAAGAAGTGTGCACAAAATGATGCCTTGTTCCGCCCACGTTGGCTGAGAGTGATGACTTACGTAATGCATTAACGCAGGTAGCAGCTCAATGGCAGACACTTAGCATTACTGGTGTTACCTTAAACAAACAGGGCGTTATAGTGTAGAAACAGAGTGATATCGCTACCATAGAAATTATTAATACACATCAACAATCCTTCATGACTCATCAGTGGAAATATTTGAAGAATTTAAAAACGGTTGCAGCAGCAGAGCCAATGACATCCAATGAGACTGATGAAAGAATCGAAAGAATGAAACTATTTTATGTTATGGAATGTTCCTTTATTTTATTTTATTACACCAGATTCTGTAGAATTCTGCTGAGAGTAATGCACTCTTACTGTTATTTACAGGGACAATCATATAAGAAAACAAAACACACAAAGAATGGGGAGTATGTACAACATTGTAAATAACTGAATTATGAGGACGAGTTCTGTGGAGTTTCTGTGGAATTTTCTGCAGGTGGATATACCACATGGGCCTGCTCACAGCCAACGTGATCTGTGGTCATTTTTTTTGTTTCAATTCAGTTTTATTGGCATTTGTGTTTTATTGGCATGCAGACAGAGCTCAGATCTCAGAGTTGAGAAAAATCCCAGTGGAAATCTTGGGTTTTCAGAAGGGCTTGTTTGTGTCCGCTCCTCCCTTTCAGGCCTGCAGCTCTCCCCATCTAAAGTCTCAGAAACATTTTTCTCCTTTTCTTCTGCATTCTTTGTCTTCATTCTCATACTCTTTTCCTTTCATGTCTTATACGCCCTTATTCCCCACACTTTTCCCACACAACCCTACAGACGGTGAATCCACAGTGTTGGCTCAGAGACACCAGAGTTGGGATGTTCAAACACTATCTTAAAACAAGTTCAAGGAAAAATTCCCACGGATGAGTTCTGACACATCAGCAATGAACTTACTAAAGGCCATATCTTATAAACAGTTACACCCTCTTGACCAACACCCCACACATGCAAAAAGCTGAGTATGCCTGCTTGCTTTGATGATTTGGCAGTACTGAGTGCTAACTGTGCATCAGAAAATTGGCCAGATCTGATGTTTGACTTTGATAGCTATTCTCAAAAGTGCTTTCAGGAGCATAAAAACACCCTGTCTTTATTAAACAAGAGAACCATTTTCAGTTTGTTTATGTTTTTTCAGCTGAAATTATCTAGATTGCTATAGGACATGGAGGAGAAGCTCTTCGTGGATATATTTGACTAATACCACAGTAAAATGAATAATTTAGATCAGATAACAGAGATGATTATTCAAAAAGCTCCACTCCACTTTCTGTCTGAACTGGATCCAATTGGTTGACTTTGAAATCCATAAAATTATCTCATAATGGGAACCCCTAAAAGGTTCTTCTAGATATGAAGCACCTGACAGAACCCTTTAAGGTTCTATATAGAGCCTTTTCTCAGAGTGTGGTATAATCTGAATAAAAAAATATATAAATAATGCAAGAGTATGCAATTGATTGAAAATTGCCTAACTGAAGTTGAAACCAAAGTATTTGCTTGCATGTTCACATTACAAAATATTAAAACTGGCATACATGTGGTGAAGTATACTTTATTAAAATGATCAAAAAAACAAAACAAAAAAACACTGAAGGGATGTCGTGTCGTTCTCCTGCATGCAATGACATTCACAGATGTGCTCGGAAGATCTTAGATTAGTCAAATCAGCACATGTGTCCGTCATGAGGAGCTGTAAACATGCCCTTATCTTTCTCTAAACAGGATCCCAGTCTCTCTCTAAACACAGTGTTCTGAGTGAAATAGCAAAGTGCCAACTGACCCTGATTTCCTGGAGGACAAGTAGAGAAGGGACATGAGAGCAGCACAAGGTCTTTGAGTTCATTTAGATGAACCAACCCCAAACCTTACTTTGAAACATGATCTGGTCCTAGATGAAGATTAATCTAATGCAGTAGGAGTTTTCTGTTGGACCCAGAGTAAATCAAAGTGCATGAGTGATGATGACCCCATGGCTTCTTGGTAGCAAGAACAATAATACAGACCTGAAAAATGCGTCAGAGTCAAGAAAACCTGCAGGCTGACTGGTGTTCACACTGACAGTGATTTTCAGTGACAGAATGGCCAAAAGTTATTCATTTGCAATGAAATTTGGAAATTTGTGGTGCCATGAGCATTAGTGATGTGAATAGAATTTAACTTTATTGTAAGTGAGCAGCAACACACATCCTGATTTTGCAGAGTTAGACACGTTCCTGAGTCAGCATATTTTGTTGACCCAGGAACAACATTCCTGTTCGAAAATTTAGACCTAACCATATCCCTACCCCTAAACCTACCCCTGCTCATATCCCTGAAATCAGAGGGATATGATTGGTAAATAACACTGATGTAGAAGCATCAAACCCTGAGAGTAGGCATAAACTGTAAACTTTTCCTTCATATCTTATTGGTTGATTGGAATGTTGTTCCAGGATCAACATAAATGTTAACCCAGGAACATGTTGTACTTGGTGAAATCAGGTTCTGTGAGCGAACTGAATCTGAATCAATGACACAACACTCATTGTATGTTTTTTGGTTGGATCTGTCAAACATACATGAACGTGATTCATTATATAAAAAGGCATAGGCAAAGTAAAAGTGTCCTTATTTTGTGTCATATTGGTCTTGCCAAAAATGTAAGAATATTAACAATTCAGGAAAAACAAAACAAAATTGTAAAACTTTTTGAAAATAAAAAATTATTAAGTGTGTGCATGCGTATTAAAGAAAAATATGTAATTACTGTTAATACTGTAATCATATTTTGACCTCGACACAGCTGTTTTGATGGTAATTTGGCATTTGGCAGAGAAAGTGTTCTCATATAAATTTCAGCGATGCATGTCTTATCATGAACAAAAATAACAATTATTACTGCATGAACCAAATTTACTTAGAATGGTGACAATTTCTGGCAGTTTTCCAAAAAATATTTTTTTATTAACCGTGTTCGTTCGTTGGCCAGAGAAGAACTGACCCCTCGACTGAGCCTAGTCGCTTTATCACAGCACATCATTGTGTGTGTGAATGGTTATGACAAACGCTCTGTGATGTCACATGTTCAACTAAAAAAGACAGTAAAAAAAATCCCCATTGTGTGCACTTCAGATCCATTTTAACACCATTGTTAAGTGGAGGCTGCATGATATTTTTCACTTGGGAATCATTTGTCTCTGCTCTTGTCCTACAGTGAGGCAGTGGGACAGGAAGTGAACATGGCTCAAATGACAAAGGCACATTGTCCCAGTAGCGAGCCCACAGCAGAGGGCAAGACCTGAGAACAAACCGGCTGTCCAGGACTCAGCATTGACCGGCATGACAATGAGCCTCACAGAACCCACAGAGGCAAGATAAAGAATGGGGAGCGGAGGCATAGCCAAGGCTAGCACACAACCTCTCTCCACTTCATTATGATCTCCTCATCCTACAGGAAAGAGGCACTGGCTGTTCTCAGAGACACAAACGAGGGAGGAAGGAGAGATAGTGCTCCCTCAGAAGCTGATCTAGAAGACAGACGGCCATAAATATCGGAGCATAAAGGAGCTTTGAGGTGTGAACTCCCCACAAGACCTTGTCAATGACCTTGAGTTTAGTTTCGAATGAGAATTAAATTAAACTTCCATTTTCTAAATGGGGTATACATCAACTACAGAATTTCTTCAGAATACATTCCTTTGTGTTCAGCAGAAGAAAGAAATTCATACAAGTTTTTCACTGTTACATAGAAGCAAGAAACATTGTCAGGACATGATTTATTTAATTTATATATACTGTATATATATATACACACACTATATATGTATGTTTAAGCAAATTAATTGGAGGCTGACATTTACCACTTTAAATAAAAAAATAAAAAATTACATAAATAAATAACATTTAAAAGCTATGCATGTATATGTCACTGTATCTCCAACTAGAGTAACTAATGATAATTATTATAAAATGACAATTACAAATAAGAATTTGGGGTGAAATGTGCTTAATTTCCATGAAATGAATGTCACAATCTTTTTATTTTATTGTATTATTATTTTGGGCTGAGATATGGCCCGGTCTATCGGGCAAGGCAGGAATCAGTAGCCAAAATTCTGCAGATCTACAGAGATTAATTCATTGCCTGGTTCACATCCAATGTACAAAGTTAAATTTGATTTTAAGGTGGAGCTATTCTTAAACCCAGAGCATGCCTTATATAACCGAGTTCTGGTATCATGCCATGACTTTACAGAGGGAAAGAATTTCAACCTCTGTACTAATTGGAAGAGTGTGTCTCTGCCATCAAGCTGGCACATGACATGCTAAAAGCAGAAGTGACCTCTAGCTGAACACACATAATCCTTTACACCCAGTCATCACACTATTATCACATTTATATTATACAGTTTTAACTTTTATTCAACACAAAAACCTGTCATAAAAATAGCTAAAATGAAAATGCAAATAAATGAAGTATTTATTTATTTTGTTTCCCAAGTTTAGGTTTTTATTCAAAAAGTTGCAATGCAAACAAATGAAACCTGCATGATTATTAGTTTAAGTTTAACTCCCTCTTTTAAGGAGTGTTATCTGTCGCTCAGGAGGATGTGGGAAATGAAGATGTCCGGTCACGACTCGTAGGATGCATCACGTGATTCACGATGTGTGTGTGTGTGTGTGTGTGTGTGTGTGTGTGTGTGTGTGTGTGTGTGTGTGTGTGTGGGGGGGGGGGGGGGGGGAGGGGGGGGAGTCTGTCTGATGATCCCAGACCAGCAGCGGGGACGCGCAATGATCAACCATGAATATCCTTCACATGACACACACTATCAGTAGCGCTCAAATGATTCTGAGCTCTAATTAAGACGGTCCTCGGGAACTGTGTCGAGATTAGGCGTGGGTTATTAGCAACGCTCTTTGCCCGCATCGCATTGGTGTTTTCTCGGTTAAACAGCTGTGAACGCGCTGCTCCACGCCGCAGACAGACAGATGGATGATCCCGTTGCGTTCCCATGATGCACCGCTTCAGCTGCTGTCACCACGAGACTCATTCTCACGCTGAACGCGTCCTGCAGCTTCATTACAAACAGCACAGAAATAGCCGTTTGTTTCACTCTTTATCTCTATACATGCAGAGGATCCAACAGCCTTCTGTAAACACGTCCAAGTCATATTTGATATTTCACCCCAAAATTAAAAGTACGAAAGAACAAGTGATGATGATGATATTTATTTATTTGATTTACTTACTTACGTAGTCACTTACTTACTTACTTACCATTTAAGTGGTAAATTTCAACCTCAAAATTAATTGATCAAAATAACAAGAATACTTTTATTTGTAATGCAAGGCCTATTGACAATTGTTGACATTAAGCTGCCCTCTATTGTCATTACCGCAATAAATTGTAATTTTACTACCATAATGCAAACAAACAAACAAACAAACAAACAAACAAACAAACAAACAAACAATAAATAATGTAAAAAATAATGTAAAAAATATATTTATAAACATCAGAGTATGATAAAAAAACAATGCAATAATAAGATACAATAATACTTTACACTATAAACACGTCCAAGTCATATTTCACCCTAAAATTAAAAACGAGAAAGATAGAATAAGTGAACAATAACAATAATAAAAAGCAACAATAATAATTCTTTATTTTGTTTGTTGTCCTTATATTACTAATATTACTAGTATTATTTATTTATTTACATTTTAATATACATTAGCCTATATTAACATGCTTATGTCATAGTTCACCCCAAAATTAAAACAAAAAACAAAAGAAAGTTATAATATATATATATATATATATATATATATATATATAAGCCTGTAATTAATTAATTTAAACGAATAACAAGAATGCATTTATTAAAAAAAATACTGACAATTAAGCAAACCTTATTGTTATTACTTCAAGAAATATTACTTTAAACAAACAAACAAACAAACAAACAAATAAACAAACAAATAAATAAAGTGTGTACTCAATTGCCATGCAAATGTCACAAATAAAATATTTTTTTTTAGCCTTTAATTTTTTCTTCAGATTTTGGGTTGCAATATGACCAATACATGTTTTCGTGAGATTATACAATTGTGTGCATTTTTGGAATCTGCAGCAGATGCAGTTGCATGTACATGAGATCATGTTCCTTATAAGAGTTCATATTCATATGTGGTGTGCTGCCTACATATATCCATCAATATAGAAACTCTCTGTGTTTCTATTTTGAGGATGATGATGATATGCTCCTGATCTCAGTCCTGTCTCTGCTATAGTGAGGTCGGACAGTCACGAGAGCAGTGGAATGCACTGACAGAGCAGCAGAGGAATGCAGGATTGTTGGAGCAAGTGATCTCATTCTGACCAGCTGACTTCAGCATTCTGTGCTGGAAAGATCAATCTGGACTAAATCCCACACTGCCCTCTACACAATGTAAAGGGAAGACAGGTCATTGTGACTGCTCTTACAGATTTCTCAGGCACATGCATGCAACACATTCAAGTAAATGTCGCGGTGACCTGGTATGCTGAAGCTTTTCATTCAAGGGCTTTTAACACACTGTACTGTTATAAATAAAGCATGCACATTCTGTAACGATGACTGTACATACAAGAGCCTGCAGTTTGCATGAAATACATTCCTTAAATGTTTTTATTTTAAGTATTACATTACTTGCAAAGCAGCAATGTATTGATTTTCATCTGGTATGCATGTATTTACACTGCGTTGTGTTGATTTTGTATGTGCAGGCGACAAGATGCATGTCAGTATTCTTTAACATTCTTCCATGGGTCTTGCATTTCTGGCATTTCCTTCAGGAACCGGCATGCTTTTACATTGTACTTTTTTTTTTTTTAAGTCCCTGCATGTAGTTACAGTTGTAATTAATTTCTGTAATTACATTTATAATTACACTGTTGACCCTTCTCTTACACCTTAACCCACACTTAAACCTACCCATACCACCAAACCTGTCACTAACCTTACCCGTATCCACCTCAATAGAAGCACAAGTGTTTTTGGTTGCACTTTATTTTACAGTACATGTACTCAGTGAACTTACATAAGAAAGTAGTGGGTAATATAACTACTTTGGCTACGGTTAGGTTTTGGGTCAGGTTCAGGGTGAGAACCTAGTTATTACCCAGTTATTGCAGTTACTATAATAAGTATGTACATGGGGAACACAAACACAACATTCACATATGCACTTATTTTTTTTAATGTAATTACATAGTTATAGACACCTAATATAAAGTGTGACAAAAAATGCTTGTTGTTTCTTTTTGTTTTTCTTTCTGAACGCACAGTAGCTCTGATGAATCTATCCATACCATGTTTGAGAACATTTGTTCCATATTTGCATTTTCTTTGAACACTCATTTTCCAAATATACGTTGACATTTGATGTGACCAGTCAGAGTGATTTTTTTTTCTTCCGCATACTTGAATGTTGCATGTGCATCACGCTGACTTATCAGCAGACCAACATACTGCACAAAAGCCCCTCCCCTTTTCTAGCATAAAACCACACAGTCTGTCCCTAAAACTTACCGTATTAAATCTAGGCAATAAATCTGTTTTTAAATAAGGGTGTGTGGAAGCAATTATAAGAAAGCATTGTCTAAGTATGAATGTGGAAATGTCAGAGCTGGTGTGAAGAGCAGAACACTTTGTATGTCTGGCGCCTGTGCAGAAAAACATTCAGATCATCTGGATAAAACACTATCTGGTTAAACTTCATCAGATGTGTGTCTGCAAAGCTGCCAAAAGAACAAGTCGCTCTTGCGAACAGTTCCCTCTCTCTGTCCTTTAACTTATATGACTGCATGCCTCTCCACCCCTCGATCCAGCAAAGTTCATAGTATCCTGGAACGTTCTGTCTTCTTCCTGTGCTCTGTTCGCTTTTAAGGCTTGAGGTTATGTTTAGCCAGTCCCAGCCAGTAGCACGGCAGGCATCAGCCAAAATAACAGGGGAGGGAGGGCTTTCCGACCACCCTAGTCTGTGCATAGGCCACAGCTATTGTGCAATGTCCTCCAAGAGGAAAGAAAGTGTGCATATTTTTTTGTGTGCAATATTGCCAAATTAAAATGTTTACATTTTAAATCATTATTTTTCATAATATTTTGTCATGCTTTAAAGATGAACACTTATTTTGATGTGTTATAACATACTAAAGCTTGATTATAATCTTAACTGTAGGGTGTTTTAAATATTAACTGGATACTTCAGCATTACAAATGTGTAATTACAAAAATATCTGAATGCATGACATACACATTTCAATAAAAATGACATTGAAATATATTGTATTTGCCATAGATGCGTGCCAGACAGAAATAATTATGAAATTATAAAGATGTACTTAGTCCTACTTAAGGTGGTTAAAAAAGCACTCTTAAATTCAACTTATTGCATTTAATTTAAACTACACTATAATTCATTTTCATTTAATTGCAAATACCATGCAATTAAGTGTCCAAAAACATTACATTCAGTTCACACTTAATTATATCCTTTTAAAGTACATTATTTCAGTAATGTGTACTCTTTTTAAAAGTATGCTAAAATTATTTTTCACAATGCGCACTCAACTAACTTTTCACTCATTAAAAGGTTTTACACAAAGAAAGAAATCAATGGAACTTCAAGAATTTTTAAAAGCATATACACTCACATAAGACTAGTTATATTTTATTTGACATAAGTGATTTTTACACAAGCAACATTTACATCTCAAGTGAACATAAAGTTTTTTCTAGGACCTACCATTTTCATAATTGCACTGAAAGTGACAGAAGTGCAAATGTTACAACTTACCCCATATGCGGGGTTACTTGTAACAGAGGGGTTAATTGTAACACTTGTGTGTAACACACATAATTCAGTACTATTTGATCTGTATAGTTTGATATTGTTTGTACATCTGTATAGATAGATATCAATACACCCATCCCTCATCCAATCATCCTTCTATTATGGATCAATACCATGGACAGAGATATAGGAAAGAAAATCATCAAATATTGTAATTGCAATTGAATTATATTTGTGTGTGGCAGCTGCAAGCACAATTATTATTTTTAATAATAATACCAGTAATAATAAAAAAACGAGCTCTAAATCACATTTTAAAGGGTTTATTGAACAATATATTCTTATAAATTCTCTATATTCTCTATACCCATATTTATATAGGCTATATTCTTAATAAATAAACAAGTGATCAATGCATAGTAAACAAATGTGAAAAAAAAAAAAAAAATCATACTTTGACATTTAAAGTCCAACATTGTTTGTGAAAGTCCAACAAATTAATTGTGGCAAAATAAATATAGAAATAAATGCTCAAACCTGAAAAGTTGTGTGGCTCCCTGTTTTCATTTCATTATCGTTGTACACTTGGCGACTTAGTTGTAACACTGTGCTACAACTAACCCCGCTGTGTTAAAAATTGTTTAAGCCTAGCTAACAGTTGCTAGGAGTTGCTGATATGTTTCAAAATGGTGCAATGTTTTAGTCAACAAGTCAGTGATTAAGGTAATATAAAGTTAGATTTGGTGACGTACACACCCAACTCAGAAACCGAAAAAAATGTCCTTGCATGGTGTCAAAACACTCTGTGTCCAGTATCTTCACGAAATCTTATCAAAACTTGCCACAAATCAGTGGGAGACCGTCTTCTGGCAGAGAGAGAAAATAAGCGGAAACACAACCTGCTTGACCCAGACTAACTATGTAAAAGGTCCATGTTCCATTTAACCCCGCGTTAGGTTGTAGGGCACAACCTAACGCGGGGTTAAATGGAACATGGACCTTTTACATAGTTAGTGTTGTGTTGCAAAAGACTTTTGCATGTTATTGAGGTCCCTGCTTATAATCGACTATGCATTTTAAACTGGAATCTGAATTATTTCATTTAAAGTGCACAGGGCGCTTTCCCGCAGGGCGGGCGCGCTCCCCTACTTGGTGTTTAGCAGTTTACTTTTTATATGATGTTACATCCATGCCACTAGGTGTCAGTATAAAGTCAAAGGCAAACCGTGACAATATCGGCCATTGCAACATAAACAATAATGACTGTGTGCACTTTAAATGAAATAATTCAGATTCCAGTTTAAAATGCATAGTCGATTATAAGCAGGGACCTCAATAACATGCAAAAGTCTTTTGCAACACAACATGAACAGTATAAGCACATCATGCCTAACATTTTCTTTTCATGGTAGTTAAAGACATGATATAAAGTGGGACCCCAGATTTTATAACTGATTTGGAGATTTCTATCTTTCCCTTTTCAAGTAGCCTATTTAAGAGTTGTACCTGTACGCCTACTGCCTTCAGAAAATAGCTGCCTGAGGCATGACCAAGATGGCTGCCAAGTGAACTGACTTTCCTTGAAGGCACTTATACTGTAAAAAAGGCAATTTATAGATTGACTTCCTAAAAAATGTTATTGCCACAGGCCAGGGCTTCAGTGTTTTCAAAATCAAGCAAAAACCAATCACACGCATTTGGGGCGTGGCTATTTGTTTGTCCAACCAATGGAGAGGGGGGAGTGCTAGGTAAACCAGTTTTTTTTTCTTTTTCTTCAGTTCTGTTGATCCAAATGGCAAAGAAATGGTTCAGTTCGCCTTTAAGAAATGCTAGGAAATTGAGACTTGGCATAACAAAGTGTTCTGGGTGGAGCTTAATTAGCATGTGCACACAACAGGGTCGGACCTCTTCCGAGAGAACATTGCCTGCAGAGAAAAATAGCACTGGTACATGATGCTATGTGTGTCACTGTGTCATGTGTTGTTGATTTCACTTGCATTAGTTACTGCAAAATAAAGCAAAAAAATATATAAAAAAACCTACTACAATAAACAGGATTATTGCAAGACTTTTTTTGTGCTTGCATTTATGCAGAACATAGTCTATTAATAGCTAATGTTGACAGCAGTAGTGTGTGTGCAGAGTCCACAACAGCAATAAGGAAAGTATCAGTAACATATCAGAGCAAACAACACCAGCAAAAATAGGAGGGAGAGACAGAGAGAGAGAGAGAGAGATATGGGGACAAAACTGGGAAGGAGGTTATTTTTATTTTTCTGATTTTTTCCCCCTCCCAAGATATTCTTTAGCATATTGGTCTTTGTTTTTGAAGACTGTGAATAAAAAACAGTAAAAAGAATAAAAACAGGACACAGTGTGTTTCTGCCTCTGGCAATCAAATATGCATCTGATAGACATCTTCAAAGCACTCTCTGTGCTTCTTTGTGCTCTTGGTTCAAGTAATCATAGTACTCTGCAGAGGATACTTGAGACATTCCATTCTGGTTTCAGTGCTTTCTTAGCATGCTTTACTGCTTAAATAGAACATGCTGCAGGCAGTCTCATAACTATGTTTGGCATCAATAGGAATTCTTGATAATTTCACGTTTTAGGGTGTGGTAGGTGTCTTCCTGCAGGTGTGTACTATGACAATGAGATAATCAGTGAACTTGGATGTCCTGTACATGTATCAAAGCATGTGTTCAAATGCAGGGGCGAGAGGACAGAGTGTGCAAAACACTGTTTGATGTGTGTTTAGACGTGAAAATGTTGGGACAATTAAAGCAGCAGAAATGGATGCAATAAATTAATTCGGCTACACTTTATTTTAAGGTGTCATTGTTACAGAGTAATTATATATTTAAGTACCGATTAACATTAATTAACTACATGCACTTACTGTAGGGTTAGGGTAGGATTAGGATTTGGTTGAGGGTTAGTTGCATGTAATTATGCATAATTTACTGTTATTACTATGGTAAGTACATGTAACATATGTAACAAGGGCACTGTAAAATAAAGTATTACCATTAATTCTTTATTGGAGAAAATGCCAAGTCATGCATTATAAAACCAATTACAATCATCAAGGGACACCCAGAGAGAACATATGCATCTAGCAACATCAAAACAAACACACCCTTTTCTAGAATAGCCCGCAGCTCTTCTCTTGCCATTATGCTATTCTATTGCTTGATATTTATAGCCACTTCCTAATGGCAAAAATACTGTACTGTACTGTACAACACCGGCTACTGGCTGCCGCTCAAACAATCTGCTGTCGATGGAACTTGTCCACTTGTTCTCTCATGTGCACAAACACTCCCTCTCACACACAGTGCTAAATATATCTGAAGGCAGCTGGATGTTTTTTCTAATCTTTTGAACAATTTTAGCAGGGGAAGTTGAGCAAACTTGTGAATCTCTCAGCTGTTCAAAGCTAATGCCATTCCCAACTGTGCTATATCAATTCCAAGATCAGTCAATTGCCATTTATATTATTCTTTGAATCTCCTGTGTGAAGAGATTCATGTGAACACTGCTATTTGAGATCAGTAAGATTTTTTAATACTCTATTATTATTATTGTTAATTATGGAAGCTTGTTTCCGCCAAAGAGTAAAAAATAAAAAAGGTAACTGAATTTTTATCCCGCAATTCTAACTTTTTTCTCACAATTGCAATATAAACTTGCAATTGCGAGTTATAAAGTCTGAATTACAAGATACAATGTCACAATTACCTTTTTTACTTTGAATTCTGTGGCGGAAACAAGCTTCCATAATAATAATAATAATAATAACAATTATCACAATAGAGTATTAAAAAATCTTACCGATCTGGGGTGCGTTTCCCGAAAGCATCGTTAGCCAACTATGGTCGCAAGTTCCGTCGTTATCAGTATAGTTCAACGATTTGGTGTTTCCCGAAACCATCGTTCCAACGAACGTTCGCAAACAGCATCGCAAACTTGTGTGGTTGGAACGACAGCTCTCGAGCTGTGGTTAGAAGCATCGTTTCTAGTTTACATGAGATGTAGACTGAATAAATCCTTATCTTTAGCAAAATAAGCAAGCTGACATTCAGTACAACCCGTGTTATTTATTTAGAATACATACAAATGTAATTTACGTCTTTTAGTTTGTCAAGAGATTTAAAGCACCGTTTTTGAAGACTGTGCATATGCGAACGTGCTCTACTATGTAAGAACGAGCCAAATATTGAGTCTGGTAATAAAGCAAAATAACTGAGAAAAATTAGAAATGGTCTTCAGATGCCATGTCTGTAACTTATATGACAAAATCTGGCGTTAATTCAATCTCAAACAGATTAATTAAAATAAGTTATTAGTCCACCACGTGCGAGACGTCATAAACCAACGTGGTTGAACGATACTTTGCGACATACGGTTTCGGGAAACAGTCGTGACTAGCTAGTTGATTTCTCCAACGATGCATCGTACTATGGTAGTTAAGCAGCGAGCTATAGTTGTACGGGAAACGCACCCCTGATCCACATTTCTGAGAAAAAAGTCAGTCTATTTTCCCCTCAGAATTGGACTTTATAACTCACAATTCTGAGAAAAGAAGTCAGAAGTGTGAACTCCGGCATTTAAATGCAGTTGTCACTCCTGAAACTGTACAGTGTGTACGTGGCCTATATGTCATGCATCAGGTCAGAGGTCACTCTTCCGCCGGAACTAGACGCTGTTACCGGAAGCCAGTGATTATAGTTTATAAAGTTATAAATATGGATAATCTTCTTAAAAAAACGCATCACATAGCTTCGCTTCAGAAGGCCTTTATTAATTAGCATTATGAATTACTTTTATCATGGATGGATGTGCTTTTTTGGGCTTCAAAATCTAAGGTACCATTCAGTCCCATTATAAAGCTGGGAAGAGCCAGGATATGTTTTAATGCTTGAGGGGGAGTAAATTATGGGATCATTTTCACTTTTGGATGAACTACCCCTCTAAGTATATAAATATGTAAATGTATTTGTTGTTTAGCATAAAATAAATGTATTTAAATACATTTTGGTATATTTATTTTTCAATAGGGTTTTGATAATATTTCACAATTTTTACTGCATTTTTGATCAAATAAATGCAGTTTTGGTGAGCAAAAGAGACTTCTTTCAAAAACATCTGATAATCTTACTGAACTGTGGTGTCTCTTAAAAAAAAACCTTAACTTATTTATGTAATCTTTCTAGAACATATAATACACACCACACTTCACTGGAACATTCTTGTACCGAAGGAAGTTCATGTGATAAATTCATTCCAAGGAATTAGTGCAACCTTTAGTGGGGCCGTCGATAAGCAGGGGCAATAAGGTACTCTTGCGTCTTTCTCCATGGAAATATAATCATGAGAATGTCCTGTTTTTACTTCATAAATTGGATTTTAGAAATAGTTACTCAGTTATCCTATTCTTCTACACCAAGCTCTGTTTGTTATCAGATAGCCAGACTCAACGGTTTCCTGGTTGCTATGGGAGAAGGCCCTGGCAACTGTATTGTTTGGGGATGGCTGACTGAAGGAGGGGGCGGTTGGCTCAGCCTGACTGGGTTTGTTTTACAGCTGTGGGCTTCCCTCTTGGCACAGACTGGATATTATAGGTCATAGTTTCAGCAGTGGATTCACGTTTACTCTGGGGTGAGCGGGACTGTAAACTGTGAGTCAGCACTTTCCCCGGGACAGACCACTGCAGTCTCACCACCACGACTGTTGACTGGCCCAGTAACCACAGAAACCACACATTCAACAGAAAGTCACATAACAACCAAGATTAAGACACACGGTTTCCATGGAAACAGTCAAAATTATATAACTTTTTTTTAAACCTTTTATTTTAATCCAGTGTCTTGTGATGCAACAACAGGGGGTTCATGACATTTTGATAGAAATGATGTATTCAGTGTGGTTGCTAGGGTGTTCAAGCTGGTTGCTAGAACATTGCTAGGGTGTCCGGGTTGTTGCCAGGGTGTTGCTACACATTTTGAAGGTGTTCTGTATGGTTTGTAGCATGTTTCCATGTGGTTGCTATGGTGTTCAAGCTGGTTGCTAGAACATTGCTAGGGTGTTCTAGTTGTTGCCAGAGTGTTGCTACACATTGTTAAGGTTGTGAATGTTTTTTTTTACCATAGTGCTATGTGGACAGGTGTTCTGGGTGCTTGATAGGGCATTGTTATGGTGGTCTTTGCCAGGGCATTTATATGAGCCTGCTAAGGGGCTCAAGCTGATTGTTAGAATGTTGCTATGGTGTTCTAGTTGTTGCCAGGACATTGTTACACATCTAAGGTTTTCTGCATGGCTTTTAAGCATGATTTTTATGTGGTTAGGGTGTTCAAGCTGACTGCTAAAACACTTGCTAGGGTGTATGTTGCCCAGGTCTATCATATATCTATCATTTTCAATGATCAGAACAGATTGAAAAGAACATAGAGAGATGATAAGAGTTTGATTTTGATGTACACTGTACTGTACTGTGCGTTGTTTTAGTTGCCCACAAAATCTCATTTACTGTTCATAAAAAGTTCATCTGGACTGTGAGATCTCTCTCACAGATCATCCTGAAGCAGCTCTTCAGATGAAGAACGCACAGTGTCTCTCCAGTGAGTGTTTATCTCCAAAGGTCACAAAGCTCCAGTGTGACACTCACTGTGACTTTTATGTACACACTAATGAGAGCATTATCATGAGAGCATGAGACAGGGTCCCTTTATTCCTCTCAACAGTGTGATAATGATAATGTCTTGATTTGGTCCTAATGGGGACTAAAACATTTCTCCACAAATTGTATTAAAATATAATAAACTCAAAAAATTTAAATAAACAAATGTAAAATCATTTAAATTAATTATTTAAATGTATACAATTAAAAGTAAT
The DNA here is from genome assembly GCF_965113295.1 of Leuciscus leuciscus. Classification (NCBI taxonomy): domain Eukaryota; kingdom Metazoa; phylum Chordata; class Actinopteri; order Cypriniformes; family Leuciscidae; genus Leuciscus; species Leuciscus leuciscus. The sequence continues at coordinate 24,704,192 of NC_138747.1, read as the reverse complement.
AATACAATATTATATATGATAATAACTTATATAAACATTAAAGTAAGAAAATAAGGAATACAAAAAAAAAATACACACACACACACACACACACACACACACACACACACACACACACACACACACACACACACACACACACACACACACACACACACACACACACACACACACACACACACACATATATATATATACTGCTAGGTTTTATGTCATGTCTCATAACAGATGTAATAATAACAGATGTAAATTTTTGTTAGTATTTTATTTAAATTATCTTTATTGTAATTTAGGCTTAATTTGGCCTAGTCTTCCTTAATACATAATAAAAAAGTTT